>NC_060054.1:5733684-6062255 GCF_905333055.1 Maniola jurtina | reverse complement strand
AAAACGATTACCGAATACGAATACCAGAATTACGAAACAAAGAGTTATAGCTCGTTTGAATTGGCATTTAATCAGCAAGTTTTTATGATACAGGGTCACTTTTCCGTAGTACATTACAGACAGAAAAACAATTTTACTATAATATAGAGCCTCGATAGCTCAACGGTTGAGGAGCGGACTGAATTCCAAAAGGTCGGCGGTTCAAAGCCCACCCGTTGCACTATTGTCGTACCCACTCTTGGCACAAGCTTTGCGCTTAATTGGAGGGGAAAGGGGAGTATTAGTCATGATTAGCAATTGAAAAATTTCAATGTTTTATTAAGACGACTAGCCGATGCCCGCGACTTCGCCCGCGTGGATTTAGGTTTTTCGAAATACCGTGGGAACTCTGATTTTCCGGGATAAAAAGTAGCCTATGTGCTAATCCAGGATATTATCTATCTCCATTCCAAATTTCAGCCAAATCCGTCCAGTAGTTTTTGCGTGAAGGAGTAACAAACACACACACACACACATATAAACTTTCGCTTTTATAATATTAGTGTGATTACAGTCAGGTTTTAGTTTTCAACTTTTTTCTTTTAAGGTACGGAGCTCTAAAAAACTTGTACTTTCTCTTCCAGGCTACTCAGGTCCATGGGTCAACTCAGAGGTGTTAGCGACCGCACTGTCCATCATCGTCGCGTACACGGCCCTGCGCAGCAAGACCAGCATCCTAGCTTAGTTTGTACAAATATATCTAGTTGTTTTAATATATTTTAAATTAAAATATTCAATTAAATATCCTTGGTTTGTTTCATTTCATTCTGCCTTGTTTTAACACTATTAATAACTAGAGAATGCCCGCGGCTTCACCCGCGTGGATTCCGGGGTTTTTGAAAGTTAGCCATGCTAGTCATCTATACTAATATTATAAAGAGGAAACCTTTGTATTTTTGTATTTTGGTATGTTTGTATTGAATAGGCTCAAAAACTACTGGACCGATTTCAAAATTTCTTTTACCATTACTTAGAGGGATTCTTCCGAATCCGTATAGGCTATATTTTATCCCGGAAAATAGATAGTTTTTTTCGTGGTATTGTCCACCCGTGCGAAGCCGGGGCGGGTCGCTAGTGACTAATACTCCCCTTTCCCCTCCAATTAAGCGTAAAGCTTGTGCCAGGAGTGGGTACGACAATAGAGCAACGGCTGGTTTGAACCGCCGACCTTTCGGAATTCAGGCCGCTCCTCAACCGTTGAGCTATCGAGGCTAATGCGACTGCGTCCATTTCGTCAGTGACAAACTCTTGACATTGACGCTTGTTTTGCACGCTTGGAGGTTAACAAGAGGCTTAACGCTTGGATGAAAATGGGTTAAGGGACATATCTATGGTTAAGGGGCATGAGACGGGTCTGCCCGCGTTTAAATTAAATTTAATTTGGTTTTTCGCAATTAGTAAACTAATACGACAAAGTAGGCTTCCATCCATCCATCCATCAGGCTGTATGCGTCCACTGCTGGACATAGGCCTTTCCAAGAGCGCGCCACCAAACACGGTCCTCCGCCTTCCTCATCCATCCGCTCCCCGCCACCTTTTACAGGTCATCTGTCCAGCGGGCCGGAGGTCGTCCCACACTGCGCTTACCGGTACGCGGTCTCCACTCCAGAACACGTCTGCCCCATCGGCCGTCGGTTCTGCGACAGACATGACCTGCCCATTGCCACTTCAGCTTGCTAATCCTTTGAGCTGTGTCGGTCGCTTTTGTTCTTCTGCGAATTTCCTCGTTTCGGATTTTATCCCTGAGAGTGATACCCAACATAGCTCGCTCCATAGCGCGCTGAGCGACCTTTAGTTTGTGGACGAGGCCAACTGTCAGTGTCCACGTTTCAGCTCCATACGTCATCACAGGTAAGACGCACTGATTGAAGACCTGTCTTAAGGCTTTGCGGTATCGACGATTCGAAGACCTGACGTAGCTTTGAAAATGCTGCTCAGCCCAGCTGAATTCTTCTGTCAAAAGTAGGCTTATGGCACTTTAATTGCCAATGGCTTTGAACTAATTTGTGAGTTATAGTCGATACTACAGCTAATTTCTCAAATTGGACCCTTTCAAGTAAAGATTTTTATATAAACCTGTGAGGATGATACTGCCATTGGCGCAATTTAAGTGCGATAAGCCTACGTATTAGTTAACAAATTGCGAAAAACCAAGTTAAATCTGAATTTCGCGGGCAGGCCCGTCGCTTCCACCTTGATGAAATGGGTTAGCCTTTTGGCGTCCAGGCTTGATTTCATCTTGTCTCACTGTGTGAATATCTCGCCGGTGTTTCTGGGACCACCCGCCATAATATTTTCAAATCTACGATCTGGCCATGACATGCAATGCAATGCACATCCATACCTAATATTATAAATGCGAAAGTGTCTGTCTGTCCGCTACCTTTTCACGGCCCAACAGTTTAACCGATTCTGACGAAATTTGGACAGAGTTAGCTTATATCCCAGGGACGGATATAGGCTACTTGTCATCCCGGAAAATCAAAGAGCTCCGCGGAATTCCTAGACCCATCCGCCCAACCGATTTATATGAAATTTGGTGCCGAGGTAGCTTGCGTCCATGTTATTGACATAGACAACTTTTTATCCCAGAAAACCAAACAGTTCCCACGGGATCTTCAAAAACCTACATCCACGCGGACGAAGTCGCGGGCATCCTCTAGTATTATATATCAATAATTGTACTAAATAAAAAAGAGATTATCTATCAATTAACAACTTTAATAATAATTAATAAAATTAGTATTAATAATTAGTTACACACTTGCAAAAACTCATAAAGCTACACATTGAAGCACGAAACTAAGTTTTTTTATCATTTCTTCTAAAAATATCAACTTTTTATTGATTCCTGAAAAATCTCACCAATGTAACATGTGTAGTTTCATAAATCATCGATTCAACTGGGTTTCGCGCCAAGCACCCGCCCCGTACGGGACAGCGCGGACGCCGCGTGAGTGTGCGGGGGCGCCCCCCCTCCACGACCCACCTCGTATCCCTACTGCAAAGTCGACCTGTCGCGAACTTTAGACACTATAGTTCCATTATGCTATTAATCATCAATCCTGATGCTGCATGGTATGAACTCCTAAGCCGTGGGGATTTGGAAAGTTATGCTGGTGAATTTTCAGGGTTCCGTACCTCAAAAGGAAAAACGGAACCCTTATAGGATCACTTTGTTGTCTGTCTGTCAAGAAACCTATAGGGTACTTCCCGTTGACCTAGAATCATGAAATTTGGCAGGTAGGTAGGTCTTATAGCTCAGATACAGGAATAAATCTGGAAAATCCCGAATTTGTGAATACATCATTAAAAAAAAATTAAAATGTGTTTCAATTTTCAAATTAAGATAACTATACCAAGTGGGGTATCATATGAAACGGCTTTACCTGTACATTCCAAAACAGATTTTTATTTATTTTTATGCTGAACAGTTTTTGATTTATCGTGCAAAATGTCGGAAAAAATACCCGAAGACTCTCATTGCGCGAGTCTGCCTTACACTTGGCTGGTTTTCAGTTTAATAATTATTTTTGACCAATAATAATATAATACACATGACATAGCCCAAACTATTAGCAAGCTGAAGTGGCAGTGGGCAGGCCATGCCTGTCGTAGAGGCTATGGCCGTTGGAGCCGGAAAGTCCTTGAGTGGAGACCGCGTTTAAGCAAGTGTAGTGTGGGATGCCCTCCAGCACGATGGACCGACGATATAAAGCGGCTGGCGGGAAGTGCCTGGATGAGGAAGGCTGAGGACCGGGTGTGGTGGCGCTCTTTAGGGAAGGCCTATGTCCAACAGTGGACGTCCACAGGCTGATGATGATGAACAATAATATAATTAATCGTAATAACATGCAGTGTCTTAATTAATGTCAGGACATCCCAAAGCGGGCGCGTCATCCTCCAAGATACACTCTACACAAAGCACACTACACACAGTCTGTTGTACAGTCTATCTCCTGAGCATTCTCCGGCGGCGGAGTGAGGCGTGCGGCTCACGAACTTGATGAAGGCGTTTCACCAGCGGCAGTGTGAGCTCTCATATGCCTTATCAGACTACTACTGTGTGCACATTTGAACTCGCATATCTTGCAGGAGTATGGCTTTTCACCCGTGTGAGTTCTCATATGCCTCACTAGAGTGCCATTTTGTACACATTTGTAATGGCATATTTTACACGTGAAAGGTTTTATACCAGTGTGAATTCTCATATGCTTCATTAGACTAATACCCTGTGCACATTTGTACTCGCATATCTCACATGAATATGGCTTTTCACCAGTGTGAATTCTCATATGCTGCATTAGATTACTTCTTTGTGAACACTTGTACTCGCATATCTCACATGAATATGGCTTGTCACCTGTGTGGGTTCTCATGTGCGTCACTAGATTACTATTATGTGCACATTTGTAATCGCATAACTTACACAAGAATTTTTTTATACCAGTGTGTATTCTCATATGCTGCATTAGACTAGTGCTATGTGCACATTTGTACTCACATATCTTGCAGGAGTATGGCTTTTCACCTGTGTGAGTTCTCATGTGCGTCACTAGAGTGCTATTTTGTACACATTTGTAATTGCATAACTTACACGAGAAATTTTTTATACCAGTGTGAATACTCATATGCTGCATTAGACTGATTCTATGTGCACATTTGTACTCACATATCTTGCAGGAGTATGGCTTTTCACCCGTGTGAGTTCTCATGTGCGTCACTAGAGTGCTATTTTGTACACATTTGTAATTGCATAACTTACACGAGAAATTTTTTATACCAGTGTGAATACTCATATGCTGCATTAGACTGGTTCTATGTGCACATTTGTACTCACATATCTTGCAGGAGTATGGCTTTTCACCCGTGTGAGTTCTTATATGCGTTATTATACTACTTCTTAGTGAACACTTGTACTCGCATATCTCACATGAATATGGCTTGTCACCCGTGTGGGTTCTCATATGACGCTTCAAACCACTTTGATATTTACATTTGTACTGGCAAATCTTGCAAGTGAGCCATCTTACTTCAACGTGAGTCTTTATGTGTTTAACTAAGAGACATTTTCGTTTAAACATTTTTCTACAAATATCACAAATGAAACATTTTCCCTCCGTGTGTGAACTACTCTGTAACAAACATTGTATATCAATGACATTCTTCAAACAATCAGTTTTATTTTGTAAAGTTTTCGATTCGATTACTTTTACTTTATTCGTGACAGGTCCAACGTATTCTGTTGTAGAGACTTCATTCTCACTTGTTGCCTGAGAACCTGTATCTTTGGATGCAATGTTCTGACTCACACAAAACCTAACAGCTTTTCCGTCTTGTCTTGGTACAACTTTCTTAGAGAAAACATCGTATAATTTGACAAAACAATCTGTTAATCTGTTGTAGCGGCAACTGACGTTTGTATCGGCTTCTTCAGTTGGGGGCACTTGTATCTCGTTATTTGTCGCAAGACTCGCGGGTAGGGGGGCGACTGAAACGAAACATTTTGATTATTTTCTTGTGCATAAAATTAGATAGATAGATAGATCGATAGAGGAACTTTGTGACATTATTCCATAAAAAATTTGGATTCCAATTCCTCAATCCTGATGCTGCAGGGGATCTGACCAATCCATGCGGGCGAAGCTGCAGCCATCATTTAGTGATAAATAACGTTGTATCTTACCTAAGGTTTGAGTAGAATGTGCAGAAGGGCTGAAGTCTGCCAGCCTGTGAAATATATTTATTTATTTATTTACTATAGTACCGCCCACAGAGTTACACATTTAGATTAAATACATGTTGTTCCTTACATTCTAGGGCTCTTATGCAACTCCACTTACGGGCAGTCACAGCATACATTAACATAAACATAAGTTGTACAGTAAAATATAAAATATAATATAATAGCTAACCTAAGGACTATGAAAAAATACCTAAGTGATAAATTTTAAAAGAATATAATAAGATGGAAATTAAGTTAAAGTAAAGTAAAGTTAAACTAAGCTAAATTATCTAAATCATCTAAAATACAAAATACTTACGGCTAGGGACTGACACTAATTATTATTGTTATCCTATTGAGGATAACGATAATTAGTGAGGATATATTATCAGAATGTATCTAGAGTGTGCGGTGCAGCCAGCATGCAGCTGTACTGCATGTAGCAGGTTAGAGAGGAGGAACGGGTACTACTACTAGTATTACTATGAGTTCTGATACTACGAGTAGTATAAAAGTAACATTTTTGTAAAGTGGTGATAATAAAAAAAGAATACCCAGCTGAGTTTGTTGTGGGCTCTTCTCAGACTTGGGCGCGTTCGGAACCCTCATAGCTTTAGTTTTAAGTTAACGTAATTAATTATCACCACTATATCATCTTTCAAATCTAAAAAATGGACAAACAAAAGGTGTACAATAGTACCTATTTTGAATAAATGATTTTGAGTATTCTAACTGTAACTTGAAGTAAGCATTATTGGTAGTGGCAGGTATACTGACTTGTTCTCAGTGCTGAGTGCAGAGTGTGCAGAGCTGGAGCTCACAGCTGTATGAGGCTTGCATTCTCGTGACGTCTCACATTCACCAGCACCGTCACCTTGCTGCCAAATGCAAGACAAATTCATAATGCTTATTCTTCGAGAGTTTGAGAGAGCCCCTTCAAAACTAAACAAGCTATTACTTATATGAATTTCACAAAAAGATGGAAGTGATCAATCATCATCACCAAGTACCAACGCTTTGCCGGCTCACTAATGAGTATGTGTCTCCTCTCAGAATGAGAAGCGTTTGGTCTGAGCCCCACCATGCTGGCTAAGTGTGGATTGTCAGACTTTGGACACCATTGAGAACATTATGCAAAACTCTCAGGCATGCAGGTTTCCTCCTTCCACGATGATTGTTTCCTTCACCGTTAAAGCATGTGATATTTAATTGATTTCAACACACATAACTCAGGAAAGATTCAATTACTTTTACTTTATTAGTGACAGGTTCAACATATTCTGTTGTAGAGACTTCGTTCTCACTTGTTGCCTGAGAACTTGTATCTTTAGATGCAATGTTCTGACTCACACAAGACCTAACAGCTTTTAGAAAGTTAGAGATGCATGGCCGGGATAGAACCCAACCTCCTGAACAGGAGGCGGATGTCTGAACCACTCGGCTATCTCACCTGGACATGCTTGCTCATATGTTGCATGTACGCATGTTCATGGACAAACTCCTCCCAACAACATGCACATTGGAAGGGATCACTTTGGTACTTTACTGGATTCTCAACAAAATCAATTAAATTTTTGTCATCTTCATTCTCCATTTCCATGTCTTCATCAGCCGTCATGGACTCATCATTTCCTTCAATTTTCATGATACCTTCTAGTCTGCTTTCCTCCGATTCTTCCTGGTTGTCTTCTGAGAGATGTTCTAGTATGTGTAACTCACAGTGGTCAGGGCCCAGCGATGTCACCACCATATTACTTGTTAGTTGGTGTTTTGTGCGGTTTATCATTGTAATATGGTGTCTTGTTATCTGTTGGGAGACAAGTTAAATATTCAATGTGTACAGTACAAGCATATAGAAAGAATGCAAGTTTGAAAGCAAAGGTGGAACTAATCAGTTCATATTATGTGTTAAGTACTTACTAATTCATGTTTCTCAACTAAGTCCATCATCAGTGCACGGGCTCTCAAGCTCTTGTCTCTAAATCTACTGAAGTTTATCAATCTCTGAGCACATTGTACGCAAAGTGTCTGTTTTAGTTTTCCTTGATCACACAACTGAAACAACACATATTTAGTCAGACATTTTTTTTTTAATGGAAAGTGATGATGTGGTCTAAGATGGGACGCGTTTACCTAGAAGGTGCCTATTCACTCTTGTTTTAAAGATACCCGGATTGTAATTGGTAGGAAACACAGATCGCGGAAGAGTATTCCAAATCTTAGCCATGCGTATGAGGAATGAAGACGCAAAACGTTTCGTGCGTGTAGATGGAATGTCGACGACATAAGGATGGAAACTCGCCCGACGTCTTGCGGTTCGGTGGTAAAATGGTGAAAGGGGAACAAGATCGAAAAGTTCCTGTGCACACTCCGAAATATATCCTATAAAACACCGACATTCCTTCAGTAATCCTTGTTTGTCCTTACACTGCTAACATATTTATCAAAAGCATTTAAGTGTGAACATAGATGTAGGTCCAATCTAGGGATTTAACTCCATCTTGTGTGTATACAAAACATAACTTCACATCATAAATTATCAACTTACAGGCTCTCCGGTTAACTTCTCATATGCTTCATCCAATTTCAGTTTACTCATTAGTAACAGCTTGCTGTCAGTGTCTAGGCATATCATGCAAACCTGGAAACAGACTATACGTTACTTCTACATTACTGTTTCCATACAATACTATAACAAGTGAGGAAACAAGTGTAAATTAAAAATTTATAACACCCCCGACAAGTGAAGGTTACAGTAACTAGAAAAGAGCTGATAACTTTCAAACGGCTAAACCGATTTTCTTGAATTATGGCTAAGAACACTCTCGATCAAGCCACCTTTCAAACAAAAAAAACTAAATTAAAATTGGTTCCTTAGTTTAGGAGCTACGATGCCACAGACAGATACACAGATACACACGTCAAACTTATAACACCCCTCTTTTTTGGTCGGAGGTTAAAAAGGGAAATTCAGATCCAATGTCATAGCTCCTTCTTCCTCAGCCACACTTGATCTGATTAATTGCTTTTGATTTACTGACAACTGACAACACAGAACATGATATTATGAGTTACCTGCACTGTGGAAGGAATAGCAACGGCACGTATTTGCCTTGAGCCACTTTCTGTTTCATAAATGTCATCACTTAGAAAATGTTGCGAGCAGACCACAGCAGAGTCTGGAAGGTCGTCTTGTTTGCCGAGGGCTCTAAGCCAGGCAGTACGGAGATGCATTTCACGGGGAAAACTGGAAATTACCTTTTATGTTATACATAACAAATAGTACCATACTGATTTGTTTTATACAATAATCCTAATCCTAATCCATACTAATATTATAAATGGGAAAGTGTGGATGTTTGTCACTCAATCACGCGAAAACTACTGGATGGATTTGGCTGAAATTAAGAATGGAGATAGATTATACCCTGAATTAACACATAGGCTACTTTTTATCCCGGAAAATCAAAGAGCTCCCACGGGATTTTGAAAAAACGGAAATCCACGCAGGCGAAGTCGCGGGCATCGGCTAGTCAGTTATATTTCAAGTACCTACACACACATTTTGATAACTCCTTGAAAGCTCTTGGTTTTCTGCAGGACAGTTTCAATGACCACCAGCGTGACCAGCTGATCTGTACGAACTGACTACTGCTCAGACCATCAGTCAGCACAGAACTGATCAGGGACTAACTCGCAACTTGGACATTGCGGAGCAGACATGGATTTTCATTTATATATCACTGTTGTGGAGTGTGACAAGTAAAAGCTCTGCTAAGTCATGACTACGGTTTAGAAGTCAACTGAAACATACTGACCCATGAAAACTGATCGCTTTCCCTTCTCCGTCCGATGTTGATACATTGTCGGAAGTTCTTTTGCAGAAAGGCACACAACACCGCATTTTCAAGGCTTAGTGTTTTGAGTTTAATGTCAAGCTCGACATAACATTCGATCCATATTCGATCAATTGTTATATGCACAAGCAAATGCTAAACAGTGGTAGTAATTGTTCCGTGTTGACATGTTTGTAAGTTAATACCAAAGACTTACTTGAGCGAAGCGAAAATTGGTATGTCTATGGTTAATACCTATATTCAATGTACTCTGTGGTTAATACTTTCAGAACTTTTTTTTTCTCTCGTGTGGCTTTACAAAGATTAGCCAATGTCAAGTTCGTAGTAATTTGTAACAAGTTAGTTAAACTATACAAGTATGGACCCCGTCTGTGCCGGCGCTTGCCGACACACGCACGGCACCCTTGTAGAGCACTTTCCAGTCAGTTTTAACAAAAAAAACACTCCAAAAAGGCAGAGCACGCCCGCCAGTTAACACCAACACAGACGAAGTCCTTTTAAAACTTTCGACTTTCGCTTCGTTCAATTCAATCACACAAAAAAGGTAGAAGCGACGTGCCTGCCCGCAAAATTCAAATTTATTTGGTTTTTGCAATTTGTAAACTAATACGATAACGTAGACTTATGGTTATTTTATTTGCGACAATGGCAATATCATCCTCACAGGTTGATTTAAAAATCTTTACTTGAAAGGGTTCAGTTTAAGAAATTAATTCTAGTATCGACTATTCTCACAAATTAGTCGATACTTTAATTCATTTCTTAAACTGGATCTTTTCAAGAAAAGATTTTTATATAAACCTGTGAGGATGATACTGCCATTGTTGCTATTGAAAATGCCATAAGCCTTCGTTGTCGTATTTAGTTTACAAATTGCGAAAAACCAAATTAAATTTGAATTTCGCGGGCAGGCCGGTCTCATGCCCCTTACATCACAGATTAGGTATTAGTTAGGTACTTACCTATTCTTTTTTTTTCTCGTCTGGCTTTTCACTGATTAGCCAATGTCAAGTTTGTAGTATTCACAAGTTATGGAAACTATATGTATAAGTATGGACTCCGTCTGTGCCGGCGCCCGCCGACATACACGCGGCGCCATTTAGAGCGCTTCCCAGCCAGTTCCACCACCAATAAACACCAGCAGAACACAAAAACCGGCCACTTCTCACAAAAACACACTCCAAAAAAGCACCGCACGCGCGCCAGCAAACGCCACCACAGACGAAGTCTTACCAATTCTTTGCTTTGATTGTCATTATTTGATTTTTGAGATCATCCCACAGACCATGGCCACAGACCTAGTATAAAAGTAGTAACAGACGATCGAACTTGGTGCGGCCGAACCACGAACGCGGTTCGCCGTCGTACCATGTTCTCTCGTGTGGCGCACGGTACGCCGTACATTATTATTATTTTTATAGGTGCGGCTGGTTCGGAGCGTTTGCACATCGAATGCGGTGCGCTCCCGAACCGATACGGCCGTGTGGACGGCGCACCGAACCATTTGTTGGTTCAGCTAAAATAATCCTACTCTATGCACCGTACGCGCAACACGTAGCAACGTGTTCGCATCAAATATGGATTCCGAGCGCCAAGAAGATAGCATTGTTTCAGAGAAAAGAGCTATTATAGAACTGTTGGAGTTATATAAAGACTCATATAAAGTTCACGCACTGCTAGTACAAAACAACTGGACGGTTCGTGGTTCGGTTCGCTCGTCTGTTTTGTCTCGGCCGAACCAGCGCACCGCACAGTTCGCTGGTTCGGCTGCACCAAGTTCGATCGTCTGTTAGGATCATCCAGATTCCAAAGAGAGGCCATCTGCCAGACACAGTGCTCAAAAAAATTTACTTCCAACAAATTGTACGATTCTAGGTCAACGTAAAGTACCTTATAGGTTTTCTTGATAGACATGACGGACAGACAGACAAGGTGATTCTATAAGGGTTCCGTTTTTACTTTTGAGCTTACGGATCCCTAAAAAAAATTAAAATGTGTTGAATGAACAAATAAGTATTTTAAATCTTTATAGTACCTAAGATAACTATACCAAGTGAAGTATTACATGAAAGGGCTTTATCGGTACATTCTAAAAGATATTTATTTATTTTTATGCATAATAATTTTGATTTTCGTGCAAAATGTCGGAAAAAAAACCAGAGTACGGAACCCTCGGTGCGAGTCTGACTCGCACTTGGCCGGTTTGACGGACAAAATAGAAGACCCTCGTCGGTGCAGGCCTTTAGGATGAGATAAATGGAGGGTAAATAAAAGCATACATTAATAGGTAGGTACTTATACATTTATTATTTCTCATATACTTATAGCTAAGAAAAGTGTAGGAGTTACAGTATATTAAGGTGGAAGCGACGGGCCTGCCGGCTAAATTCAAATTTAATTTGGTTTTTCGCATTTTTTAAACTAATACAACAAGGTAGGCTTATGGCATTTTAATTGCGACAATGGCAGTATCATCCTCACAGGTTTATATAAAAATCTTTACTTGAAAGGGTCCAGTTTAAGAAATTAGCTCTGGTATCGACTAATGTGTCAAAATTAGTCTATACTAGTGCTAATTTCTTAACCATTAGTTTATAAAATGCGAAAACCCAAATTAAATTTGAATTTCGCGGGCAGGCCCGCCCAATTCCCCACGAAATTCAAGTTCCCACGGGATTTTTAAAAAACCTAAATCCCAGCGAGCGGAGCTGCGGGCATCAGCTAGTCGTAATATACACACACAGTCTGTTGTACAGTCTATCTCCTGAGCATTCTCCGGCGGCGGAGTGAGGCGTGCGGCTCACGAACTTGATGAAGGCGTTTCACCAGCGGCAGTGTGAGCTCTCATAATATGCTGCATTAGATTACTACTTCGTGAACACTTGTACTCGCATATATTGCAGGAGTATGGCTTTTCACCAGTGTGGGTTCTCATGTGCGTCACTAGAGTGCTATTTTGCGCACATTTGTAATCGCATAACTTACACAAGTAATTTTTAATACCTGTGTGAATTCTCATATGCTGAATTAGATTACTACTTTGTGAACACTTGTACTCGCATATCTCACATGAATATGGTTGGTCACCCGTGTGGGTTCTCATGTGCGTCACTAGAGTGCCATTTTGTACACATTTGTAATTGCATAACATACACGAGAAATTTTTTATACCAGTGTGTATACTCATATGCTGCATTAGACTGGTTCTATGTGCACATTTGTACTCACATATCTTGCAGGAGTATGGCTTTTCACCCGTGTGAGTTCTCATATGCGTTATTATACTACTTCTTTGTGAACACTTGTACTCGCATATCTCACATGAATATGGCTTGTCACCCGTGTGGGTTCTCATATGACGCTTCAAATCACTTTGATATTTATATTTGTACTGGCAAATCTTGCAAGTGAGCCATCTTACTTCAGCGTGAGTCTTTATGTGTTTAACTAAGAGACATTTTTGTTTAAACAATTTTCTACAAATATCACAAATGAAACATTTTCCTTCTGTGTGTGAACTACTCTGTAACGAACTTTGTATATCAATGACATTCTTCAAACAAGTGCTATGTGCACATTTGTACTCACATATCTTGCAGGAGTATGGCTTTTCACCCGTGTGAGTTCTCATGTGCCTCACTAGAGTGCCATTTTGTGCACTTTTGTAATTGCATAACTTACACGAGAAATTTTTTATACCAGTGTGAGTTCTCATGTGCTGCATTAGACTGGTTCTATGTGCACATTTGTACTCACATATCTTGCAGGAGTATGGCTTTTCACCCGTGTGAGTTCTCATATGCGTTATTATACTACTTCTTTGTGAACACTTGTACTCGCATATCTCACATGAATATGGCTTGTCACCAGTGTGGGTTCTCATGTGCGTCACTAGATTACTATTATGTGCACATTTGTAATCGCATAACTTACACAAGAAATTTTTTATACCAGTGTGTATTCTCATATGCTGCATTAGACTAGTGCTATGTGCACATTTGTACTCACATATCTTGCAGGAGTATGGCTTTTCACCCGTGTGAATTCTCATATGCTTCATTAGACTACTTCTTTGTGAACACTTGTACTCGCATATCTCACATGAATATGGCTTGTCACCCGTGTGGGTTCTCATATGACGCTTCAAATCACTTTGATATTTACATTTGTACTGGCAAATCTTGCAAGTGAGCCATCTTACTTCAGCGTGAGTCTTTATGTGTTTAACTAAGAGACGTTTTCGTCTAAACACTTTTCTACAAATATCACAAATGAAACCTTTTCCCTCCGTGTGTGAACTACTTTGTAACAAACATTGTATATCAATGACCTTCTTCAAACAATCAGTTTTATTTTGTAAAGTTTTTGATTTGATTACTTTTACTTTATTAGTGACAGGTTCAACATATTCTGTTGTAGAGACTTCGTTCTCACTTGTTGCCTGAGAACCTGTATCTTTGGATGCAATGTTCTGACTCACACAAGACCGCAAGACAACAGCTTTTCCGTCTTGTCTTGGTACAACTTTCTTTGAGAAAACATCGTATAATTTGACAAAACAATCTGTTAATCTGTTGTAGCGGCAACTGACGTTTGTATCGGCTTCTTCAGTTGGGGGCACTTGTATCTCGTTATTTGTCGCAAGACTCGCGGGTAGGGGAGCGACTGAAACAAAAAATTTTGATTATTTTCTTGTCCATAAAGTTTCTTTATAAATGTGTAATATCTATACTAATAAATAAAACTGAAGTGTTTGTCTGTTTGAACCGGTTAATCTTCGGAATGGCTGAACCTATTTTCAGGACTTTCACAGACAAGAAAGGATTAACCAAGAAGTAACATAGGCTACTTTTGTACAGACTTTAAAAAATAGAGGAGTTGTGTTTTCTACTAACAGTACACTGATATCTCAGAGATTTCTGAACCGATTTTCGTAATTTTCCTTTAATCGATAGAGGAACTTTGTGACATTATTCCATAAAAAATTTGGATTCCAACTCCTCAATCCTGATGCTGCAGGGGATCTGACTAATCCATGCGGACGAAGCTGCAGCCATCATTTAGTGATAAACTAGCTGACGCCCGCGACTTCGCCCGCGTGGATTTAGGTTTTTCGAAATCCCGTGGGAACTCTTTGATTTTCCGGGATAAAAAGTAGCCTATGTGCTAATCCAGGATATTATCTATCTCCATTCCGAATTTCAGCCAAATCCGTCCAGTAGTTTTTGCGTGAAGGAGTAACAAACATACACACACACACACACACACACACACACACACACACACACACACACACACACACACACACACACACACACACACACACGCACAAACTTTCGCCTTTATAATATTAGTGTGATAACGCTGTATCTTACCTAAGGTTTGAGTAGAATGTGCAGAAGGGCTGAAGTCCGCCTGCCTGTGAAATATATTATCAGAATGTATCTAGAGTGTACCGGGGAGCCACTAGCCAGCATGCAGCTGCACTGCATACAGCAGGTTAGAGAGGAGGAACAGGTACTACTACTAGTATTACTATGAGTTCTGATACTACGAGTAGTATAACAGTAAAGTTTTTGTAAAGTGGTGATAGTAAAAAAAGAATACCCAGCTGAGTTTGTTGTGGGCTCTTCTCAGACTTGGGCGCGTTCGGAACCCTCATAGCTTTAGTTTTAAGTTAACGTAATTAATTATCACCACTATATCATCTTTCAAATCTAAAAAATGGACAAACAAAAGGTGTACAATAGTACCTATTTTGAATAAATGATTTTGTTTTTGAGTATTCTAACAGTAATTTGAAGTAAACGTTATTGCTAGTGGCAGGTATACTGACTTGTTCTCAGTGCTGAGTGCAGAGTGTGCAGAGCTGGAGCTCACAGCTGTATGAGGCTTGCATACTTGTGACGTCTCACATTCACCATCACCGTCACCTTGCTGCCAAATACAAGACAAATTCATAATACTTATTCTTCGAGAGTTTGAGAGAGCCCCTTCAAAACTAAACAAGCTATTACTTATATGAATTTCACAAAATGATGGAAGTGATCAATCATCATCACCAAGTACCAACGCTTTGCCGGCTCACTAATGAGTATGTGTCTCCTCTCAGAAGGAGAAGGATTTGGTCTTAACCCACCATCTCAGGCATGCAGGTTTCCTCCTTCGGCAATGATTGTTTCCTTCACCGTTAAAGCATGTGATATTTAATTGATTTCAACACACATAACTCAGGGAAGATTATATTACTTTTACTTTATTAGTGACAGGTTCAACATATTCTGTTGTTGCCTGAGAACTTGTATCTTTAGATGCAATGTTCTGACTCACACAAGACCTAACAGCTTTTAGAAAGTTAGAGATGCATGGCCGGGATAGAACCCAAACTCCTGAATAGGAGGCGGACGTCTGAACCACTCGGCTATCTCACCTGGACATGCTTGCTCATATGTTGCATGTAGGCATGTTCATGGACAAACTCCTCCCAACAACATGCACATTGGAAGGGAGCACTTTCGTATTTTACTGGATTCTCAACAAAATCAATTAAATTTTTGTCATCTTCATTCTCCATTTCCATGTCTTCATCAGCCGACGTGGACTCATCATTTCCTTCAATTTTCATGATACCTTCTAGTCTGCTTTCCTCCGATTCTTCCTGGTTGTCTTCTGAGAGATATTCTAGTATGTGTAAGTCACAGTGGTCAGGGCCCAGCGATGTCACCACCATATTACTCGTTAGTTGGTGTTTTGTGCGATTTATCATTGTAATATGGTGTCTTGTTATCTGTTGGGAGACAAGTTAGATATTCAATGTGTACAGTACTAGCATATTGAAAGAATGCAAGTTTGAAAGCAAAGGTGGAACTAATCAGTTCATATTATGTGTTAAGTACTCACTGATTCATGTTTCTCAACTAAGTCCATCATCAGTGCACGGGCTCTCAAGCTCTTGTCTCTAAATCTACTGAAGTTTATCAATCTATGAGCACATTGTACGCAAAGTGTCTGTTTTAGTTTTCCTTGATCACACAGCTGAAACAACATATTTAGTCAGACATTTTTTTTTAATGGAAAGTGATGATGTGGTCTAAGATAGGACGCGCTTACTTAGAAGGTGCCTATTCACTCTTGTTTTAAAGATACCCGGATTGTAATTGGTAGGAAACACAGATCGCGGAAGAGTATTCCAAACCTTAGCCATGCGTATGAGGAATGAAGACGCAAAACGTTTCGTGCGTGTAGATGGAATGTCGACGACATAAGGATGGAAACTCGCCCGACGTCTTGCGGTTCGGTGGTAAAATGGTGAAGGGGGAACAAGATCGAAAAGTTCCTGTGCACACTCTCCGAAATATATCCTATAAAACACCGACATTCCTTCAGTAATCCTTGTTTGTCCTTACACTGCTAACATATTTATCAAAAGCATTTAAGTGTGAACATAGATGTAGGTCCAATCTAGGGATTTAACTCCATCTTGTGTGTATACAAAACATAACTTCACATCATAAATTATCAACTTACAGGCTCTCCGGTTAACTTCTCATATGCTTCATCCAATTTCAGTTTACTCATTAGTAACAGCTTGCTGTCAGTGTCTAGGCATATCATGCAAACCTGGAAACAGACTATACGTTACTTCTACATTACTGTTTCCATACAATACTATAACAAATGAGGAAACAAGTGTAAATTAAAAATTTATAACACCCCCAACAAGTGAAGGTTACAGTAATAACTAGAAAAGTGCTGATAACTTTCAAACGGCTAAACCAATTTTCTTGAATTATGGCTAAGAACATTCTCGATCAAGCCACCTTTCAAACAAAAAAAAACTAAATTAAAATCGGTTCATTAGTTTAGGAGCTACGATGCCACAGACAGATACACAGATACACACGTCAAACTTATAACACCCCTCTTTTTTGGTCGGAGGTTAAAAAGGGAAATTCAGATCCAATGTCATAGCTCCTTCTTCCTCAGCCACACTTGATCTGATTAATTGCTTTTGATTTACTGACAACTGACAACACAGAACATGATATTATGAGTTACCTGCACTGTGGAAGGAATAGCACCGGCACATATTTGCCTTGAGCCACTTTCTGTTTCATAAATGTCATCACTTAGAAAATGTTGCGAGCAGACCACAGCAGAGTCTGGAAGGTCGTCTTGTTTGCCGAGGGCTCTAAGCCAGGCAGTACGGAGATGCATTTCACGGGGAAAACTGGAAATTACCTTTTATGTTATACATAACAAATAGTACCATACTGATTTGTTTTATACAGTAATCCTAATCCTAAGCCATACTAATATTATAAATGGGAAAGTGTGGATGTTTGTCACTCAATCACGCAAAAACTACTGGACGGATTTGGCTGAAATTAAGAATGGAGATAGATTATACCCTGAATTAACACATAGGCTGCTTTTTATCCCGGAAAATCAAAGAGCTCCCGCGGGATTTTGAAAAAACGTAAATCCACGCGGGCATCGGCTAGTCAGTTATATTTCACACACATTTTGATAACTCCTTGAAAGCTCTTGGTTTGCTGCAAGTGGGCTGCAGGACAGTTTCAATGACCACCAGCGTGACCAGCTGATCTGTACGAACTGACTACTGCTCAGACCATCAGTCAGCACAGAACTGATCAGGGACTAACTCGCAACTTGGACATTGCGGAGCAGACATGGATTTTCATTTATATATCACTGTTGTGGAGTGTGACAAGTAAAAGCTCTGCTAAGTCATGACTACGGTTTAGAAGTCAACTGAAACATACTGACCCATGAAAACTGATCGCTTTCCCTTCTCCGTCCGATGTTGATACATTGTCGGAAGTTCTTTTGCAGAAAGGCACACAACACCGCATTTTCAAGGCTTAGTGTTTTGAGTTTAATGTCAGGCTCGACATAACATTCGATTCATATTCGGTCAATGGACTCCGTCTGTGCCGGCGCCCGCCGAGTGCCGACATACACGCGGCGCCATTTAGAGCGCTTCCCAGCCAGTTCCACCACCAATAAACACCAGCAGAACACAAAAACCGGCCACTTCTCACAAAAAAACACTCCAAAAAAGCACTGCACGCGCGCCAGCAAACGCCACCACAGACGAAGTCTTACCAATTCTTTGCTTTGATTGTCATTATTTGATTTTTGAGATCATCCCACAGACCATGGCCACAGACTTAGTATAAAAGTAGTAAGTAGTAACAGACGATCGAACTTGGTGCGGCCGAACCACGAACGCGGTTCGCCGTCGTACCATGTTCTCTCGTGTGGCGCACGGTACGCCGTACATTATTTTTATCGGTTTGGCTGGTTCGGAGTGTTTGCACAGCGAACGCGGTGCGCTCCCGAACCGATACGGCCGTGTAGACGGTGCACCGAACCATTTGTTGGTTCAGTAGCTATTGTGCCACCTCAGGTTATATATTGTGTTATCTATGGTGCCACCGTACGCGCAACACGTAGCAACGTGTTCGCATCAAATAATGATTCCGAGCGCCAAGAAGATAGCATTGTTTCAGAGAAAAGAGCTATTATAGAACTGTTGGAGTTATATAAAGACTCATATGATTGTACTATTGTCTGTTTTTAAGACATAATTTTGCCCATTCTTTTCTTCTCTTTTTGTAGGCAATGAGGATGTAGCAACGATAGTTGCCGCAACTAATGCGATTTTAGCCTGTTTTGATAGAACGGCCGGCATATCGAGACGTGTTCACGCACTGCTAGTACAAAACAACTGGACGGTTCGTGGTTCGGTTCGCTCGTCTGTTTTGTCTCGGCCGAACCAGCGCACCGCACAGTTCGCTGGTTCGGCCGCACCAAGTTCGATCGTCTGTTAGGATCATCCAGATTCCAAAGAGAGGCCATCTGCCAGACACAGTGCTCAAAAAAAATTACTTCCAACAAATTGTACGATTCTAGGTCAACGTAAAGTACCTTATAGGTTTTCTTGATAGACATGACGGACAGACAGACAAGGTGATTCTATAAGGGTTCCGTTTTTACTTTTGAGCTTACGGAACCCTAAAAAAATGAAAATGTGTTGAATGAACAAATAAGTATTTTAAATCTTCATAGTACCTAAGATAACTATACCAAGTGGGGTATCACATTAAAGGGCTTTATCGGTACATTCTAAAAGATTTTTACATATTTTTATGCATAATAGTTTTTGATTTTCGTGCAAAATGTCGGAAAAAAAACCAGAGTACGGAACCCTCAGTGCGGGAGTCTGACTAGCACTTGGCCGGTTTGACGGACAAAATAGAAGACCCTCGTCGGTGCAGGCACAGTACAAACAGGTGCAGGCCTTTAGGATGAGATAAATGGAGGGTAAATAAAAGCATACATTAATAGGTAGGTACTTATACATTTATTATTTCTCATATACTTATAGCTAAGAAAACTGTAGGAGTTACAGTATATTAAGGTGGAAGCGACGGGCCTGCCGGCTAAATTCAAATTTAATTTGGTTTTTTGCATTTTTTAAACTAATACAACAACGTAGGCTTATGGCATTTTAATTGCGACAGTGGCAGTATCATCCTCACAGGTTTATATAAAAATCTTTACTTGAAAGGGTCCAGTTTAAGAAATTAGCTCTGGTATCGACTAATATGTCAAAATTAGTCTATACTAGAGCTAATTTCTTAACCATTAGTTTATAAAATGCGAAAACCCAAATTAAATTTGAATTTCGCGGGCAGGCCCGTCTCATGCCCCTTGAGGTGCATGAGACGGGTTCTGCCCGCGAAATTCAAGTTCCCACGGGATTTTTAAAAAACCTAAATCCCAGCGAGCGGAGCTGCGGGCATCAGCTAGTCGTAATATACTCACACAGTCTGTTGTACAGTCTATCTCCTGAGCATTCTCCGGCGGCGGAGTGAGGCGTGCGGCTCACGAACTTGATGAAGGCGTTTCACCACCGGCAGTGTGAGTTCTCATAATATGCTTCATTAAACTACTACTTTGTGCACATTTGAACTCGCATATCTTGCAGGAGTATGGCTTGTCACCCGTGTGGGTTCTCATGTGCGTCACTAGATTGCCATTTTGTGCACATTTGTAATGGCATATTTTACATGTGAAAGGTTTTATACCAGTGTGTATTCTCATATGCTGCATTAGACTAGTTTTATGTGCACATTTGAACTCGCATATCTTACAGGAGTATGGCTTTTCACCAGTGTGGGTTCTCATGTGCCTCACTAGATTACTATTATGTGCACATTTGTAATCGCATAACTTACACAAGAAATTTTTTATACCAGTGTGTATTCTCATATGCCGCATTAGACTACTTCTTTGTGAACACTTGTACTCGCATATCTCACATGAATATGGCTTGTCACCAGTGTGGGTTCTCATATGCGTCACTAGATTGCCATTATGTGCACATTTGTAATGGCATATTTTACATGTGAAAGGTTTTAAACCAGTGTGTATTCTCATATGCTGCATTAGACTAGTTCTATGTGCACATTTGAACTCGCATATCTTACAGGAGTATGGCTTTTCACCCGTGTGAGTTCTCATGTGCGTCACTAGGGCGCCATTATGTGCACTTTTGTAATGGCATATTTTACACGTGAAAGGTTTTATACCAGTGTGAATGCTCATATGCTGCATTAGACTAGATCTATATGCACATTTGTACTCGCATATCTCACATGAATATGCCTTGTCACCCGTGTGGGTTCTCATATGACGCTTCAAATCACTTTGATATTTACATTTGTACTGGCAAATCTTGCAAGTGAGCCATCTTACTTCAGCGTGAGTCTTTATGTGTTTAACTAAGAGACTTTTTCGTTTAAACACTTTTCTACAAATATCACAAATGAAACATTTTCCCTCCGAGTGTGAACTACTCTGTGACAAACATTGTATAGCAATGACATTCTTCAAACAATCAGTTTTATTTTGTAAAGTTTTTGATTCGATTACTTTTACTTTATTGGTGACAGGTTCAACATATTCTGTTGTAGAGACTTTGTTCTCACTTGTTGCCTGAGAACCTGTATCTTTGGATGCAATGTTCTGACTTACACAAGACCTAACAGCTTTTCCGTCTTGTCTTGGTACAACTTTCTTAGAGAAAACATCGTATAATTTGACAAAACAATCTGTCAATCTGTTGTAGCGGCAACTGACGTTTGTATCGGCTTCTTCAGTTGGGGACACTTGTATCTCGTTATTTGTCGCAAGACTCGCGGGTAGGGGGGCGACTGAAACGAAACATTTTGATTATTTTCGTGTACATAAAGTTCATAATTTTTATTATGAACTTCATGAACTGAAGGGTTTGTCTGTTTGAACGGACTAATCTTCGGAATGGCTGAACCTATTTTGACAGGACTTTCACAGACAAGAAAGGATTAACCAAGGAGTAACATAGGCTACTTTTTTACCGACTTTAAAAAATGGAGGAGTTGTGTTTTTCTACTAACAGTACACTGATATCTCAGAGATTTCTGAACCGATTTTCGTAATTTTCTTTTAATCGATAGAGGAACTTTGTGACATTATTCCATAAAAAATTTGAATTCCAACTCCTCAATCCTGATGCTGCAGGGGATCTGACCAATCCATGCGGACGAAGCTGCAGCCATCATCTAGTGATAAATAACGCTGTATATGCTTACCTAAGGTTTGAGTAGAATGTGCAGAAGGGCTGAAGTCCGCCTGCCTGTGAAATATATTATCAGAATGTATCTAGAGTGTGCCGGGGAGCCACTAGCCAGCATGCAGCTGCACTGCATACAGCAGGTTAGAGAGGAGGAACGGGTACTACTACTAGTATTACTATGACTTCTGATACTACGAGTAGTATAACAGTAACGTTTTTTTGTAAAGTGGTGATAGTAAAAAAAGAATACCCAGCTAAGTTTGTTGTGGGCTCTTATCAGACTTGGGCGCGTTCGGAACCCTCATAGCTTTAGTTTTAAGTTAACGTAATTAATTATCACCACTATATCATCTTTCAAATCTAAAAAATGGACAAACAAAAGGTGTACAATAGTACCTATTTTGAATAAATGATTTTGAGTATTCTAACTGTAACTTGAAGTAAACGTTATTGGTAGTGGCAGGTATACTGACTTGTTCTCAGTGCTGAGTGCAGAGTGTGCAGAGCTGGGGCTCACAGCTGTATGAGGCTTGCATTCTTGTGACGTCTCACATTCACCATCACCGTCACCTTGCTGCCAAATGCAAGACAAATTCATAATACTTATTCTTCGAGAGTTTGAGAGAGCCCCTTCAAAACTAAACAAGCTATTACTTATATGAAATTCACAAAATGATGGAAGTGATCAATCATCATCACCAAGTACCAACGCTTTGCCGGGTCACTAATGAGTATGTGTCTCCTGTCAGAATGAGAAGCATTTGGTCTTAACCCACCATCTCAGGCATGCAGGTTTCCTTCTTCGAGAATGATTGTTTCCTTCACCGTTAAAGCATGTGATATTTAATTGATTTCAACACACATAACTCAGGAAAGATTCAATTACTTCTACATTATTAGTGTCAGGTTCAACATATTCTGTTGTAGAGACTTCGTTCTCACTTGTTGCCTGAGAACATGTATCATTAGATGCAATGTTCTGACTCACACAAGACCTAACAGCTTTTAGAAAGTTAGAGATGCATGGCCGGGATAGAACCCAACCTCCTGAACAGGAGGCGGATGTCTGAACCACTCGGCTATCTCACCTGGACATGCTTGCTCATATGTTGCATGTACGCATGTTCATGGACAAACTCCTCCCAACAACATGCACATTGGAAGGGATCACTTTGGTACTTTACTGGATTCTCAACAAAATCAATTAAATTTTTGTCATCTTCATTCTCCATTTCCATGTCTTCATCAGCCGTCATGGACTCATCATTTCCTTCAATTTTCATGATACCTTCTAGTCTGCTTTCCTCCGATTCTTCCTGGTTGTCTTCTGAGAGATGTTCTAGTATGTGTAACTCACAGTGGTCAGGGCCCAGCGATGTCACCACCATATTACTTGTTAGTTGGTGTTTTGTGCGGTTTATCATTGTAATATGGTGTCTTGTTATCTGTTGGGAGACAAGTTAAATATTCAATGTGTACAGTACTAGCATATTGAAAGAATGCAAGTTTGAAAGCAAAGGTGGAACTAATCAGTTCATATTATGTGTTAAGTACTTACTAATTCATGTTTCTCAACTAAGTCCATCATCAGTGCACGGGCTCTCAAGCTCTTGTCTCTAAATCTACTGAAGTTTATCAATCTCTGAGCACATTGTACGCAAAGTGTCTGTTTTAGTTTTCCTTGATCACACAACTGAAACAACACATATTTAGTCAGACATTTTTTTTTTAATGGAAAGTGATGATGTGGTCTAAGATGGGACGCGTTTACCTAGAAGGTGCCTATTCACTCTTGTTTTAAAGATACCCGGATTGTAATTGGTAGGAAACACAGATCGCGGAAGAGTATTCCAAATCTTAGCCATGCGTATGAGGAATGATGACGCAAAACGTTTCGTGCGTGTAGATGGAATGTCGACGACATAAGGATGGAAACTCGCCTGACGTCTTGCGGTTCGGTGGTAAAATGGTGAAAGGGGAACAAGATCGAAAAGTTCCTACGCACACTCTCCGAAATATATCCTATAAAACACCGACATTCCTTCAGTAATCCTTGTTTGTCCTTACACTGCTAACATATTTATCAAAAGCATTTAAATGTGAATATAGATGTCGGTCCAATCTAGGGATTTAACTCCATCTTGTGTGTATACAAAACATAACTACACATCATAAATTAACAACTTACAGGCTCTCCGGTTAACTTCTCATATGCTTCATCCAATTTCAGTTTACTCATTAGTAACAGCTTGCTGTCAGTGTCTAGGCATATCATGCAAACCTGGAAACAGACTATAAGTTACTGTTTCCATACAATACTATAACAAGTGAGGAAACAAGTGTAAATTAAAAATTTATAACACCCCCAACAAGTGAAGGTTACAGTAATAACTAGAAAAGTGCTGATAACTTTCAAACGGCTAAACCAATTTTCTTGAATTATGGCTAAGAACATTCTCGATCAAGCCACCTTTCAAACAAAAAAAAACTAAATTAAAATCGGTTCATTAGTTTAGGAGCTACGATGCCACAGACAGATACACAGATACACACGTCAAACTTATAACACCCCTCTTTTTTGGTCGGAGGTTAAAAAGGGAAATTCAGATCCAATGTCATAGCTCCTTCTTCCTCAGCCACACTTGATCTGATTAATTGCTTTTGATTTACTGACAACTGACAACACAGAACATGATATTATGAGTTACCTGCACTGTGGAAGGAATAGCACCGGCACATATTTGCCTTGAGCCACTTTCTGTTTCATAAATGTCATCACTTAGAAAATGTTGCGAGCAGACCACAGCAGAGTCTGGAAGGTCGTCTTGTTTGCCGAGGGCTCTAAGCCAGGCAGTACGGAGATGCATTTCACGGGGAAAACTGGAAATTACCTTTTATGTTATACATAACAAATAGTACCATACTGATTTGTTTTATACAGTAATCCTAATCCTAAGCCATACTAATATTATAAATGGGAAAGTGTGGATGTTTGTCACTCAATCACGCAAAAACTACTGGACGGATTTGGCTGAAATTAAGAATGGAGATAGATTATACCCTGAATTAACACATAGGCTACTTTTTATCCCGGAAAATCAAAGAGCTCCCGCGGGATTTTGAAAAAACGTAAATCCACGCGGGCGAAGTCGCGGGCATCGGCTAGTCAGTTATATTTCAAGTAGATACACACACATTTTGATAACTCCTTGAAAGCTCTTGGTTTGCTGCAAGTGGGCTGCAGGACAGTTTCAATGACCACCAGCGTGACCAGCTGATCTGTACGAACTGACTACTGCTCAGACCATCAGTCAGCACAGAACTGATCAGGGACTAACTCGCAACTTGGACATTGCGGAGCAGACATGGATTTTCATTTATATCACTGTTGTGGAGTGTGACAAGTAAAAGCTCTGCTAAGTCATGACTACGGTTTAGAAGTCAACTGAAACATACTGACCCATGAAAACTAATCGCTTTCCCTTCTCCGTCCGATGTTGATACATTGCCGGAAGTACTTTTGCAGAAAGGCACACAACACCGCATTTTCAAGGCTTAGTGTTTTGAGTTGAATGTCAAGGTCGACATAACATTCGATCCATATTCGAGCAAAAGTTATAGGCACAAGCAAATGCTAATTGCTCCGTGTTGACATGTTTGTAAGTTAATACTTTTCATATACTTTTAGAACTTTTTTTTTTTCTCTCGCGTGGCTTTACAAAGATTAGCCAATGTCAAGTTTGTAGTTATTTGTAACAAGTTAGTTAAACTATACAAGTATGGACCCCGTCTGTGCCGGCGCTCGCCGACACACGCACGGCACCCCCTTAGAGCGCTTTCCAGTCAGTTTTAACAAAAAAAACACTCCAAAAAGGCAGAGCACGCCTGCTAGTTAACACTAACACGGATGAAGTCCTTTTAAAACTTTCGACTTTCGTTCAATTCAATCACACAAAAAAGGTATAAGCGACGTGCCTGCCCGCAAAATTCAAATTTAATTTGGTTTTTCGCAATTTGTAAACTAATACGATAACGTAGGCTTATGGTTATTTTATTTGCGACAATGGCAGTATAATCCTCACAGGTTTATTTAAAAATCTTTACTTGACAGGGTCCAGTTTAAGAAATTAATTCTAGTATCGACTATTCTAAGAAATTAGTCGATACTTTAATTCATTTCTTAAACTGGACCTTTTTAAGAAAAGATTTTTAAATAAACCTGTGAGGATGATACTGCCATTGTCGCAATTGAAAATGCCATAAGCCTACGTTGTCGTATTCGTTTACAAATTGCGAAAAACCAAATTAAATTTGAATTTCGCGGGCAGACCCGTCTCATGCACCTTACATCACAGATTAGATTCTTTTTTTTTCTCTCGTCTGGCTTTTCACTGATTAGCCAATGTCAAGTTTGTAGTATTCACAAGTTATGGAAACTATATGTATAAGTATGGACTCCGTCTGTGCCGGCGCCCGCCGACATACACGCGGCGCCATTTAGAGCGCTTCCCAGCCAGTTCCACCACTAATAAACACCAGCAGAACACAAAAACCAGCCACTTCTCACAAAAAAACACTCCAAATAAGCACCGCACGCGCGCCAGCAAACGCCACCACAGACGAAGTCTTACCTATTCTTTGCTTTGATTGTCATTATTTGATTTTTGAGATCATCCCACAGACCATGGCCACAGACTTAGTATAAAAGTAGTAACAGACGATCGAACTTGGTGCGGCCGAACCACGAACGCGGTTCGCCGTCGTACCATGTTCTCTCGTGTGGCGCACGGTACGCCGTACATTATTTTTATCGGTTCGGCTGGTTCGGAGTGTTTGCACAGCGAACGCGGTGCGCTCCCGAACCGATACGGCCGTGTAGACGGCGCACCGAACCATTTGTTGATTCAGTTGCTATTGTGCCACCTCAGGTTATATTGTGTGTCATATACATCCTACTCTATGTAGTGTGTTATCTATGGTGCCACCGTACGCGCAACACGTAGCAACGTGTTCGCTTCCAATATGGATTCGGAGCGCCAAGAAGATAACATAAGAACTATTATAGAACTGTTGGAGTTATATAAAGACTCATATGACTGTACTAAATTGTCTGTTTTTAAGATATAATTTTGCCCATTCTTTCTTCTTTTTGTAGGTAATGAGGATGTAGCAACGATAGTTGCCGCAACTAATGCGATTTTAGCCTGTTTTGATAGAACAGACGGCATATCGAGACGTTCACGCACTGCTAGCACAAGACAACTGAACGGTTCGGCAGTGTTGCCAATGGCAGATAGTCAATTGTAACACGAGACATCTCAAAATGTAACATTTTCACGAGAAAAGTAACATTTCCTTATTTTTCGTGGAAAATAAAAGTAATAAGGTGCACAGGTTAATATGGCACTTTATTATACAAAAATTTAAACAGTTTTCTTGTCCCATTAGTTAAGCTTAAAAAGAATCGTAATAATAACTGTTGATTGAATAAATTGCGAGTTGATTGAAGCGCTCTAAAGGGGCGCCGTGCGTATGTCGGCGAGCGCCGGCACAGACGAAGTCCTTACTTATATAGTTTCCCTAACTTGAAAATATCTACAAACTTGACATTAGCTAATCTTTGTAAAGCCAGACGAGAGAATAAAAAAAAACGCACTAGGTAGGTACGCAGTGAAGAAAATTACGCGGGAATTTCAAATTCGTTTTGTTAACTGAACAATACTAGGTAGGTACCTAACTACTTACCTTGGTCTCAGCAAAGAGATCGATAGATTCGATAGCAAAACTCAAATTTTAGGTTACGCCGGCCGGTATCTACTCAGCTCGCTCTCATTCCTGTAAAGAAAACCGAAGTTACCTACAACAATAACTAAGTAGTAAATAGCTAAATGAACTTCTGGAAACTAATGTGACTTAATAATAAGATGACAGTCAATACAAAAACAAACTGCTTTCAGTTGCAAATACTATGACTTTGTTTTTGCATTACTGATTCCCTAATTAGTTAACTACTTACTTATTTACTTAAAACTACATTGTATACAACATTTACTTACCAAGCAAGTAGTGTTAGCAACACATATACACAGTCGATAAGGATAACGAACAAACCAATCACTTTCGAATTTTGACGAAATAAAGATACAATTTTTTTTGTACGATACCTTACTACAATATCACTACCCCGCAACGAATAACTTTTTTTTTCTCTCGTCTGGCTTTACACTGATTAGCCAATGTCAAGTTTGTAGTTATTTACAAGTTAGGAAAACTATATGTATAAGAATGGACTTCGTCTGTACCGGCGCCCGCCGACATACACGCGGCGCCCCTTTAGAGCGCTTCTCAGTCAGTTCCTCGGTCAGTTCCACTACCAATAAACACCAGCAGGACACAAAAACCGGCCACTTCTAACAAAAAAACACTCCAAAAAGTCACAACACGCGCGCCAGCAAACGCCACCACAGACGAAGTCCACGAATAACTATTAGCCAAAACCAAAGACCTTACACTTAAGGTCTTTGGCCAAAACAAAGTTGAGTCACAGAGAAAAACAAACAAAACACTTTTTTAATCACAGAGTAATTACAAAACAAAGTGAACTTAGACCAATAACTTAGAGAAAGTGAAATAAACTAACAAATGGGCCAATTACGACAAACGAAAACTGTTTTGGATGCGTTCCGTTTCACGATTATTTTTGGTTTGCTGGGAAAAATTTGAATATTTTTATGAAGTCCTAAAAGTAACGTAAAGTAACATTTTGAGTCGTGTAACATGGAGGAAACATGAGGGGGTCAAAAGTAACGTAAAATGTTACAAAAGTAACATTCTGGCAACGCTGCGGTTCGGGGTTCGGTTCGCTCGTCTGTTTTGTCTCGGCCGAACCAGCGCACCGCACAGTTCGCTGGTTCGGCCGCACCAAGTTCGATCAGTTACTACTATAGGGATCATCCAGATTCCAGAGAGAGGCCACCTGCCATAGACACAGTGCTATATACGTGAATACGGGTAACTTCAGAAGCGCAAAAAATTTTACTTCAAACAAATTGTATGATTCTAGGTCAACGTAAAGTACCCTATAGGTTTTCTTGATAGACATGACGGACAGACAGACAGATAAGGTGATTCTATAAGGGTTCCATTTTTACTTTTGAGCTTACGGAACCCTAAAAAAATGAAAATGTGTTGAATGAACAAATAAGTATTTTAAATCTTCTTAGTACCTAAGATAACTATACCAAGTGGGGTATCACATTAAAGGGCTTTATCGGTACATTCTAAAAGATTTTTATATATTTTTATGCATAATAGTTTTTGATTTTCGTGCAAAATGTCGGAAAAAAAACCAGAGTACGGAACCCTCAGTGCGGGAGTCTGACTAGCACTTGGCCGGTTTGACGGACAAAATAGAAGACCCTCGTCGGTGCAGGCACAGTACAAACAGGTGCAGGCCTTTAGGATGAGATAAATGGAGGGTAAATAAAAGCATACATTAATAGGTAGGTACTTATACATTTATTATTTCTCATATACTTATAGCTAAGAAAACTGTAGGAGTTACAGTATATTAAGGTGGAAGCGACGGACCTGCCGGCTAAATTCAAATTTAATTTGGTTTTTCGCATTTTTTAAACTAATACAACAACGTAGGCTTATGGCATTTCTATTGCGACACAGGTTTATATAAAAATCTTTACTTGAAAGGGTCCAGTTTAAGAAATTAGCTCTGGTATCGACTAATGTGTCAAAATTAGTCTATACTAGAGCTAATTTCTTAACCATTAGTTTAAAAAATGCGAAAAACCAAATTAAATTTGAATTTCGCGGGCAGGCCCGTCTCATGCCCCTTGAGGTGCATGAGACGGGTTCTGCCCGCGAAATTCAAGTTCCCACGGGATTTTTAAAAAACCTAAATCCCAGTGGGCGAAGCTGCGGGCATCAGCTAGTCGTAATATACACGAACAGTCTGTTGTACAGTCTATCTCCTGAGCATTCTCCGGCGGCGGAGTGAGGCGTGCAGCTCACGAACTTGATGAAGGCGTTTCACCACCGGCAGTGTGAGCTCTCATATGCCTCATTAGACTACTACTTTGTGCACATTTGAACTCGCATATATTGCAGGAGTATGGCTTTTCACCAGTGTGAGTTCTCATGTGCGTCACTAGATTACTATTATGTGCACATTTGTAATCGCATAACTTACACAAGTAATTTTTTATACCAGTGTGTATTCTCATATGCTGCATTAGATTACTACTTTGTGAACACTTGTACTCGCATATCCCACATGAATATGGTTGGTCACCCGTGTGGGTTCTCATGTGCGTCACTAGATTGCCATTATGTGCACATTTGTAATGGCATATTTTACACATGAAAGGTTTTATACCAGTGTGTATTCTCATATGCTTCATTAGACTAGTGCTATGTGCACATTTGAACTCGCATATCTTGCAGGAGTATGGCTTTTCACCCGTGTGAGTTCTCATGTGACTCACTAGAGTGCCATTTTGTACACATTTGTAATGGCATATTTTACACGTGAAAGGTTTTATACCAGTGTGAATTCTCATATGCTTCATTAGACTACCTCTTAGTGAACATTTGTACTCGCATATCTCACATGAATATGGCTTTTCGCCAGTGTGGGTTCTCATGTGCTTCACTAGATTACTATTATGTGCACTTTTGTAATCACATAACTTACACGAGAAATTTTTTATACCATGGTGAATTTTCGTATGATTCATTAGATTAGATCTATGTGCACATTTGTACTCGCATATCTTGCAGGAGTATGGCTTGTCACCAGTGTGGGTTCTCATATGACGCTTCAAATGACTTTGATATTTACATTTGTACTGGCAAATCTTGCAAGTGAGCCATCTTACTTCAGCGTGAGTCTTTATGTGTTTAACTAAGAGACTTTTTCGTTTAAACATTTTTCTACAAATATCACAAATGAAACATTTTCCCTCCGTGTGTGAACTACTCTGTAACAAACATTGTATATCAATGACATTCTTCAAACAATCAGTTTTATTTTGTAAAGTTTTTGATTCGATTACTTTTACTTTATTCGTGACAGGTCCAACGTATTCTGTTGTAGAGACTTCATTCTCACTTGTTGCCTGAGAACCTGTATCTTTGGATGCAATGTTCTGACTCACACAAAACCTAACAGCTTTTCCGTCTTGTCTTGGTACAACTTTCTTAGAGAAAACATCGTATAATTTGACAAAACAATCTGTTAATCTGTTGTAGCGGCAACTGACGTTTGTATCGGCTTCTTCAGTTGGGGGCACTTGTATCTCGTTATTTGTCGCAAGACTCGCGGGTAGGGGGGCGACTGAAACGAAACATTTTGATTATTTTCTTGTGCATAAAATTAGATAGATAGATAGATCGATAGAGGAACTTTGTGACATTATTCCATAAAAAATTTGGATTCCAACTCCTCAATCCTGATGCTGCAGGGGATCTGACCAATCCATGCGGGCGAAGCTGCAGCCATCATTTAGTGATAAATAATGTTGTATCTTACCTAAGGTTTGAGTAGAATGTGCAGAAGGGCTGAAGTCTGCCAGCCTGTGAAATATATTTATTTATTTATTTACTATAGTACCGCCCACAGAGTTACACATTTAGATTAAATACATGTTGTTCCTTACATTCTAGGGCTCTTATGCAACTCCACTTACGGGCAGTCACAGCATACATTAACATAAACATAAGTTGTACAGTAAAATATAAAATATAATATAATAGCTAACCTAAGGACTATGAAAAAATACCTAAGTGATAAATTTTAAAAGAATATAATAAGATGGAAATTAAGTTAAAGTAAAGTAAAGTTAAACTAAGCTAAATTATCTAAATCATCTAAAATACAAAATACTTACGGCTAGGGACTGACACTAATTATTATTGTTATCCTATTGAGGATAACGATAATTGGTGAGGATATATTATCAGAATGTATCTAGAGTGTGCGGTGCAGCCAGCATGCAGCTGTACTGCATGTAGCAGGTTAGAGAGGAGGAACGGGTACTACTACTAGTATTACTATGAGTTCTGATACTACGAGTAGTATAACAGTAAAGTTTTTGTAAAGTGGTGATAATAAAAAAAGAATACCCAGCTGAGTTTGTTGTGGGCTCTTCTCAGACTTGGGCGCGTTCGGAACCCTCATAGCTTTAGTTTTAAGTTAACGTAATTAATTATCACCACTATATCATTTCTCAAATCTAAAACACAGATAAACAAAAGGTGTACAATAGTACCTATACCTATTTTGAATAAATGATTTTGAGTATTCTAACAGTAACTTGAAGTAAACGTTATTGGTAGTGGCAGGTATACTGACTTGTTCTCAGTGCTGAGTGCAGAGTGTGCAGAGCTGGGGCTCACAGCTGTATGAGGCTTGCATACTTGTGACGTCTCACATTCACCAGCACCGTCACCTTGCTGCCAAATACAAGACAAACTCATAATACTTATTCTTCGAGAGTTTGAGAGAGCCCCTTCAAAACTAAACAAGCTATTACTTATATGAATTTCACAAAATGATGGAAGTGATCAATCATCATCACCAAGTACCAACGCTTTGCCGGCTCACTAATGAGTATGTGTCTCCTCTCAGAATGAGAAGCGTTTGGTCTAAGCCCCACCACGCTGGCTAAGTGTGGATTGTCAGACTTTGGACACCATTGTCTTCCTTTTATGGTTTCCTCCTTCGGCAATGATTGTTTCCTTCACCGTTAAAGCATGTGATATTTAATTGATTTCAACACACATAACTCAGGAAAGATTCAATTACTTTTACTTTATTAGTGACAGGTTCAACATATTCCGTTGTAGAGACTTCGTTCTCACTTGTTGCCTGAGAACTTGTATCTTTAGATGCAATGTTCTGACTCACACAAGACCTAACAGCTTTTAGAAAGTTAGAGATGCATGGCCGGGATAGAACCCAAACTCCTGAACAGGAGGCGGATGTCTGAACCACTCGACTATCTCACCTGGACATGCTTGCTCATATGTTGCATGTACGCATGTTCATGGACAAACTCCTCCCAACAACATGCACATTGGAAGGGAGCACTTTCGTACTTTACTGGATGCTCAACAAAATCAATGAAATTTTTGTCATCTTCATTCTCCATTTCCATGTCTTCATCAGCCGACGTGGACTCATCATTTCCTTCAATTTTCATGATACCTTCTAGTCTGCTTTCCTCCGATTCTTCCTGGTTGTCTTCTGAGAGATGTTCTAGTATGTGTAAGTCACAGTGGTCAGGGCCCAGCGATGTCACCACCATATTACTTGTTAGTTGGTGTTTTGTGCGGTTTATCATTGTAATATGATGTCTTGTAATCGATCAATTAGCCAATTAAATTGTTACCTACACAGAAGCAATGTTATACAATAGTAATTGTTCCTTGTTGACATGTTTTGTCTCTCGTGATTCGTCTGGCTTTACAGTTTACACTCAAAGAGAATATAATCACTACGTTTTTACACTGATTAGCCAATGTCAAGTTTGTAGTTAATTACAAGCTTGGATGAAGGATTATATACTATCTCTATGATTACAAGTTAGGGAAACTACATGTATAAGTATGGACTTCGTCTGTGCCGGCGCCCGCCGACATACACGCGGCGCCCCTGCCCCCTTTAGCACCCCTTTAGAGCGCTTCCCGGTCAGTTCCACCACCAGTAAACACCAGCAGAACATAAAAACAGCCACTTCTAACAAAAAAAACACTCCAAAAAGGTACAACACGTGCGCCAGAAAACGCCACCACAAACGAAGTCCGTTTGTAAGTATACTTTTAGATTAGAGCTTTCGACTTTCGTTCAATTCAACCACACAAACAATGGCATAATCCCTTATATATGTACATAATCCCTATACAGTGGACTCCCGGTAATCCGACAAACGTTTTGCAGGGCAGTGTCGAACTATCGAATTTGTCGGATTATAGAGTACTGCCTAAGACCCCCTATAGTCCGGCTTTTTTACAAAACAGTACCTTGTGATCCGACAAATTAAAGATCCAATGATAAGATTCTATATCTTATACATACTCTGGAGTACAAATCATAGGTACTTCACTATGTAAGTCATAGTAAATTCAACAACAATAGACTTGTCGGATTACAGGGGGTGCCGGATTAGACAGGGGCTGGATTACCGGGGGTCCACTTTATATACATTTACTCTTTGAACAATGGTGCAGGTGAATTCTTCGAATATTCAATGTACTCTGTGATACATAGGGTGAATTTTCATCTGTGATTTTCATTTTTGATTTTTATTACTTTTTTATTTTTGAGATCACCCGGATTCCAGAGAGAGGCAATCTGCCATAGACACAGTGCTATATAAGTGAGTACGGGTAACTTCAGAGGCGTCTTTGAAACTTCCAACAAATTGCATGATTCTAGGTCAACGGGAAGTACCCTATAGGTTTTCTTGATAGACATGACGGACAGACAGACATACAGACAGACATACAGACAAGGTGATTCTATAAGGGTTCCGTTCTTACTTTTGAGCTTACGGAACCCTAAAAAAATTAAAATGTGTTGAATGAACAAATAAGTAGGTATTTTAAATTTTCAAAGTACCTAAATAACTATACCAAGTGAAGTATAACATGAAAGGGCTTTATCTGTATAATAGTTTTTGATTTTCGTGCAAAATGTCGCAAAAATACCAGAGTACGGAATCCTCGGTGCCAGAGTCTGACTCGCACTTGGCCAGTTTGTTTTTTTACATAGAAATTGTTTGAATAGAAGTTTACTGTGCAGGCCTTTAGGATGAGATAAAAGGAGGGTAAATAAAAGCATACATTAATAGGTAGGTACTTATACATTTATTATTTCTCACACAGCTAAGAAAACTGTACAAGTTACAGTATTTTAATAGCATCGCTATAATTTATTTTTTCAAGCATACAATAATAGTTATTTTGGACTTCGTTTGTGTTGGTGTTGGCTGCCGGGCGTGCTCTGCCTTTTTGGAGTCCATACTCCTTCGGTTTCTACACGGCATCGTACCGGAACGCTAAATCACTTGGCGATACGGCCTTGCCAGTATGTAGATTGGTAACTAGCCACGGCCGAAGCCTCCCACCAGAGATACTTTTGAAGAATTCTCGATCCTAAAACTTTAAAAAGAGCGAATAAAACCATAATAATATCCCGATGCACCGCACTATAAACGTTCGGAAATGGAGTGCATTTGACATTGACATATGCCACTGACATAAAGGCAGTTTCGCGCCATTTATTGCGCGGAGGTGTTTCTGAACGGATATATTTTTGAAGATGGCCGATAATTCTTTATTATTTGTTTGTTCTATTTTTGAATCTAAAAAAAGGTATTACTCGGACTTCGTCTGTGTGGTGTTAGCTGGCGGGCGTGCTCTGCCTTTTTGCAGTGTTTTTTTTTGTTAAAACTGACTGGAAAGCGCTCTAAGGGGGTGCCGTGCGTGTGTCGGCGAGCGCCGGCACAGACGGGGTCCATACTTGTATAGTTTAACTAACTTGTTACAAATAACTACAAACTTGACATTGGCTAATCTTTGTAAAGCCAGACGAGAGAGGAATAGTTATTTTCTTAATTCTAATTACATTACATTACAATTAGGTACATTGATAGGTGTTTACACATTTATTATTTCTCACATAGCTAAGAAAAATGTACAAGTTACATTATTTTAATTATATCTATTTTTTTCAAACATACAATCCATACTTAATGTGAAAGTGTGTCTGTCTGACTGTCTATCTGCTACGTTTTCACGGCCCAACCGCTGCACCAATTTTATTGAAATTCGGTACAGACTTGGGATAAATCCCGGGAAAGACACAGGCTACTTTTTATCCCGGAAAATCAAAGAGTTCCTACGGGATTTAAAAAAAAAATCGAAATCCACGCGGGCGAAGCCGCGGGCATCTCCTAGTACAATATAAACTATTTTTCTCAATTCTACAATGTCACAATTGTGGGTTATATACCCAGCTCCTAGGAATATAACCAGCAATCTAAGGCTGAGTACTAAAGACTGTACTTATAAGACAATGACCAAGCCAAAAATGTGCAATTTAGCAATAAAGCCGCCTTTGCAACCACATGTATAGTTTCTTGTGTTTTCTGCATTGATTTTGAAAGAGGCACGTTTTCTGTATATTTATATGTTTGTTTGTGCAAAAAAGAATTCTAAATTCTAATCCTAATATTATAAATGTCAGTGTGGATGTTTGTTACTCAATCACGCAAAAACTACTGGACGGGTTTGGCTGACATTTGGAATGGAGATAGATTATACCTGGATTAACACATACTTTTTATCCCAGAAAATCAAAGAGCTCCCGCGGGATTTAATCCACGCGGACGATGTCGCCGGCATCAGCTAGTAATAAATAAATGTGACAAGGATAGATTTATTCACTTAGTGTACCGAGAAAGAGATGGCAATATTGTTGGCTGTCACAGATCATAACATCCAATTTTAGCGTTTTAAGCAAGGAACTGGAATCATGTGCATATTAAGACACTATATTCATGTGCATTAAGACACTGTACTCATGTGCATTAAGTCACGTCCCTCATTTTTAACCCCCGACCCAAAAAGAGGGGTGTTATAAGTTTGACGTGTGTATCTGTGTATCTGTCTGTGGCATCGTAGCGCCTAAACGAATGAACCGATTTTAATTTAGTTTTTTTTGTTTGAAAGATGGCTTGATCGAGAGTGTTCTTAGCTATAATCTAAAAAAATTGGTTCAGCCGTTTAAGAGTTATCAGCTCTTTTCTAGTTTTCTTGTAGAAAAGAAGGTTAGATAACCGTTAGTTTCATAATATATGTCAATAGACAAATGTCAAGCTGTCAAGATGGACGTTGCCTAAATACATAATTATTTATTTGAAAATGATGTTTTGGAAAACTCAAATACTTTGGATCGTCGGGGGTGTTATAAATTTTTAATTTACACTTGTCACTTATGTTAAGTCACTGCACTCATGTTAAGTCACTGCACTCGTGTTAAGTCACGCCGTAGCTCACGCCTTGAGCGCGGCGTCCAGCTCCGCGAGCTGGCGCGTGGCACGGCGCAGCATGTCAGCTTGCAGCAGGCTGCTCTCGTTGAGCGCGGAGATGTTCTGGCGGAGACTGGTCAAGCGAAATGACACTTGCTTCTTCTTTGAACCTAGCAGCTAGTTGGATTTAGATCTTGGAGTGAATGATTCGTCTCAATGACCTTCAAGACAGCTCCTGGGAACATAATCAGCAGTCTAAGGCTGAGTACTAAAGAGTGCACTTATAAGACAAGCCAAGAGTGTGAGAAGGATAGATTTATTCACTTAGTGTACCGAGAAAGAGATGGCAATATTGTTGGCTGTCACAGATCATAACATCCAATTTTAGCGTTTTAAGCAAGGAACTGGAATCATGTGCATATTAAGACACTATATTCATGTGCATTAAGACACTGTACTCATGTGCATTAAGTCACGTCCCTCATTTTTAACCCCCGACCCAAAAAGAGGGGTGTTATAAGTTTGACGTGTGTATCTGTGTATCTGTCTGTGGCATCGTAGCGCCTAAACGAATGAACCGATTTTAATTTAGTTTTTTTTGTTTGAAAGGTGGCTTGATCGAGAGTGTTCTTAGCTATAATCTAAAAAAATTGGTTCAGCCGTTTAAGAGTTATCAGCTCTTTTCTAGTTTTCTTGTAGAAAAGAAGGTTAGATAACCGTTAGTTTCATAACATATGTCAATAGACAAATGTCAAGCTGTCAAGATGGACGTTGCCTAAATACATAATTATTTATTTTGAAAATGATGTTTTGGAAAACTCAAATACTTTGGATCGTCGGGGGTGTTATAAATTTTTAATTTACACTTGTCACTTATGTTAAGTCACTGCACTCATGTTAAGTCACTGCACTCGTGTTAAGTCACGCCGTAGCTCACGCCTTGAGCGCGGCGTCCAGCTCCGCGAGCTGGCGCGTGGCGCGGCGCAGCATGTCAGCTTGCAGCAGGCTGCTCTCGTTGAGCGCGGAGATGTTCTGGCGGAGACTGGTCAAGCGAGACGACACTCGCTTCTTCTCCGCTGTCAGTAGCTGGTGGGCTTTGGACCCTGGAAAGTAGTAGTAATTAGTATAAGCAGAGAGAGCCTAGTTGTGACTCTTCGGCCTTCTTTTCTTTAGCCCCCGACCCAAAAATAGGGGTGTTATAAGTTTGACGTGTGTATCTGTCTGTGGCATCGTAGCTCCTAAACTAATGAACCGATTTTAATTAAAGTTTGTTGGCTTGATCAAGTGTTCTTAGCTATAATCCAAGAAAATCGGTTCAGCCTTTTGAAAGTTATCAGCTCATTTCTAGTTACTGTAACCTTCACTTGTCGGGGGTGTTATAAATTTTTAATTTACACTTGTTTCTTCAGATACGATACCCTTGACTGCAATTTCAACTGGTGGTAAGTGATGATGCAGTCTAAGATGGAAGCGGGCTAACCTGGAAGGGGTATGGCAGTTTTAATTAAACCCATATCCCTTTAGTTTCTACACGGCATCGTACCGGAACGCTAAATCGCTTGGCGGTACGGCTTTGCCGATAGGTGGTAACCAGCCACGGCCGAAGCCTCCCACCAGAATATTAGTCCTGAGTCCTGACCAATACTGATTGCCACCAGGAACAGCAGCAGCTTCTTGGCCGAGATGATTGTCGCCTCCTCTGGGTGCAGTATAATAGCCTCAATAGCTCTACGGTTAAGGAGTGGACTGAAAACCGAAAGGTCGCCGGTTCAAACCCTACCCGTTGCACTATTGTCGTACCCACTCCTAGTACAAGCTTTACGCTTAGTTGGAGGGGAAAGGGAATATTAGTCAGCATAATAAACTTGGCTAATATTCTTTAAAAAAAACTGATTGCCACCAGAAACAGCGGCAGGGGATTTTCGCCTCCTCCGGGTGCAGTATGTTTCCCTAGGTGGAAACTACGATTATGCATTAGTGCCCGACATTGACAGATGATATGTAGGGGCGCATCCTACACACGACTGACCCCTTACTTAAGAGGGGTCTCTCCGTCACTTACTCCATACAAACGTAGTTCGTCTCTCATTGGAATACTAACCAATCATACACAATGAAATTTTGTAGAAACGTTTTGGGAACTAATATCTATACCTGTGGTTTTCCAGATTTCCGTTAAAATATTCGGTTTCAAAGTTACGCAGTCTTAAAAGTTCACATACAAATCTTTGAGCCCTGTAATTTTAAAACTACATATTTTTAGAACAATCTAAAACACCACAGGCACAGATATTAGTTTCTAGAATATGTCTGCAGAATTTCATGGACTTTAGTTGCTTAATATTCAAATGAAATTGGGACTACGATTGTATGGAGATTGTTGGAGAGACCCCTGTTAAATCTGCAGTCTTACCCAGCAGCGGTATGTAGTCCCCGGCGCGTTCTGAGCGCAGGTCCAGAGTGAACCAGTCGTCCTGGTCGGAGCCAGACGATGGGAACTCCTGGAACAACGTAATATAGCTAAAAAAACCGGCCAAGTGCGAGTCAGACTCGCGCACTGAGGGTTCCGTACTCGGGTATTTTTTCCAACATTTTGGACGATAAATCAAAAACTATTACACATAAAAATTAATAAAAATCTGTTTAAGAATGTACAGGTAAAGCCCTTTCATATGATACCCCACTTGGTATAGTTATCTTACTTTGAAAATTGAAACACGTTGCTTTTTTTAAATGATGTAACCACAAATTCGCGTTTTTCAGATTTATTCCTGTACTTGTGCTATAAGATCTACCTACCTGCCAAATTTCATGATTCTAGGTCAACGGGAAGTACCCTATAGGTTTCTTGACAGACAGACAGACAACAAAGTGATCTTATAAGGGTTCCGTTTTTTCTTTTGAGGTACGGAACCCTAAAAATGCCAGAACCAATTTTTTAATTTATAGACTAGCGCTTGGCAGCCATCAGACCTGCTGGCAAGTGATGATGCAGCCTAAGATGGAGCGCGCTTGCCTAGAAGACGCCTATTCACTCTTGACTTGAAGGTACCCATATCAAAATTGGAGAACTCTGATGCTGGAAGGGAGCAGACCTTACAGGAGTTTGACTCACGTCATACAAGCTCTCGTCATCTTCATCGGAATGAGAGTCGTAGTCCGTGGGAACCTCCTCATCCATCTGTTCAGGTCTCATGATGCGCTGTCTCTCTTCCTTCTCAGGTTCCGACTGGAAATCCTGTAAACCAATTATTTCCTCAGGTTCAACTCTGGATTTAGGGACTCCCTTAACTTTAACAGCTTCTTCTGAAACCTTCTTTGCTTTATATTGCTCTGGTACTTTTTATTTTGGGTACAGACAGACAGACAACAAAGTGATCCTATTAAGCTCTGGTTTCCTCCAACAGCGGTGCCGTTTTTAAACGGACGCAATATGATGACCGCAAGACGGCCGTAAACATGTGGAATGTTCGAGACTACATTGACCGTATTATTACGGTGAACAGACCACAAAGTCCGTGTCAATGGTTGAAAATGGACGAACTTGATGCGTTACTCGTATATTTGGAAAATGAACAATCATCAGAACACGAAAATAGTCTAGTCTTTATGTTTTACATTTGTAGGGACACAGGTAGGATATAGCACATCATGAACCCGCACAAAATCAATTTCATCATCCTCGCTGGTCCAGTTGATGAAACTCATTTTGAACAATAAATATTTTAAAATGGCACGCAAATTAATATTACGCTTGAAAATACCTTCACCGCTATGAAAAAAACGTTGACAGACACTTCGACACCGCCAAGACGGCCGTCATGCAAATGGCGGTACCGCTTTTTGAGGTTACGGTGTCAATTAACGTTATCTAGGAAACCGCGCCATATTGTTTACATAGACAACGTTCTAGTGACGTCATTCACCGCTGTATTACGGCCGCTACATGATGGCACCGCTTTTGGAGGAAACCAGAGCTTAAGGGTTCCGTTTTTCTTTTTAAGGTACAGAACCCGAAAAAGTGTTTATCTGTAAATAGTATACTAACCTCATCCAAATCAAATTCATCTTCTTCCTCCAAAAATCCTTCCTCGTCAATGATTTCCTCAGGTTCAACTCTGGGTTTAGGGACTTCCTTAACTTTAACAGCCTGTTTGCTAACCTCCTTGGCTTTCTGTTGCTCTGGTACTCTTTTTGGAGCCTCCTTCTGAGGAGGGGCAGGCTTTATTTTTTTTATTGTGATTTCTGGTCTTGATTTTAATTTTGGTAATGGCGTTGAGGTTACTAGCTGTTTTGTGGGCGCTGAAATAAATTAAATCCATATTAATATTATAAGTCAAAATCGTACACCTTTTGTTTGTCCGATTTTTTAGATTTGAAAGATAACTAAAGCTACGAGGGTTCCAAACGCGCCCAAGTCTGAGAAGAGCCCACTGAGAAGTGCTAAAGAGTGTGTGTCTGCTTTTCACGGACTGTCTGTTGATATTGGATCTTTGGTAGCGATAGCTTGCATAGGCTACTTTTTACCAGACCCCCAGCCTACTTTTTACCAGAGGGTTATGATTTTAGCAGTCTATGTATGTATGTAAGTTTGTATTTTAGTGTGTTCCACCATAGCGCCTAAACTACTTACACGGACAGTGTTGGCGTTTGCTGGCGCGCGTGCAGCGCCTTTTTGGAGTGTTTTTTTTTTTGTTAAAAGTGGCCGGTTTTTGTGTTTCACTGGTGTTTTTTGGTGGTGGAACTGACTGGGGACTAAAGGGGCGCCGCGCGTGTGTCGGCGAGCGCCGGCACAGACGAAGTCCATACTTATTTAGTTTCCCTAACACTACAAACTTGACATTGGCTAATCTGTGTAAAGCCAAAGAGAAAAAAAAAGGTAGGACTCACCAGGACGTCTATGGACGGTGACTTTTTGCTTGGTGATCTGAGCGACAGAGTCTCGCTTCGGCTGCTTGGTTGTGGTTTTGGCGGCAAAATTACGCGCTTTCCGGGAAACGAACATTTTCTTCACCGTTACACCCTCGTCTGATGACTGGAACAAATCAAATATGAGATCAGAATCAGACAACAAAGTGACCCTATAAGGGTTCCGTTCTTCCTTTTGAGGTACGGATCCCTAAAAAGCATGGATTTGACTCGCTCTGACTTACTATACAAGCAATACGCGGGGCTGCAATTGCTTGTATAGTATGGCATATTATTGTATATTGAACACTTGAAAAGAGCAATCGCCGGAGCAAAAACCGCTAGCTTTTCTCGGTAGGAACAGCATTCCGAACCAATGGTAAATTATTTTGACGATTCAAAAGCACTTGTAAAATTCTCATCATCATCATCAGCCTGTGGACGTCCACTGTTGGCCATACGCCTTCCCTATAGAGCGTCACCACACCCGGTCCTCAGCCAGTTGTTCACAAATTCAAAGTTGCTCAGCGAGCTATGGAGAGGGCTATGTTAGGAGTTTCCCTGAGGGATAAGATCCGAAATGAGGAGGTCCGCAGGAGAACCAAGGTCACTGACATAGCCCAAACTATTAGCAAGCTGAAGTGGCAGTGGGCAGGCCACGCCTGTCGTAGAGGCGATAGCCGTTGGAGCCGGAAAGTCCTTGAGTGGAGCCCGCGTTTAAGCAAGCGTAGTGTGGGACGCCCTCCAGCACGATGGACCGACGATATAAAGCGGCTGGCGGGAAGTGGCTGGATTAAAAGGAAATTTGAATAAAAATCTATTCTATTACATATCTTGTCATTAATCATTATTACTGTTTCCTTTGTTTGTTTTTGCTAGCATTCTTCTTACAACATCTATAAAGCCTGATGATCCAACATGAGCCTTGATAGCTCAACGGTTGAGGAGCGGACTGAATTCCGAAAGGTCGGCGGTTCACCCCACCCGTTGCACTATTGTCGTACCCTCTCCTGGCACAAGCTTTACGCTTAATTAGAGGGGAAAGGGGAGTATTAGTCATGATTCGCATGGCTTTATAAAAAAAAAACAAAAAAAAAGGTTCATGGTCTTAGCAGCAGCGTGCAGGTCATAGAGGCACAAAAGCGCTGCTTACCCTGATTCAACTATTTGAATGAGCAAAGAACTATTTCTTTGCTCATTTTTTATCAAGACCGCCAGTAAAGAGGGGACTAGCTAACTTATGTCTACCCTGACTATCAACTCTGTGCACGCCACTGGGTCCTAGCCATCGCCAACAATGCTAGTATTGGCGTCACTCAGAAAAGCAGGTATTATTTAATTATTTTTATCGAATTATTGGAATGTCCTCTCAAAAACCAACACAAAAAAACACAAGTTCGATGTGTAAGGTTATCCGAGAGTTTTAATCTAAACAAACTAATGCCAAAATAAATAATTTAATTAGAGCGTGATTGCTATCACAACATCTAATTATCCAGTTCACAATACAAAAACCGAAAATATGCGATATCGCTCCGAATCTCAGAAGGAGACTGAACTAAAACCTTCAAAACACCCGTATTTATGCAAGTTCAATCTTGTCGGCCTCCTAGTAACAGATTGTATGACATCGAATAAGCGAAATATCGATTTTATCAAACTACCTGCATTAGATAAATTAATAATTTTATATTATTTTTGACAACTCAAATCAATTTTTAAAAATAACCTTACACTAGTGATCTCTTACCTCGTCAGGTTCATCCTCTCCATCGCTCACGGTTTCGGGTACAGCCTTGGTGGGGCGCTTTGTCAATATGGCGTTCTTGGCCACCTTCAGTCTGGCCACTTTGGCTTCCTATACAAACATTCTCATATTATTTTTAACTTAATTTATTTTTAACGGCATCGTCCGTTTAGGTTTCTATGGTTCCATACCTCAGATGAAAAAACGGAACCCTTATAGGATCACTTTGTTGCCTGTCTGTCTGTCTGTCCATCCGTGTCGTGTCTGTGAAGAAACCTATAGGGCCTAGAATGGGCCTTCCCGTTTACCTAGAATCATTTTTGGCAGGTAGGTAGATCTTATAGCACAAGTACAGTAATAAATCTGAAAACCGCAAATTTGTGGTTGCATCATTAAAAAATAAATAAAATGTGTTTCAATTTTCAAAATAAGATAACTATACCAAGTGGGGTAACATATGAAAGGGCTTTTACATCCTAAAACAGATTTTTATTTATTTTTTATGTATAATCGTTTTTGATTTATCGTGCAAAATGTTGGAAAAAATACCCGAGTACGGAACCCTCAGTGCGCGAGTCTGACTCGCACTTGGCCGGTTTTTTTTATACATGGGAAATGCCTGACGCGTACCCCTCTGTCAGGGAAACGGAGTGGTTATGTGGGGCTTGCATCCACTAAAACCCGTGTTCGTCTCTCGACAGACTGGTTGCACGGATATCCGCCCGGATAAAGGATGCCCGCGACTTCGTCCGCGTGGATTTAGGTTTGTGAAGATCCCGTGGGAACTGTTTCATTTTCCGGGATAAAAAGTTGCCTATGTCAATTACAGGGAAGCTACCTCAGTACCAAATTTCATACAAATCAATCATCGGATGAGTATTTAGGAATCCCGCGGGAACTATTTGTTTTTCCGGGATAAAAAGTAGCATAATATGTCCTTCCCCGGAATGTATCCTAAGTCTGTACAAAATTTCATTAAAATCGGTTCAGCGGTTGAGCCATGAAAGCGTAGCAGACAGACAGACAGACAGACACACTTTCGCATTTATAATATTATAAGTAAAATAAGTAAATAAGTAATATAAGTAATAAGTATATAAGTATGGATGGATAGTATGGGTTAGTATTGCTACCCTCAATTTGAGAGGAGAGCTGTTCTCAGTAGTGGGCCGACAAAGGGGTGATGATTGTTCAGCTAAAGTAACTCAGGTTTCGTTCTTACTTCAAATATATATTCGTCATCATCGCTGGACTCTGAGTCGTTACTTCTCTTCTGTTCTACTTTCTCCATCTTCTTCGTCTTGACTTCTTTCTTGTTCTTCTGTCCGTCTTCGCCCAACATACGCTGGAAATAATTGTGTTACTAGTGCGTAAAATTATTAGGTTGAAATCTATAGAGAACACTCTGACTTTGCTTAGATTTACACTTCAGTTAAAACGAGACAGATTTCAAAGTAGGCTGAGCGATATTTATATATTATATTATATTTCCGTAGTTTGAAGGCAACTTAATGAATAAATAAACTATAATATTGTCTAAAGTTAAACTGTTTTAGATTTATCACACTCCTAATCTATGTACGCACAAAGTTGTCACTAAATTTTATTTATTTATTTAAACACATTTGAAGCTGTGACCACTCACCAGCAACTCGTCAGTGTCGTTTCCATCGTCGTCCGAATGTTTTGTGGACGCGTCCATGTCGCTGCCATCTTTTTTGTCCTCAGTAGTGGTACTGTTAGGTTTCCTGACCAGAAAAGCGCCTAGCTCATCAGGAATTTCCGACTGAAAAAATTGTTGGTAAAATGAGTGTTCATTTATCATATCCATACTAATATTCAGCATTGGTCCACGCAAATATGTAAGACTGTACCACCGGTTAGGAAAGTAGATTCTACTGAGGTGAGCCGTTAAGGGGCAAGCGACGGGTCTGCCCGCGAAATTGAAATTTTATTTGGTTTTTCGCAATTTGTAAACTAATACGACAACGTAGGCTTATGGCATTCTAATTGCGACAATAACAGTATCATCCTCACAGGTTTGTATAAAAATCTTTACTTGAAAGGGTCCAGTTTAAGAAATTAGCTCTAGTATCGACTAATTTGTGAGAATAGTCGATACTAGAACTAATTTCTTAAACTGGACCCTTTCAAGTGAAGATTTTTATACAAACCTGTAATGATGATACTGCCAGTGTCGTAATTAAAATATCATAAGCCTACGTTGTCGTATTAGTTTAAAAATTGCGAAAAACCAAATTAAATTTGAATTTCACGGGCAGGCCTGTCGCTTCCACCATAAGAAACTTAGTTTACTTACCGTTTGCAAATTTTCAAAATTATCCAACGTTTGTTCAATGTTTTCATCCAAAGTCTGTTCAATACTCATCGGTTCAACTTGCACTTGTTCTTGAGTATGAGAGACTTGAGTGAGAGAGTTGTCTTGAGCGTGTGTTTTATCTTGAGCATGTATAGTATCCTGAGCATGTATAGTATCCTGAGCATGTGTGGTATTCTGAGCATTTGAGTTATCCTCTGTATCAGCATGTGCGGTAACTTGAGATTCTGAGATCACCTGAATATAATAAAAATCATAGTCAAATCACTACTAAATTAATGTGAAGGTGCTTTTTATATATGAAAAATGTAAAAAAAACATTTGAGTTCACCTGAGAAAGTGAGTTGTCCTGAGCATTTGAGTTATCCTGAGCATGTGCATTATCTTGAGCATTTGAGTGATCTTGAGCATTTAATTCAAGCTGGGCCTGTGAGATATCATCAATGTGAGAATATTCCTTAGCCTCTGAATTATCTTCAGTGCTTATATCCTGAGCATCCACGTGATCATGAGTATCTACGTGATCCTGAGCTGCCACATGATCCTGAGCTTCCGCGTGATCTTGAGTTTCAACTTGATCCTGAGCTTCTACGTGGTCCTGAGCGTCTACATGATCCTGAGCTTCCACGTGATACTGAGCTTTCACGTGATCCTGAGCTTCTACTTGATCCTGAGATACCACATGTTCCTGAGCTTCCACATGATCCTGAGCTTCTACCTGATGCTGAGCTTGTATGAGATCCTGAGCATCTGTCTGATCACGAGCATCCAGGTTATCCTGACTGCTGGAATTATCCAGAGCATTTGAGTTGTCTTCAGGTTGTGAGTTATCCAAAGTCCCCGAGTTATCCAGGCTAGGTTGGTTGTCTGGCAGGAAGTTAGTTTCATCCTCATCAGGTAAACTCGGTGTACTCTCATCTTGGTGTGTATTTATATTGAAGTCGCTCTTGTCTTGGTCACCCTGTAAGCAAGTGTAAATTAAAAATTTTCAACACCCCCGACAAATCATTTTTCAAATAAATAATTATGTATATTTAGGCAACGTCCATCTTGACAACTTGACATTTGTCAATTGACATAATATTATGAACCTAACGGTTATGTAACCTTCTTTTCTACAAGAAAACTAGAAAAGAGCTGATAACTCTTAAACGGCTGAACCAATTTTTTTGGATTATAGCTAAGAACACTCTCGATCAAGCCACCTTTCAAACAAAAAAAACTAAATTAAAATCGGTTCATTCGTTTAGGCGCTACGATGCCACAGACAGATACACAGATACACAGATACACAGACACACAGATACACAGATACACACGTCAAACTTATAACACCCCTCTTTTTGGGTCAGGGGTTAAAAAGGAATCTTATTTAAAAATCAGTCAAGTGAGAGTTGGGCTTGCACATGAAGGGTTCTGTACGATCGTACAAATCAATGAATGTATGTATGAATGATTTATTTATTCAATATCATAATGCGGAAAATGCAGTGACTTCGCCCGCATAGATTTAGGTTTTTCGAAATCCCGTGGGAACTCTTTGATTTTCCGGGATAAAAAGTAGCCTATGTGCTAATCCAGGATATAATCTATCTCCATTCCAAATTTCAGCCAAATCCGTCTAGTAGTTTTTGCTTGAAAGAGTAACAAGTATTATAGCACACATACAATCAAACTTTTGCCTTTTTAATATTTGTGTGATGAAGTGTGATAGTGTGATTAGTGTGATAGTGTGAAACTTACAGCAGGATAGTCATCATCAGTGAGGATCCCCTCACTCAGCCATTCCTCTTGACCCTCGTCCATCTCTTCCTCCTCATCCTTAGAGGGTATCTGTACATATAAAAGGGGAAAACTAACTAACATCATCATCATCAGCCTGTGGACGTCCACTGTTGGACATAGCCCTTCCCTAAAGAGCTCTACCACACCCGGCCCTCAGCATTCCCCATCCAGCCACTTCCCGCTAGCCGCTTTATACCGTCAGTCCATCGTGCTGATCGACTGACTAACATATCAACATATAATTCAAGCTTGAATAGAAACCTGAGACTTTTCATGAAGATTCTATTAAACAGTAGCAGAGAATTGTTTTAATGTGTATTGTGCAAGATGCTGCGCCGTCTTACAATTTACATTTACCCATAACTTGTATATAATCTTATTGCTCTGATGCACTCTGGTTTTATAACTATAATAAGTTACTTATTTTTAAGCTATACGAAATAGGAATAAAGTCGAATCTATAAGAACATAACAACTAAATGTACAAACATCTAATTTGGAGATTTTCGCCGCTGGTTCTTCGAAATCTGTCATCTTGTTTAACCGCACAGAACTTTTATATAAGCCACAACTTTTATTATTTAAAATTATTTTGTTGTTTTATTTCAAATATTTATTTTATAATTTATAACCTCAAAAAATCGATCGATATTGTTTGACAGAACAATAAAGCCACAGACCACGAATCAAGCTATTAGAGTTTTTTTTTTCTCTCGTCTGGCTTTACAAAGATTAGCCAATGTCAAGTTTGTAGTTATTTGTAACAAGTTAGTTAAACTAATACAAGTATGGACCCCGTCTGTGCCGGCGCTCGCCGACACACGCACGGCACTCCCTTAGAGCGCTTTCTAGACAGTTTTAACAAAAAAAAAAAAAAACACTCCAAAAAGGCAGAGCACGCCCGCCAGCTAACACCAACACAGACGAAGTCCAAACCAAAGAGTATGTAATCACTAAAATACGTGAACAGAACTAGGGTTGGACTCGGACAGAAATCAGAATTTAACGGTTTTCGATTAACCGTTAATTTATTAAAATCGGGTATTCGAATGTTATGACAAAAAACCTTAAAAAACCGATCAAGTGCGAATCAGGACTCGCATATGAAGGATTCCGTACCATTCTACAATATCTAACACTTTTTTTTTTGTGACGCAACGTATAATTTTTACGGTTTTCAAATTTTTCCTTTACTTGTGCTATTATAATAAAACATTGCTACCTGACAAATTTTATGATTCTAGGTGAACGGTAAGTGTAGGTATAGCTACTTACCAGGGTTTTGATTCCCTGGATAGACAGACATCGAAGTGATCTTATGTGGATTTCTTTTTTATATGGAGACTAGCTGATGCCCGCAGCTTCGCCCGCGTGGATTGGTCAGATCCCCTGCAGCATCAGGATTGAGGAGTTGGACTCCAAATTTTTTATGAAACAATGTCGCAAAGTTCCTCTATCGATTAAAAAAGAAATGACGCAAATCGGTTCAGAAATCTCGGAGATTTCGGTGTACATAGGTAGAAAAACACAACTCCCTTTTTGAAAGTCGGTTAAAAAAGTAGCCTATGTTACACCCTGGTCAATTCTCTACTTGTCTGTGAAAATCCCGTCAAAATCGGTTCAGCCGTTCCCAAGATTAGCCTTTTCAAACAGACAGACAGACAGACAGACAGACAAAAATTTTAAAAACGTGTGATTCGGTTATAGTATCGTTCAAATAACCATATGACCTTAATATGCGGTAGTTATTTCGAAATTACAGACAGACACTCCAATTTTATTTATTAGTATAGATATTAGTATAGATACGTAACGCTAAAAGCCTATGCTAAAAACTGACTTATGTCGACGACACAGAATTCAAAACTTCTTTTTACTTGCCATTTTTGTAAAATTCTAGATCTAATCACCTAGGGCCCTTAAAATTCTGGACGTTTCTGCATCCATATACCGAGGAAGAGCCAGATAACGGCTAAGCCGAGTATTTGTATCTTGCTCGAATCCTAGAGACAGGATTTTTCATACTCTGTTTAAGTGGTAGGTATATTAGGATTTTTATCATTAGGAAGGGTAATTATTGATGTAGGTTTAGTAAATAACAAACAAGTGTAAGCAAAAATCAATAGTAAGTAATTTATTAATTTACTTATAAAATAAAGTATATGATACACTATTACTCGATATATAATTTTACTTTCTCGTGCCAGAATAGCGCAACTATTCCTCACTAACCAAAACTTAAAAATTAACTACAATTAATAGGGACTTACATGACGGTTGACATAAAGTCAGTCGTTAAATTGTAAGGGCCATTATGAGGTCAACTAATTAATTTTCCACCTCAAATCACTCAAACTTCACTCAATGTTTACAGGATAGGTTTCTATCACAAGGCAATACATATAAGATAGACATATTGTTTAAAAATAACCCCTATCATGATTATAAGTCACTCAGTCGAAAATCATACAATATTATTCACACATCAATTTCCATTCATTCTTCATAGTATAATTAGCACGCAACGTTAAAATTAAAGGTGTGACCTTTATATGAATAAAGATTGTGGCTAATTCTGTTGTACAGTCTCTAAACTTAACAAAATTAAAAGGTCTTGACCCTCAGAAAAAATACCCTAAGTTCCCTATTGCGACTCTTACTGATAAAGCGAGATAGCTAAATGCATTTAAACTCATATTAGAACGTGACGAATGATTATGTTTTGTCCTTATCACTGTGACCAGTATTTTTGCTTGTCAAAATGAATTTGGTACGCGAGATTGTAACACACTTACAATACACATCATTACAATTACACTATTATTTATTATTATTACAAATACACTTTTTTTAAGTTATTGTGCAATAGTGGGTTGCAGTATACTAGGCTACAATAGCCGAAGCGAACGTAAAATAAAAAAAAGGAATAACATTTCACAAGTACCTCTGCTAGAGCGAAAGGGAATTAGCCACGCAAGTTGCTTATCTGTAGGTATCTGTGTTTGATTTGGACCTAATGCTGTCATTTTCCGCAGGGAGTATTATGAAAGAGATAGCAATATATTTCGATATTATGTCATTTCAGTTCAGCTAAGAGATTATACACAACAGAATTAGCCACATTGAATAAATAAAATAGGTTCATCATCTAATCATCACAAAACATTGTTCTTATTATCGTTTTGCAATCGATTTCATTTTAATAATAAAACAATCAAACTTTCAGTCAGATTACAACATTCAACCAATGACTTCATTATTTATAGATTACAATTAACAGTTGACCTCATAATGGTTTATGTTAACACACGACTTCATTATTCTAAGGCCGCGTCCAGACTGACTGGCGAAAAGCTTCCACAAACATTTACAGTGTGAACTAGGAGTGAGTTCTTGATATGGTAAGATCTTCAAGCGGCATCATTTGTCAAATATAAGGTACTAGCTGACGCCCGCGACTTCGTCGGCGTGAATTTAGATTTTTCGAAATCCCGTGGGAACTCTTTGATTTTCCGGGATAAAAAGTGGCCTATGTGCTAATCCAGGATATTATCTATCTCCATTCCGAATTTCAGCCAAATCCGTCCAGTGGTTTTTGCGTGAAGGAGTAACAAACATACACACACACACATACAAACTTTCGCCTTTATAATATTAGTGTGATTAGAACACTAGGGGTGAAGTGAAATAAAAAGATTTAACTCTTTTTCACACTGCCACAACGGACGGCCCATGTCACATTCTTAATCACTTCATAATCTACATTTGACACCTGTCAGTGTAGCTGAATCCCCGAGTTTTTTGGGGTCCAGACCTCAAAAGGAAAACCGAACACCACAATCACTTTGTTGTCTGTCTATCTGTCCGTCTGTCGTGTCTGTCAAGAAAACCTATAGGGTACTTCCCGTTGACTTAGAATCACGAAATTTGGCATGAAGATAGGTCATATAGCACAAGTAAAGGAAAAAACCGATAACTATGAATTTATAGTTACATCACAAAACAAAAATTATAATGTGTTCATGAATAAATCATTAGTAATTTCTATTTTTAAAGTTAGAACTATATCAAGTGGGGTATCATATGAAAGGGCTTTACTTGTACATTCTAAAACAGATTTTTATTTACTATTATGCATAATAGTTTTTGATTTATCGTGGAAAATGGCGGAAAAAATACCCGAGTACGGAACCCTCGGTGCGCGAGTCTGACTCGCACTTGGCCGGTTGTTTACAAGTTTCATAACTTGTGAACTGTGCCTCTAAGCTTAAGCTACTAGGCAAACATTGTGTTAAGAAAGTCGCCAGTCAATGCGACCGCGGCATAATTTAATTTATAAGTACGAGAAATTAACTTAAAAAGACGTATCCAAGTAGCAATCTTAGTCCCTAAATAGATATTTTATACAATTATACTCAATAACAAAATTTATACATTCGAATAAAACTATTTTAATGGATCCGTGATTTAAAAAAAAAAACAATTTATACACAAATAAAAGAGGCTAAGATCTAGTCAGCGTACTTTTAATTTGCTCAGACTTAAAACAGGACACATTATTGTATATCTATACAGGGTATAACCAGAACTCGGATCAATGCCCCACCTACGACGTGGCATTGACTTCGAGTGACCTATTTACGGAACGTTCGTTGACCTCGAGCGTCAGTCAGATGTTTTATTTGCAATACATTGTGAACTTTTAAAAAATACAGGTCTTTTTTTGGTACCTTATTAGTAATCATCAGTACTTACACCTGTCTTCATGCTAGCGTTCTAGTTACACTACGTATAAATCTGTCTTGTTTTAATTTTGTCTTAAGAGCAAAGCCAAAGTGCGCTTTAAGTTGCCTTCAAACTACGGAAATATAATATAACATATTAACATCGCTCACCCTACTTTAAAGTGTCACTGTTCACACTGAGATGTAATATAATATTATGTATATAATATAATATTTAAAGATGTAATATAAGATGTAATATAATATTTAAAGTAGGGTGGGCGATATTTAAATGTTATATTATATTTCCGTAGTTTGAAGGCAACTTTATAGATATCAGTCTAAAGTCTGCGATCATCGGACCCACATTACAATATCAAGCCCAAAAATTGTATAACTTGATAAGAGACGATCGCATGCCATCTTCAAAAGAAGCAAAAATAATTACATTTTATTTATATACATACAAAGTATGCGACAGCAAATTTGGAGTGAAAGGCTGAGATCTATAGAGCGCACTTTGTTTTTGCTCAAACTTAAGACACTGTTAAAACGAGACAGCGCTATACCACTGGCATAAATCTGTCTCGTTTTAAATGAAACTTAAGTCCAAGCAAAGTGTGCACTAGAGATTTCAACCTAAGTGAACACAACATTATTATGCATTCAAAATTCTGATAACACTCAATTATTATTTGCTTACAAATACATCAATCAAACAAATCGTTTAATCAAAGACAAAACTGTCAAATAAATGTACAATATTTAAAAATCTACAAATTGTGACGATCGATGATGTACAATGCGTAAAAAATAGAGTTCTCACGTGCCATTTTGACTATGTGTCAAATATCATGTCAAAAGTACGATTTCAGTCCTTACTAGCCATGCCCACGACTTCGCCCGCGTGGATTTAGGTTTTTCGAAAACCCGTGGGAACTCTTTGGTTTTCCGGGATAAAAAGTAGCCTATGTGCTAATCCAGGATATTATCTATCTCCATTCCGAATTTCAGCCAAATCCGTCCAATAGTTTTTGCGTGAAGGAGTAACAAACATACACATATACACACACACAAACACACACACATACACACAAACTTTCGCCTTTATAATATTAGTGTGATTTTAAACGTGAAACGTGTTTTTGACATGACAGTTGACACGTAGAGTTAAAATAGCGCGTGAGAAGTCATTTTTTACGCATTATATCTAATAAATTATGCGTCGAAATAGGTAACCTATTTAGTGGCAGCGGCGTGCAAGGCTATTAATAAATTTAAAACTTATTGCATTATTGGTGTTTTAGTTAATATACTAATTAATCTTACATCAATTCAACTAGTCATTAGTTAAAATCACACTAATATTATAAAGGCGAAAGTTTGTGTGTGTGTGTGTGTGTGTGTGTGTGTGTGTGTGTGTGTGTGTGTGTGTGTGTGTGTATGTTTGTTACTCCTTCACGCAAAAACCACTGGACGGATTTGGCTGAAATTCAGAATATAGATAGGTAATATCCTGGATTAGCACATAGGCTACTTTTTATCCCGGAAAATCAAAGAGTTCCCACGGGATTTCGAAAAACCTAAATCCACGCGGACGAAGTCGCGGGCGTCAGCTAGTGTGTACATACACTAAAAAAAGATAGGCTTTACTGCTTCACCTCTATGGAACTGCCATTTGCACGCCACTGTTTAAAAATAATAGTTTTTTTTTTTTTAGCTACAAGTTTTTATCTGGTAACCGTATTATTTAAAAAATATCCACTAAAATAGTCTTATCTTGTCGGGTAACATTCAATTTGAACAGGCAATTTTCTTTAAAATTATTTATTCATATTATTAATAAATAGGGTATAACCACATTTGACGGCAAAATTTCAACTTTCTCGAGTAGGCACCTATTCGTTGCATTATATTAGGCCCCTGTATTCAAAACTTGGATGCTACCAATGCGATAATCGCAATATGTCCGATAAAATATAGTAAGGGTGTTTCACCGCTGTCAAATAAATTTTGTCTTGTGGATAAATTTGTCATTTTGACAGATTCCCATTACAAAAACTGTCATAACGCCAAAATTAGTTAGTTAAAATTTATCTGGACGCTGGGAAACAGGCCCTTATTTTCACACGGCTGACCTTATACCTGCGCAGTATGCGATTTATCCATACATTCAGTGATATTTAAGCAATAGAGACGACGGTCGTCATCTATTTGGCCGCGCATTGGTCCGTTAAGACTTTTCGAGGTCTAATAAGAATAGTACAACCATTCATACCCATGCGCAGATATCCCACCACTAACAATCCAGTGGTCTTAATAAGCGTAACAAACAGTACCAAAATATTGCCATGATCGCAATACAAGTTTCGTAATGCAGGGCAGTTTTAGGGACGCGCCATCATATTTGAGATTACCGGTTTTTTATTTATCGATTTACCGATTTTCGTCATATCGATTTTTGAATGTGGTCATACCCTCACATTTATCTAGCAATTACATTAAAAAACGCAACTCTATCGTTTCACTAAATCATCTATGTTTACATTTTGCACAGTCAAGGAGAAAAATATTTCAACCAGACATAAACAAAAATTGCAGTATTTTTCATTTGTTATCCTATCCATGTTTGTCAAAACGCGAAACTGACTGACTGCCTGACACAATTTCAAAGTACAGTTCAAACTACTCAACTGGGTCTAGAAATTTTAGAGTTTGCACGTAAATTCTTGATATAATTTAGATCCCTTCTTGAAAGAATTTTTAACCTTAAAACTTAAAAAAAAAAAATAGAAGATTCTGTATTCGAATTTCTCAATGAACTGATTTTGATAATTATCAAAATTATAATATAATTGTAGGTAATAATTATCAAAATCAGTTCATTATAAATCCACCCTAGCAATGCTGGGGTGATTATATAGTAATTTATAACTCCAGACTGCTAAAATCATAACCCTTTGCCATAGTCAGATAAAAAAAGCCTCAATAGCTCAACGGTTATAGGAGCGGACTGAAATCAGAAAGGTCGGCGGTTCAAACCCCACCCGTTGCACTATTGTCGTACCCACTCCTAGCACAAGCTTAACGCTTAGTTGGAGGGGAAAGGGGAATGTTAGTCATGATTAAAAATGGCTAATATTCTTTTTTTTTTTAAAAAGCAGGTAGCACATACAAAAAATTAAGTATAAATAATTGTTTGATTTCATTGCGTGACCTGACAAGACAATTTTTCCCCTTGACCGCACAAACAATCAGTTCATATGTACAATATAACAGATAATTATAATACTTTATTTAGCTTAAGCCAAATTGTAAAATCGAAAACATCATATTATAATATACTCACCAATATCGAAAAACCAACCTGATGTTGATTTTTCGATAAAGGTTACTTTTTTAAATCAAATATTTGACTAACTCCAAAAAAGAATTATTTAACTGCCATTAACATATAGTCAGGTAAATAGGTACACAGTATTTAACCAGAGTTTAGGTCAAGTCCAGAATAGGGTATTTTACTCCAATTTTTTTATTACTTTATTATAAACTAGGATAAAAATAATGACGTAAACTGAAAAAAACCAATTAAATCGATCAAATAACAAAAAAGTTATAAGCATTTAAATATTTTTGATTAGACAGAGACAGCGATATAGCATTTTGACGTCACACCGTGCTAATGCCATAGTAGCTTCGTGCGGGTTCATACAAATTTTCGTTTTGCGAGAAAGGGATAGAAGACCCTTCCACTCCAAAATTAAGATACCGGTAACTTTGTAAATCTTTGTTGGATTTTAATATTTTTTTTTTTTTAGCGTACGTCATTATTTTTATCCTAGTTTATAATAAAGTAATAATATTTATCAAATTCAAAAGTAGGAAAATACCCTATTAGATAGAGATCTCTTATAGAGATAAGTGCTTCCCAGTCCACTTTTTTTTTCTCTTTCTCTTTATTGTTACAACTTCCTGGTACAGTTCTTGCAATTCACGAAGGCGAGTGAACTTTACTTGTGGTTACGTCGTATACATGGGCATTGCGTAAGTGTGCGTGCATGTTGTCAATCAATCAAAATATATATATATCAATCAAACACAAATTACAAATAATATATATATATTGATATATATATATATATATCCCGTAATTTGAAACAAGGTTCAAGGTTCAGTCGCAAGCAAGCGGTCGCAAACGCACACATTTAGTGTACCTTAGGGCCGGCGCACATAAATGGCGGAGCGCGGCGCAGAGCATTTTTTTCACAGTCAAAGTATTGTCGACATAAATATCTAAAATAATAATATCTAAAATCAATTATGCATCCGCGCGGATACTCGCGCAGTCCCGTGCGTGCTCGCGCATTCTCTGGTGGAAATTCCCGTTATGTGTCACGCGATTAAAAAACTTCGCAGGCATGCTCTGCGCTGCGCTCCGCCATATGTGCACCGGCCCTTACTAATACCGATACGACTTCACAACAAGCATAAACCACTCGCCTTCATGTGAATTGTCTCCTCTCTGGGCTGGTTTCCGCACTTAAACGTTTCCGTCTGTTGTGCGTCATGAGAATTGTAAGAACTGTACAAATAATTTTGAAAAAAAAAAATTGAAATTTTGAAAAAATGCTTGGTCGAAGAACTATAAAGTATAGATTCAGCTATCTATTCAGTATATTGTATAGACGTAGACATTTCACAGCTGAAGAATGCCATAAGCCTACTTTGTCGTATTAGTTTACAAATTGCGAAAAACCAAATATTTGAATTTCGCGGGCAGACCCGTCGCTTGCCCCTTAAGGTTAGAGCTACCAAAAAAAAAGCGGCGAGTTTATTAGTCAAATACCCAATTATATACCGAAACAACATACTAAATGACTCTAATATTTACATCATCTATATAATGTATAATATAAGCATAACCTTGACATTTTGACAAGTTCTCGGCAGTACATCCATTTATCATACACAATAATATTAAATATACTCCGTCCATTATGTAATTTTCTATTCGGCGTCAGTTCTGTGAAAAAATATTTGGAAAATGCTCTATAGGCACCTTCTAGGTAAACGCGTCCCATCTTAGACCACATCATCACTTTCCATCAGGTGTGATTGTGGTCAAGCACTTGCCTATAGTGAATTAAAAAAAATCTATTTGTATAGATATATAATCGAATCAGTAATCAGCATAATTTCACGTTTAAGACCGATTCACACCAATTGCGTACACGTGACACGTGCGTAGTGATGCGCGTAAACCCCTAACACACCAGGTTACGCATACGTCCACGCTTTACGCAAGCGGTGTGCCATGTTTCATACAGTTCCATACATTACAACGCAATGGTACGCGCTACGTCTACGCTTACGCAGCCTGTGTGAACGAGCTATTAAACGTTACTAAAATAGATTACATAACATTGGTACCAACTCTAACCTTTTTAGAATGATGACTGCTAAAAAAGTACCATTAGCATTTTTTTTTTAATTTAAGAAATTCATGTACAACTAAAAAAATAAAGCGCCATAGTTAGATGTTAAAAATCGAATACGAACAAATTGAACAATTTTTGTTTTTTTTTTTTGAATTTATATTTAAGTTTATTTTAGTGAATTAAAAGTTTGGAGACCCCACTTTTTTTCGTATAAAATGTAGCCTATGTCACCCGGATCTTTACGACAAATCGATTGCCACCTCATTCATCAAAATCAGCCCAGTAGTTTAGGCGCTACGGTGGAACACACAGAATCTGGATACAACCATACACACCCACATACATAAACTGCTAAAATCATAACCCTTCCTTTTGGCTTTGCCGCAGTCGGGTAAAAAGCAAGCCGCAAGCGATACCGATACAATACCAATACAAAAATATTTATTTTGGTAAAAAACAAGTTTACATATAACATAGAAATTGGGACCGTCCCAGTAAGTGACTAGTATTAAACTAGTACTTGTGGCGGGCGGCCCCGCTCTTCCATAACATATTCTGTTACAATTAAAATAAATAAGTAGTTTCTAACAGATAGTTATCACTAAACAAATCCGTCAAACAGAAAATAATACAATGGACAAAGCAAATAGCCAAAAACTCTTTACATATATTCATAATACATAGTAATATTATGCTGGATATTTTATGTCAGTCATGGATTTACACAGTTCAAGATTCATGATATTTCATAATGCTTACAAAATGAGTTCTCACGCGGCATTTTAACTTTGTGTAAACTGTCAAGTTTAGTCCTTATTTAGGAGGGGTCTCTCTCCGTCACTCGCTTCATACAATCGTAGTTCCAATTTCATTTGAATATTAAGCGACCAAAGTCCATGAAATTTTGCAGACATATTCTAGAAACTAATATCTATGTCTGTGGTTTTCCAGATTTCTATTAAAATATTCGGTTTCAAAGTTACGCGGTCTTAAAAATTTACATACAAACCTTTGAGCCTATGTAATTTCGAAACTACATATTTTTAGAAAAATCTAAAACACAGACACAGATAATAGTTTCTAGAATATGTCTGCAAAATTTCATGGACTTTGGTTGCTTAATATTCAAATGAAATTGGAACTACGATTGTATGAAACGAGTGACGGAGAGAGCCCTGTTAAAGGTGAACCATACTTTTGACACAGAGTTAAAATGGCGCGTGTGAACTCATTTTGTATGGACTATACTTTAGTTTTCCTTCATTGATTGGTGCCTCAAAATGGTTAACGCCCACTGATATTTTTGTCTCTGTCATTTGTATGGGATTACGTAATAGAGAGAGCAGGATACTAATTTCTTTCCGTGGATTATAGTTACCGCTTCAGCAAAGGCTACTATCAAGTTAAAGTCAAGTACTGGATAATCAAAACTGACTCCCACTAAAGTGAGATTGGGGGAGAGGGAGTAGGAACCATTTTGACTTCTCTACATAAACAAAGCCGTTTCCCGCTGTCTGTCTGTCTGAACGCTTAGATCTTTTGAACTACAGAACAGATTTTAATGCAGTTTTCATCAATAGATATAGTGATTCAAGAGGAAGGTAAGTAACATATAGTTTAATATAGTTTTGAGTTCATTTGTGCGGAGGGGAAAGGGGAGTATTAGTCATGATTAGCATGGCTAATATTCTTTTTTTTTAAACAAAACCCCTCAAGAGTTGAAATTTCAAAAATCCTTTCTTAACAAAAGCCTGTCATAATAGCTATCTGCATGCCAAATTTTATCCTGATCCGTCCAATAGTTTGAGCTGTGCCTTGATAGACCAATCAGTCAATCATCGTTTCCTTTAATATACGCAGACTCGCCAAACACAAAATTCGTCGTATCCCAAATAAAACAGCAACAGACGCATCGAAAAAAAATGAATTCGACGCGCCCGATGGAACCGAATCTTGCTGCTGACGTCACACGAATTTTCAGTTATTACTGACATATTGAGAATTAGACATGGTCGCTGACTATAGTCATATAACGTCAATGTAAACAAACATAATTCATTATTTATCGTCACTACATTCACTTCACTCCACTTGCACCAACTTCACTGCACTGGAGTCACTCCACTTGTACCAACTTCACTCTTGGAGTCACTCCACTCATATCAACGTCACTCTTGGAGTCACTCCACTCATATCAACGTCACTCTTGGAGTCACTCCACTCATATCAACGTCACTCTTGGAGTCACTCCACTCATATCAACGTCACTCTTGGAGTCACTCCACTCATATCAACGTCACTGCATTGGAGTCACTCCACTTGCACCAACTTCACTCTTGGAGTCACTTCACTGCAGCAAACTGTTATTTGTGTGCCCGTTATCATAACGATAACGTACAAACGCCGTCTGTGAGGCAAGCCTGAAAAGGAGAAAATTATTCATTATTAAACTGAAATAATACTGATTCCCCAACCAACCCAAGCCCTCAGCAACCTGGGCAGTCTACTCGGCTTCTGGAGCAAGCTTGGATGGCTGGAGTGAAGACTTCAGCCATCAAGGGAAGGGCAATTAACTCCAAATTAGCAATTAACCAGCCCGGGGACCAGGGAGAAGGAAGAAAGCAAGTACTGATTCTGGTGACAACTTCTTAAGGAACATCTTTCACCAAAGTTATAAGAAAAGGAAAGTCAAACTTAATTTAAGGCTAACTACACGGGTCTGCCCACAAAAATTCAAATTAAATTTGGTTTTCGCAATTTGTAAACTAATACGACAAAGTAGGCTTATGGCATTCTAATAGTGCCAATGGCAGTATCATCTCCACAGGTTACCTATCCTAGGGTGAATTGAATTGATGCTGAATCGACGATATGCCAAATATTAGGCTACTAGCTGACGCCCGCGACTTCGTCCGCGTGGATTTAGGTTTTTCGAAATCCCGTGGGAACTCTTTGATTTTCCGGGATAAAAAGTAGCCTATGTGCTAATCCAGGATATTATCTATCTACATTCTGAATTTCAGCCAAATCCGTCCAGTGTTTTTGCGTGAAGGAGTAACAAACATACACACACACACACACACACACACATACAAACTTTCGCCTTTATAATATTAGTGTGATGGTGACATGAAATCATAGAGAAATAGGGCTACCTGCGTCAAATGTACTAACATTTGACGTCACTACCTGCGGTCTCACCTAGTCGTAGAAGGCGCGGTCGTGGTCCGGCGAGGAGCGGCGCGGCGGCGGCGCTGCGGGCGAAGGCGAAGCCCCGCCGTAGTTGAGGAAGTCCCACACTAGGATGGTGTCGTCGTGCGACGAGGACACGATCTGGAACTCGTCGAACTGTAACCTGAACACTCGGCCCGTGTGCTCCTGCAACTCAAACATTATTACAACTTATTATATTGCTACCTCACAGCTGTCAGGTTTTTAAAATCCCGTGGGAACGGATTTTCCGGGATAAAAAGTAGCCTATGTGTTAATCTTGGGTATAATCTATCTCCATTCCAAATTTCAGCCAAACCCGTCCAGTAGTTTTTGCGCGAAAGAGTAACAAACATCCATACATACATACAAACTTTAACATTTATAATATTACTAGCTGATGCCCGCGACTTCGTTCGCGTGGATGTAGTTTTTTAAAAATCCCGTGGGAACTCTTTGATTTTCCGGGATAAAAAGTAGCCTATGTGCTAATCCAGGGTATAATCTATCTCCATTCTAAATTTCAGCCCAACCCGTCCAGTAGTTTTTTAATTGAAGGAGTAACAAACACACACACACACACAAACTTTCTCCTTTATAATATTAGTGTGATGATATACTCATACAACTCGCTGACATATTGACACACGGACAGACAGACTGATAAGACTATCAAATAAAGGCAACTCACCACTAACGTGCGCAGACAGAGGTCCTGGTGCGGCGTGCGCACGTCCAGCGCGGCGCGAAGATCCCACACCTTTATTTTACCGTCGTAAGCTCCGCTCACTATCCTTTTGTTGTCAAACCTGGAAACGAAATGTCTATACTAAACCTGCCGGCGGCTTCGTTCGCGTTTTACACAAATATCAAACCCCTATTTTTTTTATTTCTTTAAATCTGGCTTTACTCTGATTAGCCAATGTCAAGTTTGTAGTTATTTTCAAGTTATTGAATCTATACAAGTATGGACTCCGTCTGCGCCGGCGCCCGCCGACATACGCGCGGCGCCCCTTTAGAGCGCTTCCCAGTCAGTTCCACCACCAAAAAACATCAACTAACACAAAAACCAGCCACTCTTAACAAGCACAGCACGCGCGCCAGCAAACGCCATCACAGACGAAGTACAACCCCTATTTAACTTCTTAGGGATTGAATTTAAAAAAAAAATCCTTAGTGGATATCTACGTCATAATAATCGCTTATCTGTATGCCAACAGCCTGATCAGTCCAGCTGTTTGAGCTGTGCATTGATAGAACAATCAGTCAGTCAGCTTTTCCTTTTTAACCCCCGACCCAAAAAGAGGGGTGTTATAAGTTTGACGTGTGTATCTGTGTATCTGTGTATCTGTCTGTGGCATCGTAGCGCCTAAACGAATGAACCGATTTTAATTTACTTTTTTTTGTTTGAAAGGTGGCTTGATCGAGAGTGTTCTTAGCTATAATCCGAAAAAATTGGTTCAGCCGTTTAAAAGTTCTCAGCTATTTTCTAGTTTTCTTGAAGAAAAGAAGGTTAGATAACCTTTAGGTTCATAATATTCAAGTGTCAATTGACAAATGTCAAGCTGTCAAGATGGACGTTGCCTAGATATACATAATTATTTATTTGAAAATGATTTGTCGGGGGTGTTGAAAATTTTTAATTTACACTTGTTATGTGTTTATTTATTTGGAAAAATTTATTGCACACACCAACGTATGTACAGAAAACACGAACATGACACAACTAATCTTATCTAATTACTAGCGACCCGCCCCGGCTTCGCACGGGTGGACATTTATTTTTTCTATTTTCCGGGATAAAATATAGCCTATACGGATTCGGAAGAATCCCTCTAAGTAATGGTAAAAGGAATTTTGAAATCGGTCCAGTAGTTTTTGAGCCTATTCAATACAAACATACAAAAATACAAAGGTTTCCTCTTTATAATATTAGTATAGATCACTTATGTCCAAGCTTGTCAAATTCAGTCATTGAGTGTCTAGTTTTTGACTGATTTCTTGTTTTAGATGTAGACTTGCTTTATAAGTTCATTTGTCAATCTACTAGTCGAGTTTGGTCAGTGGCTTGTTAGTTGTTAAGTTTAGTCATGGGCTTGTTAAGTTTAGTCATGAACTTGTTAAGTTCAGTCGTCTTACCGAATATACCTAACCAGCTCCTCATGGCCCTCCAAAACTCGAATGCACTGCCCACATTCAATATCCCACAGTCGTATGGTGTTGTCTGACGACCCCGACACGACTAATCTGTCGCGGTACTGCAGACATGCGATCCCGCGCTTATGTCAAACATTGTCGAGTTCAGTCTTTGAGTATTTAGTTTTTGCCTGACTTCTTGTTTCAGATGTAGACTTGCTTTGTTAGTTCATTTGTCAACCTACTAGTCGAGTTTGGTCAGTGGCTTGTTAGTTGTTAAGTTTAGTCATGAGCTTGTTAAGTTTAATCGTGGACGTGTTAAGTTCAGTCGTCTTACCGAATACACCTAACCAGTTCCTCGAGGCCCTCCAAAACTCGAATGCACTGCCCACATTCGATATCCCACAGTCGTATGGTGTTGTCCGACGACCCCGACACGACTAATTTGTCGCGGTACTGCAGACATGCGATCCCGCGCTTATGTCAAACATTGTCGAGTTCAGTCATTGAGTGTTTAGTTTTTGACTGACTTCTTGTTTCAGATGTAGACTTGCTTTGTTAGTTCATTTGTCAATCTACTAGTCGAGTTTGGTTTGTTAGTTGTTAAGTTTAGTCATGAGCTTGTTAAGTTTAGTCATGAACTTGTTAAGTTCAGTCGTCTTACCGAATACACCTAACCAGCTCCTCGTGGCCCTCCAAAACTCGAATGCACTGCCCACACTCGATGTCCCAGAGTCGTATGGTGTTGTCCGACGACCCGGACACGACTAATCTGTCGCGGTACTGCAGACATGCGATCCCGCGCTTGTGTCCGTTAAGTGTGCGCACGAATTCGCACGAAGATGTGTTCCAAACCTGTAAGTATGGGCTACATTTAAATTGGTACTGTTGGGGCGGTCACTAACATTGCCTTCAGCTAATTAATTTTTTGATCAGTTAATTCATTCTATCGTCATTAATTTTTTTGATCGGCTAATTAATTGCCAAGCAATTAAATTTATGATCACTTAATATAGTTATTTTTTTGGATTTTTGTCAATACATCAATCGTTAAAATCAACAACTCCCATCCTTCACATTGAATTTTCATAACATAAAATGGTGAAATGAATATAATTAAAAAATCAATATTCATTTCATCCTTTAAAGTAAAAAGTAACAAAACAGCAGATTCAAGGAGTATTTTTCTATTTCTGTCCTCATATTGTTTTTAAAACCCCTTTTGAAATCAATATTAGGAAACAAAAATACCAGGAATATAGAAGCTCCAAGGCATGAAATCGCCAGCTTTAAAAAAAAGAACTAAGAATACTGTGGGTCAAAAAAGTACCAGGAATATAAATGACTAGCTGACGCCCGCGACTTCGTCCGGGTGGATTTAGGTTTTTCGAAATCCCGTGGAAACTCTTTGATTTTTCGGGATAAAAAGTAGCCTATGTGCTAATCCAGGATATTATCTATCTCCATTCCGAATTTCAGTCAAATCCGTCCAGTGGTTTTTGCGTGAAGGAGTAACAAACGTTCACACACACACACACGCACGCACGCACGCACGCACGCACGCACGCGCGCACGCACGCGCGCACGCACGCGCGCACGCACGCACACACACACATACAAACTTTCGCCTTTATAATATTAGTGTGAAGTGTGATTCAAGGAATAACATCGATCATACCTTTATAGTCCTATCGCCGCTCGCGCTAACAATATACTTTTCGTCAAAGTCCACCACGTTGACAGCCGCCCTGTGCCCCACTAGCACTCGTCTTAACATTATCTCTGTCGTCGACGTCATGTCCCAGACCGCTATCGATCTGTCCTGGAAATTAAAAAAAAAAAACTTTTAAAAGCTTGAAACATATTTGGTCCTCAAATCTGTTCATAGTCCACCGACTGATTGCAGATGGAAGAGATATGAAAAAAAAAAAGGTTGAAACAAGTGTTAATTAAAAATTTATAACCCCCCACGAGTGAAGGTTACAGTAACTAGAAAAGAGCTGATAACTTTCAAACGGCTGAACCGATTTTCTTGCACTATTCCGCGCCTACGATCCAAAGTACCTGAGTTTTCCAAAACATCATTTTCAAATAAATAATTATGTATCTAGGCAACGTCCATCTTGACAGCTTGACATTTGTCAATTGACATAATATTATTATGAACCTAACGGTTATCTAACCTTCTTTTCTACAAGAAAACTAGAAAAGAGCTGATAACTTTTAAACGGCTGAACCAATTTTTTTGGATTATAGCTAAGAACACTCTCGATCAAGCCACCTTTCAAACAAAAAAAAAAGTTAATTAAAATCGGTTCATTCGTTTAGGCGCTACAATGCCACAGACAGATACACAGACACACAGATACACAAATACACACGTCAAACTTATAACACCCCTCTTTTTGGGTCGGGGGTTAAAAAGCGAGTCTAACTTGCACACGAAGGGTTCCGTACCATCCTACAAGATATAAAACTATGTAAGTATTATTTAAAAAAAAAAATTGCATGGCAGCCATCTTGAAATTCGCCTATTTGTATTCTGTTGTTCGCATATTGTTTGTGTATAGGGCAATAGAAATACAAACTTGTGAAAACTTCAACTCTGTACCTATTGCGGTTCACGAGATACAGCCAGCTGACAGACAGACGGACAGTGAAGGCTTAGTAATAGGCTAACCGTACTGTCTGATGACCCTGATGTCATACTACATTTCTAACTCTTCAATTTCTCTGCTACCCTGGTACTATAAGACCGAACATTTTCACTATGTACATAACTTACTCGTGTTCTGATGATTCTACACGGATGACGTGACCAATTACATACTTCACTCGTGTACTCATACCTTACTACATGTGACCATCATGCCATTGCAGAACCTCAGATGCAGTAAAGCCGTGCAGTGAACTTACTCGTGTTCTCATGATGATTCTACACGGGTGACGTGACCAATTACATACTTCACTCGTGTACTCATACCTTACTACATGTGACCATCATGCCATTGCAGAACCTCAGATGCAGTACAGCCTCGCAGTGGTGGATGAGTGTGTTCAGCATAGCGCCCGTGGTCACGTCCCACACCCTGACCGTGCTGTCTGATGACCCTGACATGATGGCCAGTTCCTTATACTGTATATTACATTTCTAACTCTTCAACTTTTCTGCTATCTTGGTACAAGATGGGAGATGTCCACTAAAGTGTACAAACTTACTCGTGTTCTCATAATGATTCTACACGGGTGCCGTGACCAATTACATACTTCACTCGTGTACTCATACCTTACTACACGTGACCATCATGCCATTGCAGAACCTCAGATGCAGTAAAGCCTTGCAGTGAACTTACTCGTGTTCTCATGATGATTCTACACGGGTGATGTGACCAATTACATACTTCACTCGTGTACTCATACCTTACTACACGTGACCATCATGCCATTGCAGAACCTCAGATGCAGTAAAGCCTTGCAGTGAACTTACTCGTGTTCTCATGATGATTCTACACGGGTGATGTGACCAATTACATACTTCACTCGTGTACTCATACCTTACTACACGTGACCATCATGCCATTGCAGAACCTCAGATGCAGTACAGCCTCGCAGTGGTGGATGAGTGTGTTCAGCATAGCGCCCGTGGTCACGTCCCACACCCTGACCGTGCTGTCTGATGACCCTGATATGATGGCCCGTTCATCATACTGTAGGCACAAGACTGAGCCCGTGTGACCTTGGAGTTCCTGTAAACAGGTCAAACTCAAAATCATTTATTCAAAGTAGATAAATACTAAAAGATTGCTCCAAGCAATAAGGCCGCCTTTCCGCCCAGGGAAACGAGGCAGCGGACGCATTAGCACGCAAGGCTACGACGCTGAAGGTGACAGGGCCACAGCCTATTGTACCCATACCCTTCAGTGAGTATAAAACTTGGTTGCATGAACTAACACTTAAAGAGCATTTCCGATTATAGGCAAGCGCAACTGACTGCAGGCAAGCCAAAGAGGCTTTCCCTAATATAGATCAACGACAAACTAACAAACTACTCCGCCTGGACAAAGGTAAACTTAGGAAGGTGGTGGGACTCATAACAGGGCACAGCCCACTAAACAAACACCTTTTCGTTATAGGTGTTACCGACAGTCCTCTGTGCAGGGCCTGCATGGAGGTCGATGAAACGCCGACGCACGTGCTCCTGGAGTGCATGGTCGTGGCAGAACATCGAGAACGCCATTTGGGTTCCCCAACCTCACTCCATGAAGTCCTCGGCAACCTGGGCGGTCTACTTGGCTTCTGGAGCGAGCTTGAATGGCTGGAGTGAAGACTTCGGCGGGGAGGGGCAACACACGCACAACAGACGGAAACGTTTAAGTGCGGAAACCAGCCCAGAGAGAAGAAGAAGAAGAAGAAGGCCGCCTTTGCACACAATTGTTTTTTCTGTTTTCTTCTTTGTGTTGTGTTCCTTTACATGTGTTTTTGTGTGCAATAAAGTGTTCTATCTATCTCTCTATCTATCTATCTATACTATTGTACCCCTTTTGATGGTAATAATTGTTAGATTTGTAAGATGATATAGTTGTGATAATTGCGTAAACTAAAAACTAAAGCTACGTGGGTTCCAAACGCGCCCAAGTCTGAGAAGAGCCAACACAACAAACTCAGCCAGGTATTCCTTTTTTTATCATCACGACTTTACAAATACTCATTAGAACTATCAAAGCTAAGTACATATTTGATTAATTCCACGCATACATTTATGCAAGACTTGTAAAATAGCATCCTAAAATCCTCCCTACTACATCAATGTTACCCATGTCTACTGTAGTGAATTATCACTACCCATATTTTTTTTTTTTACAAAGAACATTAGCGATGTTAAATGACTAATATTCCCCTTTCCTCTCCAACTAAGCGTCAGGCTTGTGCTAGGAGTAGGTACGACAATAGTGCAACGGGCGGGGTTTGAACCGTCGACCTTTCGGTTTTCAGTCCACTCCTTTACCGGTTGAGCTATTGAGGCTCTAAATTATAAAATGCGAAACTGCTTGTTTGTTGATTTGTTCTTCAATCATGCGACTGAGCAACGGATCAACGTGATTTTTTGCATGGGTATAGTTAAAGACCTGGAGAGTAACATACACTCCTTTTTTCTCTATCGTCTGGCTTTACAAAGATGAGCCAATGTCAAGTTTGTAGTTATTTGTAACAAGTTAGTTAAACTATACAAGTATGGACCTCGTCTGTGCCGGCGCTCGCCGACATACGCACGGCACCCCCTTAGAGCGCTTTCCAGTCAGTTTTAACAAAAAAAAAAAAACACTCCAAAAAGGCAGAGCACGCCCGCCAGCTAACACCAACACAGACAAAGTCCGAAAATCTAATAGTTCCTACAGGATTTTTATAAAACCTAAATCCACACAAACCAAGTGGGTTATATTATATGGAATGTGACGTCTGGATGTTTCTGAAGATATGTACCTTAACACACTGTAAAGTCTTCCTGTCCCATATCTTGATAGTGTTGTCTCGGAGTCCAGAAACTATCTTGTTGTCGTCATACTGCAAACAGTACACGCCTTTCGAATTTTCCGATCTGCAGTTTATCCTCTGAAAAATGACAAAAAATTATGTTACTAATGCTACTGATTCCGAGTACAACTAAATTTAATAGTATTCGCATCCTCTTCTTACTAATGTAATATGAAAAGGACAGACTCAGTTTGATAGTTTTAAATTTAATTTAGAGCTGTCAAACCTGGCAACTTACGGTGCTAGTCGCGAGCATATTGTTGAAATTTGTAGCATGCAGTAAAATTTAATCTTTACATGTAAAATTCATGTTCTGTCCTTTTTTAGCAATATAAAAAGAACAAATGTAAATTAAAAATTTATAACACCCCCGACGATCCAAAGTATTTGAGTTTTCCAAAACATCATTTTCAAATCTTTCAAATAAATAATTATGTATTTAGGCAACGTCCATCTTGACAGCTTGACATTTGTCTATTGACATAATATTAAAAACCTAACGGTTATCTAACCTTCTTTTCTACAAGAAAACTAGAAAAAAACCAATTTTTTTAGATTATAGCTAAGAACACTCTCGATCAAGCCACCTTTCAAACAAAAAAAACTAAATTAAAATCGGTTCATTCGTTTAGGCGCTACGATGACACAGATACACAGATACACAGACACACAGATACACACGTCAAACTTATAACACCCCTCTTTTTGGGTCGGGGGTTAAAAAGATACAGATACTCTAAATTTAATTTATAGAAAGACAACAGAAACAGGCGCCATGGACTATACTTAAAGATACACTTTTTCTACCAATTTTACTCAATATAGTAGAATTATATTTATTTTGAAAGTTATGACTCTTAATACTTATTTCAAATGTCCTGTTTATGTAGTTTAGTATCTAGTAGTTTGAGCTGTACCTTGACACTGTCAGTCAGTTAGTTTCTCATTTTGTATGGCGTACCTGTAAGTTATGCCTGCCCATGCGCCAATTGTCCTCAATGGACTGTATGTCTTGTATGATCTTGGGGTACAGCTGTCGGTAGAACGAGTGGGACGGATGCTGACAACCAGGTTTCGGCTTGAACAGGTACATTATCCTGGAATACACAAGTTTTGTTTTAAAAAGAATATCAGCCAAGTTCATCATGACTAATATTCCCCTTTCCCCACCAACTAAAGGTTCCTTTAGGAAAGAAATGCCCACGAGCGCAGCGAGCCTCAAAATTTTTATCTCTATATAAATAAAATATGATTAAAAAATAAAATCAACAAACAAACATTAAACGCAGCACACGCTTGTTTGCAATGTTCGTTGTCTTATCATCTTCGTCACTCGGCAAACCGCTCGACGAGCTGCGCGGCAGACAAGCTCGGCCGGCTAGAGAAAACATGTTCGATGACTCACCATCCTCGTCGCTCGGCGAGCCCGCGCCACAGGGAGTCAGTCCGAACTTTCCGCTCGACGAGCTTCTTCCAGAGCATGCCCTCTGATATCACGCGCTGCCACTCGCGGCACACAAGCTCGGCAGCGCAAAGCGAACTCGCGTCCAAGTATGACAGTATGTTCTCTGCTACATGGTCGAGGCCTTTTTCTGTCAAGGTGTAAAAAAAGTTGGATTTTTACAGCACAGTGAGCCCACTGACATATAGTATGAGATTTGACAGTGAATATCGTACAGCAAACTCGCGTGTAAGTATGATAGTATGGTCTCTGTTATGTGGTCAAGGGAAAACAGGATTGGATTCTGATAGCACTGTGAGCCCACTGACATACAGTATGAGATTTGACAGTGAATATTGTATAACAAACTCGCATATAAGTATGATAGTATGTTCTGTTATGTGGTCGAGAGAAAAAGGGTTGGATTTTGACAGTACAGTCAGCCCTGTATCACAGGGCTGACTGTACAGTATGAGATTTTACAGTCAATATGGGGTAGAGAATTCGCGTCCAAGTATACCAGTACATTCTCTGCTACATGGTTGAAACTTTTATTTATGAGGTTGGATTTTTATTTATTATTATGCATAATAGTTTTTGATTTATCGTGCAAAATGTTGGAAAAATAGAAGAGTATGGAACCCTCAGTGCGCGAGTCTGACTCGCACTTGGCCGGTTTTTTTTTGTGATGTAACCACAAATTCAGTTATGGATTTTTTCCTTTACTTGTGCTATAGGACCTACCTACCTGCCAAATTTCTTGATTCTAATGGGTAGTACCCTATAAGTTTCTTGACAGACAAGACAGACACACAACGAAGTGATCCTATAACGGTCCCTTCTTTAAATACAGGGCTCTAAACAAGGTAACTATTAATATTTAAGTGTGGAAACCAGCCCAGAAAGAGAAGAGGAAGAAGAAGAAGAAGGTAACTATAAGCTCCACCTACTTGGCAGCATGCTGATGAAGTCCCGCTGCAGCATGGGTTTGAGGTATGCGTTGATGTGTCCATGCTGGTAATGGCACATGCGCGCCAGCAGCTGCTCCACAAACTCCACCTGGAAAAAGCACCTCTCTGTCATTCCTGCTACCCAGGTACAGTACTACTTTTATAAGTCGCACCAGCAATTGCCCAACTTGCCTAAAGAAGGATTCACTTTGTTGAAGTAGAAAACTAAAACCCGACTGCGATGCATTATAATAAATTTAAATAAAAAAAAAGTTGCTGTTATTATGTTCAAATAATACGAGAGTAAGGTTAAACACGTTTATTGAGCTTGGTAGCACATGACACATAATAATTATATCAGATGTTTTTTATCTACCCACTTGTACCTTTATCTTTTTGTACCTTGTATCTTTTTTACAAAAAGGTAAACAAATGGTGTAGATTCCATATATGACAGCTGTATACTCCACTGTTTAGGCACTACAGTGCCTAAACTGCTGGGTACGGCTGCTGCGGTACGGTGGAACACACCGAATTTGGATACAAACATACATACATAGACTGCTAAAATCAGAACCCTTCCCTTTGGCACTACCGCAGTCGGGTAAAAAGCAGGAAAGGCTACCTGATCGGTCTCGTTCCATCTTGAGAACAAGTTCAAACATGTGTTCCGTTCAGCGACGTACGCCGCACCGCTCGGCGCCGGCCGCACGCCTGTGTCCAGGGATGTTAGAGACGTCACCTGCAAGCACAAACAATCACAGTACAACTCAAAATTTAAAAAACCCCAACACAAGAACCTCTTTAAGAAAACTAGAATATCTTTATGATATACTAGCGACCCGCCCCCGCTTCGCACGGGTGGACACTACCACGAAAAATCCTATCTATTTTCCGGGATAAAATATAGCCTATACGGATTCTGAAGAATAAGTAATGGTAAAAGAAATTTTGAAATCGGTCCAGTAGTTTTTGAGCCTATTCAATACAAACATACAAAAATACAAAGGTTTCCTCTTTATAATATTAGTATAGATTAAATATGATATCTTTCAAAAGGCTGAACTGATTTTCTTGGATTATAGCTAATAAGTAATAACACTCTCAATCAAGACACCTTTCAAACAAAAAAAACTAAATTAAACTCGGTTCATTCTTTTAGGAGCTACGTCACAGACAGATACACAGATACACACATCAAACATATAACACCCCTCTTTTTTGGGTCAGGGTTAAAAATAGGAAATCAGCAATAACTAGGTTCCGACTACTTTCGAGATATTCGCGGTTATGATTAGCTACTTACAAATCGTAATATTACATATTGCAGTTTTGATAACCAACAGAACCGAAACTACTGAAGATACAAAAAAGACGTCTAAGGCGAAAATATAGAGCTCATTTTCCTGATTACGGATATGGTCTTAAGTCAATTTGCCCAAAAACTCAACTTATTGCACTCTTTGTTAGGACGGCAGTATGGAGAGGGCTATGTTAGGAGTTTTCCTGAGGGATAAATCCGAAATGAGCAGATCTGCAGGAGAACCAAGGTCACTGACACAGCCCAAACTATTAGCAAGCTGAAGTGGCAGTGGGTAAGCCATGCTTGTCGTAGAGGCAATGGCTGTTGTAGCCGGAAAGTCCTTGAGTGGAGACCGCGTTTGCAAGCGTAGTGTGGGACGCCCTCCAGCACAATGGACTGACGATATAAAGTGGCTGGCGGGAAGTGGCTGGATGAGGAAGGCTGAGGACTGGGTGTGGTGGTGCTCTATAAAGAAGGCCTATGTCCAACAGTGGACGTCCACAGGCTGATGATGATGATGATGATATTATCCTTTGTATCTAACTATGGAATAGGTTTAACTCACTCTCACAGTTTGTTAATTGTTTTCGAGAAAATCTGTAATTGATGGCATATTATTTCTATAATTAATTTAAGAAACTTATTGTAATATTTTTGCTGTAGATTTTCCTATAGTAAATAAATCATTCATCGTTAGCAGAAATTTTCACAGAATGTGTATTTCTATTGCTGCTAAACAACGAATAATAAAAACTGGCCAAGTGCGAGTCAGACTCTCTCACTGAGGGTTCCGAACTCAGGTATTTTTCCAACATTTTGCACAATAAATCAAAAACTATTATACATAAAAATAAAAATAAAATCTGTTTTAGGATGTACCCCACTTGGTATATTTTTCTTATTTCGACAATTGAAACATATTTTAATTTTTTTTTAAATGATGTAACCACAAAATTGCAGTTTTCAGATTTATTCCTGTACTTGTGTTATAAGACCTACCTACCTACCAAATTTAGTGATTCTAGGTCAACGGGGAGTACCCTATAGGTTTCTTAACAGACACAACGGACAGACAGACAGACAACAAAGTGATCCTACATATAAGGGTTCCGTTTTTCTTTTTGAGGTGCTATGAGAGTTGAGACCTATCTACCTGCCCATAGTTCTAGGTTAACGGGAAATACCCTATAGGTTTTCTTGACAGACACGACAGACGAACAGATGGACAGACGGACAGAAAGACAGACAACAAAGTGATCCTATAAGGGTTCCGTTTTTCCTTTTGAGCTACAGAACCCTAAAAATGGCTGCCATGAAAATTAAAAAGACTTGTACAATGGTATGTTTAACAGAACCTATCGTGTGAAAGTCCAACTCACACTTGACCGATTTTTTTATAGTTTAAAGATTTAAGCATGCATCTTGCATTTTTTTTAAAGTTGTGATTCAACAATTGAAATTTGGTCCAATTTGTTTGTATATATTGTATCTAGAGCCTAGACGTAATCATGGACTTATTCATGAATAAGTATAGATGTAATAATGACAAATCATGGGCTCATGGTAAATGTATCTACTTTTGCATCGTTTCCATAGCAAAAAAGACATATAATTTATTTCCCTATGAAAGAAATAAGTGCATTTCAGTCTTGGTCATCAAAATATTCATTTGTAATCCAGATAAAGAGAATTATAGCAGGAAAGTTAACTGGGTTACAAAAAAAAACTTCCGATTATTTGACTGCAATGCAGAGCGCCAAGGAAAGTGGAAAGTTATGAAGTACAATAATAATTTAAATTATACTATTTTTATTGATTAATCTATGCGTTCTGTCCTGAGTAATTATTTAATTTTAATATGGAATATTAGTGAATTTACAATGGAGTAAGGCCATAAAGATGGCGGAATACACTGTCATGATGTTACTGCCGTGGCCTATTTTCTAGTTTTAAACAATACCTTAGGTGTCGTCGAGTCTTCTATCATCCAATCGGTTTCCATTTTAGTAATTTCACTAAATACATTAATATGTATCCACACAAAACGCCACTAAATATCGAAAATCACAATCTCTCTAAATATTCATCGTTCGCATGACGTCAGCACCACAGACGAATGTCCACAGACTATAGAAAAATCATAAAAATAACACTTGCAATGCAGTAGTGTTTCCACTTGTGATAATCGTTTTACCATAGTTTCTGTAGGAATTCGCAACTTATTAGGTTCCCTTAAAAAATTTGAAAGCCCCGGATTGGTGCCCATACTAAATTATTTTACATCAATTATTATTTAACAACAATATTTATCATTAATAATATTATTTCACGATTTGATGAAGGTGTTACTCTTCTATTCCATTTTCAAATTATCAAATTAACTATATTCTACTAGAATGGCAGGGCGATTCAGAAATTAATTATACTGCGAGAGAAGAAGACAAATGTAGAGGTACAGAGAATCAGCATTCAGGACAAGGCAGGGGCCGAGACAGTCTTCTGGATTATTAGACGATAAACAATAATTCCATTGAACCATCAACTCAATGGGGATGCTGACTGCCATTTTATCACGCCAGATGGCGCATCGTCGCCATGGCCATTGAAAACTGTCATATTCATACGTTTAATAACCTTTCACAAAGTAATTTTTTAATTTTCTCAAAATATGCCTCTTTGTGCTGTGCCAGGATGTACTAACTCCGGTGTCCATTTATTTCCGAAAGATCCAAAGTTAAAAAAACAGTGGGAGAAGGTTATACGTCGCAAAAATTTTGTGGCGACTTTGCATAGCAGGTTATGTCGGAATCATTTCCAAGAGTCTGATTATGTAGGAGAGTCAGCTTACACAGGTGAGTTAAAAAGTATCTAATTCCAGTCATTAGTGTAACAGAATCGCAGTTATCATTTGTACCAGTGTGTTCATGGAACTATAAATATTTTACTGTGTTTGAAAGCTGATTTCCAACACACATAATTTGGTTTGAATATTTCCCTAGTTTCTTTTAAAGAATAAACAAACCATGCATCACTAATGTATCACTATGTATCCTGTCACCCTTTATCCACCTATAGTTTTAGGCCTGGTCTAAAAAGCTCTTATTTTTATCAATGTTACTAGTTATGTTACAATACTAGTTTAGACAAATAATATTGCTGACTTGTTCAATTTATTTTTATTTTTCAGGATATCCTCAAATATGCAGGTATTTAAAAAAGGGGACCATACCAAGCATATTTCCTTGGTCCACCCATGTGTCAACAACTCCTACATCAAGAGCCCGTCGATATTTGGCAAGAAGCAGACGCCAAATTGACTTCGGTCAACCAACTGTGGATGAAAGTATTCCAGAACCCTCTACGAGTACTGAAATAGAAATATCTACAATAATAGAGTCCTCAACAGAAGACATTACTCCAAAAGCAATATCTGTTAGCACTCAGTGTGGTAGTACTTTAGGAATATTATCACTAGAAGCTATGAGAGGCAATAATAAAACTATTCATTTTTATACCGGTCTTGAAAACTATGACAAATTCATGCTGCTCTTAGACACATTAACTCCTATGTGCTATAATTTAAACTATTTGAGAAGTACAGTTATGAATGTTTGTGTTCGTGACCAAATGTTAATAACAATGATGAAACTTAGAAGGTATTTACCAGATTTTGAGTTGGCATTTTTGTTTGGTATTTCAGAAACTAATGTTGCAAACATTTTTATAACATGGATCAATTTTATGTATGAAATATGGAATTTAATTGATATTTGGCCCACTAAAGAATTAGTTGAATACTTTATGCCGGAGGCATTTAAAAGAGGTTTTCCGAGTACAAGAATTATTGTGGACACAACGGAAATACCCATTACAAAGCCTGGTAATCCTATAGCACAGCAAGTGACATTCAGCAATTATAAACACAAAAATACTGTGAAGGCTATGATTGGGGCAACACCTGGTGGTCTAATATCATATATCTCAGAATGTTATGGTGGTTCTGTCAGTGATAGACAGATCATAGAAAGATCTGAGCTGGTTAATCGTTGTGACAGTGGCGACTCTATTATGGCTGATAGAGGTTTCAATGTGCAGGATATATTTGCTACAAAAGACGTTACTATTAATATTCCAACATATTTGAAAGGAAAGACACAAATACCTGGTATTAGAATAGTCCAGGATCGAAAACTAGCAAGCAAACGAGTGCACATAGAACGTATTATTGGGCTAGCCAAAACTTACAAGATTTTAAAAAGTGAATTAAGCCCATACCACGTAGCCTTATCATCAAGAATTTTATTCATTTGTGCTTTTGTATGTAATTTTAGAGAAAATATTATGAAATAAAAGCTGTTTAATCTTATATAAATTTTTTATTAGACATTATTATTCTTTATATAGGAGTTTTTTAATCACAGCAGCTTTAAAGAAGTTGTGATAAAAATAATCAAGTTTTTCTAACATGTACTTAATGAATTCTTCATCATAATCAATGAATATGACTTCTAAACTTTTGAAGGTATAAACCAATAAGTTGCAAAATTTCCTTTTTGTGACATACAATTGCCCTTGTATTTGATAGTAATATATGTTGTTCTTTTTCAAAGAGAGTTTCCCATTTTCATATTGTAGATATGGCACATTTAGTGGACAAACTTCTTTGTTCCGCGAACTATATGGACATTTTACTTCTATTATTGTTTCTGATCCCAGTAAGCCATCAGGGGATGCTCCTAGGTAAGGACGTTCCTTACTCAAAAATAACCCACATTCTGTAATTTCAAGATTAAAAGTGTCCATATATTTTTTCATTGCAATTTTTTCATTTATATTACCATGTGCCATTGCTTTGGTTTTTATTGTAGTTTTATGTAAGATTTGACTGGAATATTTCAATAAACTTTCAGTTTTTAAATGGCACACAGTATGAAAAATGCTGGCTGTTATATGGGTTTTTCTGTAACTATGCCATTTTGGGTTATTGCTTTGTCCTCGAGTCTCCCTTTCTATTTCCAGAATCTTTTGTTCTGATACATTTTGCAATACCATAGATTCTAAAAAACAATCTATGGCACTTTTTTCCAAGTACTCATGGTCCAAACATATGCTTCGTTGGCTGGCTACAGGATATATCTGTTTTATAGGCATTGATGACTGTGGATAATTTAGAATCATGGACTGGAATCTGCATTGAAATGCCTTCTTGTCAAAATCAGGGTTTTGCTTCAAGTATGGCGAGAAGACAGTATTATTTATATCCCTTTTTGATGGGAATCTGGAAGCTCGTAATGGAGTAGCATAATATTTCCTTGATGGCTTATGGAATGTCTGTAGTTGTGACGTAGAAACTTCATGAAGTATTATTATTTTTTGCTGGACAATGTTTTCTGCTGCAAGAAGCACCACAGCAATGTGTTTACAGTGGGCTTCATTGCCTTCACCTGCTGCACATTCACAGTTTGCCTCTTCAGGCATTCCATCGTTATTTAATTTGATGTTAATCTCGTATTGAAGTTGTTTCATGGATGCCTTGCAATAACCTGGAAGTATAGGTATAATAAATTTTAATTATCAAATTAAGGCAAGTACACAAACAAAATCTAAAACCACACTGTCATACCACAATCAATAGTAGTTGCATATTATTTCAGTCATCGCCTTTTATTTTCTTATATCCTACTAATATTAAAAATGCAAAAGTATGTTGGTTTGTTGGTTTATTCATTTGTCCTTCAATCACGCCACAACAGAGCAATGGAATGTGATTTTTTGTATGGGTATAGTTAAGAACCTGAAGAGTGGCTACTTTTTATCCTGGAATATTGTGTGAGGAGTTTCAGTAGTACTTAATCAAAAAACTTATTCCACACAATTTCCAAGGCATCAGCTAGTTAAAATTAAATAGCTAGTCTAGTATAAGTGGAAATAAGCCTACCTCATCATCACCCCATTACCCATCTAGTTTAAATTGTAGTCTGTGGTTTCCATAGAGTAGGTTTGTAGCTTTCATTATTTAGTGCAAAGCTTTTCCAGGACCGTAAAATTAAAAAAAAAAAAGCAGAAAAGTGAAAAGCGGAGTAGTGACTGCTCCAAGAATATTTTAATTTTTATTTGTATAAATAATTCAAGTACATTTAAGTTTTCGCAATTATTTTTCATATAATATAATCCTGTGGTTCGTTGTAATTTACAATCGAAGCTACAAAAGTTAATTCAAAGAGACATAATTGTTTGTTTATTATATTTACAATAAAAGTAAGTATTTATTGTTAAAATTTGCATAGTCTAATAGTGCCTAGCTAAAATAATATCAAACATAACTTATAATCTTAGTAGTAGAGACTAGTAGCGGATTTCTATACGCCCTTTATAGCTGTATACAGTACATACTCATTCTATTCTAGATTATCCTGACATAAATTAAGTATTAACACAAAGTCCCTATCTAGCAAGCAATTAAATATATAACTTGCATTAATAGTGACGGAAAGCATCGTGATGATACCTGCATCTGAGAGTTATGTTCTAAAAGGTGGGTGAAGTCATGTATGGCCAAACCCTTACTTGTTCTGAGAGGAGACTGGTGCTCAGTAGTAGACCGGCGATGGGTTAATCATGTTGTATCTATGTTTCAGGTTAAACTTAATACAAAATTATGGAGAACCGACATGCTCCGCCCGGAGTCAACTCACGATCAGAAACTGCTGCACAGTCTGCTGCTGATTTGGAGGTTTTTTTTTATTTTATTCAGATATTATTATTATTCTTTACAATAATAGACTAAGCAAGCAGCTTTCGCTGGTTTTTTATATTTTTTTAGTTATTTAATTAAAGACATAATGAAAGTGAACATTTTACACCAAACCTTGTAGACCAAAGCACTAGATAAAAACTGAGACCGGTGTTTGCAATTTGCAGCCCAAATAGACCGTAGTCTGTGCTAGTGCTGACAAAATAATTGGCCTAAAAATTTATTTTAAGACTAAAAAACAAATGTTATGTAAAGTTTACATTTCATACAAACCTATACTTACATTTATTTTATTTAGCACTAGCCGATGCCCGCGACTTCGCCCGCGTGGATTTAGGGTTTTCGAAATACCGTGGGAACTCTTTGATTTTCCGGGATAAAAAGTAGCCTATGTGCTAATCCTGGATATTATCTATCTCCATTCCAAACTTCAGTCAAATCCGTCCAGTAGTTTTTGCGTGAAGGAGTATCAAACACACACATACACACAAACTTTCGCCTTTATAATATTAGTGTGATTAGTGTGATAATTTTTTTTAATTAAAAGGAATTTAATTTAAAATAATTTTGTAGTCTTAAGTTGATATTTGTTATTTAATAAGTTATATTGTATAAAACTAGAAATAAATTTTGATGCATTAATATTATCAGAAGTGCTTTAAATTTTCCAAATATTTGTTCAATCTATTCTTGAACTGGTTAACATGTCACGCGAGACAAACAATGAGATTATGTCTGCTGATGTAGAAATAGTGAGGTCTAAACAAGTGTAAATTAAAAATTTATAACACCCCCCACAAGTGAAGGTTACAGTAACTAGAAAAGTGATAACTTTCAAACAGCTGAACTAATTTTCTTGGATTATAACTAAGAACGCTCTCGATCAAGGCATCTTTCAAACAAAAAAAACTAAATTGAAATCGGTTCATCAGTTTAGGAGCTACGATGCCACAAACACACGTCAAACTTATAACATCCGTCTTTTTGGGGTCGAAGGTTAATAAACTAATAATTTACAGGTCCTTCGTGAAATAGAGCACATATACTTCTCTCCGCCCACTGAGTTTGATGCAGCTAAGTACGCGCTGGAACACGCACCGTCTCCACCCGACTGTGAGGCTATAGAACGGATGTTTACTAAGTTGAAGAGGCAACAGCAGGTGAGATTTTTTTTTTCTCTCTCATCTGGCTTTACAAAGATTAGCCAATGTCAAGTTTGTAGTTATTTGTAACAAGTTAGTTAAACTGTACAAGTATGGACCCCGTCTGTGCCGGCGCTCGCCGACACACGCATGGCACCCCCTTAGAGCGCTTTCCAGTCAGTTTTAACAAAAGAAAAACACTCCAAAAAGGCAGAGCACGCCCGCCAGCCAACACCAACACAGACGAAGTCCGCAGGTGAGATTGTATAATAGACCTATTGACTTTTTTTTTTAATTTATAAATTTAAAGACATACAAAAAACCTTATACAATATATCTCGCCAAACAGCGTCGCTATTTGTTGGCGAGTTAGCGCTACGTCTGTGTTGGTGTTAGCTGGCGGGCGTGCTCTGTCTTTTTGGAGTGTTTTTTTTTTGTTAAAACTGACTGGAAAGCGCTCTAAGGGGGTGCCGTGCGTGTGTCGGCGAGCGCCGGCACAGACGGGGTCCACACTTGTATAGTTTAACTAACTTGTTACAAATAACTACAAACTTGACATTGGCTAATCTTTGTAACGCCAGACGAGAGAGAAAAAAAATTAAATATATACTTATTACTATTATACAATTTATTAAAATGTACTATAGTCAGTCAGCCAAGGAGTCCCTAATAAATACTTCTTTTAGTTTCTTCTTAAGGACTCCTATGATAGCCTTGTATACTCGATGTCAGAGTTTGATTTTTTTAAGAGTTGACCCTTATGCCTCTTTCGTACGAAAGCCTTTTTAACGTCCATTAAAAAAGCGTTCAAATAAAACAAATGCTTTTTTAACGCGCACTTTGTATTTTCAGCGAAACGCCGGGTTTAACGCAATGCTTTTTTAACGCTCGTGCGTGAGGCCTCATAGAATCACTTTGTTGTCTGTCTGTCTGCCCATCTATTGTATCTGTCAAGAAAACCTATAGGGTGATTCCCGTTGACCTAGAATCATGAAATTAGGCCGGTAGGTAGGTAGGAAAAAATTTAAAAACCGTGAATTAGTGGTTACATTATTTAAAAAAAATTAAAATGTGTTTCAATTTTCAAAGTAAGATGGAAAGAAGTACCAAGTGGGGTATCATATGAAAGGAATTAACCTGTACATTCTAAAATAGGTTTTTATTTATTTTTATGCAAGATAGTTTTTGATATATCGTGCAAAATGTCGGAAAAAATAGCCGAGTACGGAACCCTCGGTGCGCGAGTCTGACTCGCACTTGGCTGGTTTTTTTACTTTTGAGAACATTATGCAGAACTCTCAGGTGTGCAGGTTAAAGCGAGTGATATTTAACTACTCAAAACGCACATAAGTAGGTACGGAACCCTCGGTGCGCAAGTCTGACTCGCACTTGGCCGGTTTTTGTAAATTGATATAAGACGATGATGTATTTCAGTTTCCTATTTCTTACGTTCACAGGTGGTATCAGGCAAAGCACTCCATCTCATCTCCCAACAAAGGGACAACTGCGACAGAGAATTCGCCGAAATCCAGAACATCCGAGAACAACTCACACAAACACTAGAAACGTGTAGAAAAGCGAGGGAACGCTTAAAAACAGCTTCCAACCACCTCACTATATCCACCTTTGTCATACTCGCTAACGTTAGAAAGAGACAAATAATCAAATCTGTGTTAAAATCCTTAGAATTGTTGCAAAGTTTACGCAGCGTTGAAAAGGACGTATCTGATTTGTTGAACAAAAAGGAGTATTTCGAAGCTATAGATTTAATTTTGAAAAGCAAAAAAGCAGCTAATAACCACAAGGAATACACATGTATAGCAGACTTAAGTACAAGGCTGCAAGACACTTTGGATATGACGGAAGAAAAACTGGACTCAGTCCTTTCTGGTCTTTGTCATAATTTCGATGAAGACGTGTTCAAGAAACTGAAAAAGGCTTACGACTTACTCGGAAAGACCCAAGCTGCTATGGAACAGTTGCATATGCATTATTCTTCAGCAGTTAATGAGTCAGCAATGGAAGCCGTCAAACCGTTTCTAAACGAATACACAATAGAAATGAAATTTCAGGAAATGTGTCAATCCGTCCCGACCAATAAGGCAACAGTTTGCCTTCTGAACCTATGCGAAAATCTATTTCACGTCATGCGAAGTTATTATCTCCTTGTAACTTGGCATTTAAAGAATGAGGAAATCCAACCGAGTTCAAACGTTTTCGACATCGAAAAGAATGTTAGTCGAGAGTACATCAAACAGAAGTTAAAAGCCGGTTTGATAAGGATATGGCATGATGTGCAAGCGAAAGTATCGATTTTCCTTAAAAGCTCGGGTCTTGAGGAGTTCCCTTTCGAGAAGTTCATCCAAATGCTGGGTATCCTGAGGAAGTTAACACAAGTTGCCGAAATATTTTGCGGCGACAAATCTGATTTGTTGCAAGACTTTATCAAAACCCAATCCGTGTCGTACATAAAGAATTATCACAGAGGCAGAATGGAGGAACTTAAACTTTTCCTCGAGAACGAAGGTTGGGAACAATGCCCCGTTAAAGCAAACTTCAATATCTTAAACCTGCAAGAGTTTAAACAGTTTAAGAAGTACTTAAACCCGAAATCCGATTCGATAACTAAAGGAACTTTGTCTGATGCAACGTCCTCCGTCCCATCTCAAGACGACAGCGTCTATATAGCAAAGTACTTTGCCCAAAAAACTTCAAGGACGCCTTTTGAGATTTTTCGAAACGAAAACGTTACCAACGACGACATATTTGGTCTCGAACCTGAATCGGAAGAAAGTGACGAATCGGATGACGAACCGGACGAGTTGAGACGAGATTTCGTCGAGGATATGGACGCACAAGATTATAAAACACTACAGAGCCCGTCGAAAATAAAAGGAAGCGTAATAGTTACTAACACGACACTATCAGTTCTTCGGAATTGTGGACAATATCTCCAAATATGTAGATACTTACCCCAAATTTCGTTAGAAGTCATAATGCTTATGAATCAATTATTCGACTATTACTTTTACGCGGTACACTCATTCTTCACCTCCGATTTAGAAGTCGCCTCATCCACTTTATATGGTACAAAGTTAAATTTAGTTTTGAAACGGATCTCTAATAGCATAAACGGGGCGGATGAAACTAAGTTTGAATGTCCGAGTAATCCACAACATTTGGACATGGCTTCTGAGGAGAATTTACATGGGTTGAGCGAGAGAATCGTTGGGGTGGAAAGCGTTATATTTTTGGCTAAACAATTTGAATTACTCCAGCCTTATTTGGAGTCAATAGTTTTACCTCACCAACGGATGATTTTAGAGCATTTTCGAGACAACACTTTAGCAGTTGTAGAAGATTTAAGAAAGCCAGTATATATGTGCTCTGCATCTAAAGCTGTAGACGCAAGATCTGCCTTAATAGCTATGTCCCAAGTCAGATGGGACGTTAAAAACGTCGCAGTGGAACACAGTCCTTATGTCGATATGATAATCCGGAAAATTCAAGTGTTCGCGTTGCGTTTAGAAAACATTTCCTCGAGAGTGACTTTAAATTTGAGGGTAGTTAACTCAATATGGAGCATGGTTTCGAAATTCGTTGTGCATTTGTTGGTTGAAGGATTTTCCAATGCCACGAAATGTTCTAACGGAGGTAGAGGGCTTATGCAACTAGATTACAGGCAGTTATTTGTGAAGTTAGAGAAAATTTCCGGTTTAAAACCTGTTCCTTACCAAGATTATGTAGATAAGTATGTTAAAGCATATTATTTGCCGCGAAATGAGTTGGAAATCTTCGTCAGGGATAGTACAGAGTACTCGAATAAGCATTTGTTAGCTTTAGTGAGTTGTGCGTGTGAGAATAAAAGGGATAGGCAGGCTCTGACAGCTATCATTGAAAGTAGAGATGTGGGTAGTTGAAATATATTTTTAGCGTTAAAAAGATTTGAAAAATATAAGTGTATCTAAAAAATTAAATCACTACTAGACTGTTCACTATAACTTGTTCTCTACCGTTATGTTGGCACCACTGCAATTCACACAATAATAATTATAAACGTGGAGTTCTAAAGAGGACTTCGTCTGTGTTGTTGTTAGCTGGCGGGCGTGCTCTGCCTTTTTGGGAGTGTTTTTTGTTAAAACTGATTGGAAAGCGCTCTAAGGGGGTGCCGTGCGTGTGTGGGCGAGCGCCGGCACAGACGGGGTCCATACTTGTATAGTTTTACTAACTTATTACAAATAACTACAAACTTGACATTGGCTAATCTTTGTAAAGCCAGACGAGAGAGAAAAAAAAGCAATGTACAATGTTGCCAACATGACAGCAAGGGACAAGTTATAGTAAACGGTCTAAGGTTTCTTTTGAAGCCGCAAACAGAAATTCTATCTGGTTTTTTGTTGTTTTAAGACTGAACAAAGTCAAAGTTTTATAATATTATGTTATTTCAGAAATTTGTATTATTTTTATGTAGACATACAGGGAAAAAGGTAATCTCAAAATATGTAAAGACAGAATAAGTGATATTTATTTTTATTTTATAGTTATAACATAGATATACATATAATCATGCTTTAAATAAACAAACTATTAAAATAACTATACACAATCTTGTTTGTTTTATGAAAAATATTTTTCTAATAATATAATAGGTAGTACAGCCATTTTTGATAACTTTTTAAGCCGGCTCTACACTCGCACGCGAAGTCGCGGCGTTATTTCACGCCGTGAATGTATGCCGCGATCCGCGCGTGAACTGTGTCCCTCCACACTCGCAAGTCTTGTTCGTGACGTTGACGACGCGTTCACGTTCGCGCCGCAAACCCTTTGTCGCGGACCAAAAACTGACACTGATCGGGGAAAGGCGCGAAGCGCGAACGGGAAATCAAATCAAATCAAATTATTTTATTTGCTTAAATGTGGGTTAAATAGGTCTTACAAATTCATATTGGTATCACATTAGCCATGGAATGGCGTACAAATTTCGTGCATGAAAAATCAACGGTTAAAATCACTCAAAGTCCATAATATTATCTACTCTATTTTATGTCAAAAAATTCTTTAAGTTCATAAAATTGTGCATGTTAAGCCATTTAAATAGCTCAGTCCTAAATCTATTCAAAGGCAACAATTTGATGCTATTAGGGATCTTGTTGAATATTTCAATACTCAACATGACACAATTTTTTACAAAAACAAGGCGTGAACAGCATCTACACTCGTGATTCGCAGTTGTCGCGGGCTTTCGCGGCCGTTCGCGCCGCGAGTGTAGAGCCCACTTCACATTTCACGTAGGTATATACTTTCTAAGGTTGGCCAAAAAAAACCTATTGCATTTAGACATAATTTTACGTTCTGTCCGTCTGTCTGTCAGCGGGATGTATCTTCAATAAAAAAGACCTCTAACATTAAGTTCGGGCAAATCGCGGACAGTTTTGACGAAATCTTCGTATTTACAGCAAAAGCTGTGAGTCCCGTCCTTTATGCGCCATGTTAGCCACGAGAACTGCGGGTTTTGTTCACACACGTCGTTACAGAAGGCCAACTTCTGTATTCATTGTGTTATTGTAGTACTCGTATGACGAGTTGTGGATATGAAAGCGTTCGTCCGTCTGTCTGTAGCTGCCTGTATCTATTATAGGTAGAGTTTCAGTGTGAATTTCTATTGCCGCTATAACAACAAAAATAATAAGAAACCAAGATGGCGAATTTCAAAATGGCCGCCATGCAATTGGCTGTGTCTTTGCACAAGTACCATTAAAGACTCATGGACGTAAAAATCATACACAACCAGTTGACACATGAGCAAATATGGCGAGTGCGTTCTCAAAATGTATGCATACCTGTGTGTATATATGTGTTATAATTTTTTACGAATGTACGGAACTCTTCATGTGCCAGATCGACTCGCACTTGACCGGTTTTGTAGTTTTTGTAACCTCAATAAAAAAGACCTCTAACATTAAGTTCAGGCAAATCGCGGACAGTTTTGACGAAATCCTCGTATTTACAGCAAAAGCTGTGAGTCCCGTCCTTTGGCCGCCATGTCAGCCACGAGAACTGCGGGTTTTGTTCACACACGTCGTTACAGAAGGCCAACTTCTGTATCATAGTGTTATTGTAGTATGACGAGTTGATGGATATGAAAGCTACAGCTGTGTACTTCGTTGGGTCATATACCACCTGGAAATAGAAAAAGTAACTTACAAATGCATTGGAAATAGGTTTTCGACGGTTGGTCTAGGGCCTAGGCTATCTGTATATGAATCGAGCATTGCCTATTCTAAAGAATAACTTACAAATGCATTGGAAATAGGTTTTCGACGGTTGGTCTAGGGCCTAGGCTATCTGTATATGAATCGAGCATTGCCTATTCTAAAGAATAACTTACAAATGCATTGGAAATAGGTTTTCGACGGTTGGTCTAGGGCCTAGGCTATCTGTATATGAATCGAGCATTGCCTATTCTAAAGAATAACTTACAAATGCATTGGAAATAGGTTTTCGACGGTTGGTCTAGGGCCTAGGCTATCTGTATATGAATCGAGCATTGCCTATTCTAAAGAATAACTTACAAATGCATTGGAAATAGGTTTTCGACGGTTGGTCTAGGGCCTAGGCTATCTGTATGTGAATCGAGCATTGCCTATTCTAAAGAAGATGAAAAGTCTAGTTATGTCCGGTATTCATCATATTACTTATACTTACTTATTATATGTACCTATTTACAAAATATCTCTATTAAAGTCCTTTTCGGGCCCATCTTAGCCAAAAATTGGTACTATTCGGAGATACCATAGGAATTTTATCCCGAAAACTCAGAGTTCTCACGGGGTTTTTGAAACTCAATGTGAACAAAGTTCCGGGCATCTATAATAATATACTAATAAATAAAATTGAAGTGTCGTGTCTGTTTGAACAGGCTAATCTTCCGAACGGCTAAACCTATTTTGACGGGACTTTCATAGACATGTAAAGGATCAACCAAGGAGTACCTAACATAGACTACTTTTTTAACTGGCATTGAAAAATGGAGTTGTTTTTCTACATAAGTACACTGATATCTCCGAGATTTCTGAACCGATTTTGTTCCTTTTGAACTTTGCGACATTGTTCCATAAAAATTTTGGATTCCAACTCCTCAATCCGGATGCTGCAGGGGATCTGACCAATCCACGCGAGCGAAGCTGCGGGCATCATCTAGTAACTATAATATAAAAGTGCGAGCGCTCATTTTTATATATTTACACAAAAGGTTGATTTTAAGAACTAGCCTATTATGCATTAAAAAAAATCTTTGTCTGGGATTTCGGGCTTGGGATGTCTGGCTACGGCCCAGTGGCGTGCACAAGTTTAAAGCCAGGTTAAGCATATTAAGGTATGAACTTATTTTTTGGCAGGTCATAATGGCAAATAAGTGTTGATTTATTACAACTAGGGTAGGCAGTGCTTATATACTTCCATGAGCTGCACGCCACTGCTACGGCCATACTCTTCTCGGCTCACCTTATAGAAGTACATGGGGACAGGCACCACTCGATTGTTGTTCTGGTCCGTGGTCAGGTATATCTGTCGATGCACGTCCGAACTGTCCGGCAGTGTGCATATACCATTAGTGCCCGTGTACACTGTCACCGTCTGCCCATAGGCGTGAACACGACGACGTATCGCCTGCAGTGAAGGTGAGTGTAAATACACACACGAAGGGTTCCGTACATTCGTACAAGAAGTAACACTTTAATATTTTTAGGGTTCCGTACCTCAAAAGGAAAAACGGAACCCTTATAGGATCACTTTGTTGTCTGTCTGTCTGTCTGTCCGTCCATCCGTCCGTCCGTCTGTCTGTCTGTCTGTCTTTTGGATATTTTCCCCTTTACTTGTGCTATAAGACCTACCTACCTGCCAAATTTCATGATTCAAGGTCAACGGGAAAAGGTCAACCCTATTAGGTTTTGATTCCCTTGAGGGGTCTTATCAAACAGAACGATGTGGTCCTTATCTTCTCTGTTGATACGGAACTCTAAAAACCTGGCCAAATTGAGAACTTCCTTTTCGGAAGTCATTGAAAAACTCACATCTTCTAGCGCGGCCCAGTCACCCGCGTTGCCGCGCATCCATTGCGGCGCGGTGTTGATGTAGTGAAAAGTCGCCTTCTGCTGAGCGCGCAATGGAAAATCTGCTCGAGCTGCCAGGTGACCGCGGTTGATGCGCTAGCAATGAATGAGAAAATTAACTAATATAATATAAACTAATTCATAAAGAGGCAGTTTCTAAGTCCGTTTGTAGAGGGTAATCTCTGCAACTACTGAACCGATTTTAAAAATTCTTTCACCAATAGAAAGCTAACTACATTATTCCTGAGTGACATAGGCTATATATTTTTTTTAAATTAGAGACCCCTACAGAAATTGTAATAAGTTACATTTAAGTGTACATTTCACCGCGTTTAATAGCCTCATCGGGTGACAGAAGGGCTGGCTCATTTTTTTGCGCAACGGATCAGCCTGGCTGTCCAACGCGGAAATGCAGCCAGGATTCTTGGCACCATTCCACGCGGGCATGATTTGTATAGCAATTAGATAAGGCTAGCTTTAAGTTTTATTGTAATATTTTCTTTTTTTAATATATTGAAAAAAAAAAGTATTTCATATCAAAATTACAATCTGAGAAAAATGGTCTTGACAGACAGACAGACAGACCACGAAGAGAAGTTAATTTTTAGGGTTCCGCTAGTATAATTAATAAAACTCATACCTGTGACTTTGTAACGTATTTATCTTCCATTCCACTGCCGAGGATCTCCTTCAGTCTCAGTTTTTGGTTTTCTATTTTGTACGCTTTTGACATTTTCACTTTGCCGAATACATCCCCTTCTGTGGAACAACTTTTTAGGTTAGCTCGCTTCTATATTAGACTGCATCATCACTTACCGCCAGGTGAGATTGCAGTCAAGGGCTAACTTGTATCTTAATTTTTAAAAAACCGGCCAAGTGCGAGTCAGACTCGCGCACCGAGGATTCCGTACTCGGGTATTTTTTCCGACATTTTTTGTTTTTTTTTTCGGATTTATTCCTATACTTACTTATGCTAAGTATAAGACCTGCCTACCTGCCCATGATTCTAGGTCAACGGGAAGTACCCTATAGGTTTTCTTGGCAGACACAACGGACGGACGGACGGACGGACAGACGGACAGACAGACAACAAAGTGATCCTATAAGGGTTCCGTTTTTCCTTTTGAGGTACAGAACCCTAAAAAAGTGTTATGTCTTGCACGTTGGTACAGAACCCTTCTTATGCCAATCTGATTCGCACTTGGCCGGTTTTTTTGAACTAGAAACCTACCAGGACTTCGTCTGTGGTGGCCTTTTCTGGCACGCGTGGTGTGCCTTTTTGGAGTATCTTTTGTTAGAAGTGGCCGGTTTTTGTGTTCTGCTGATGTTTATGGGTGGTGGAACTGACTGGGAAGCGTACATACATATAGTTTCCCTAACTTGTAATTACTACAAACTTGACATTGGCTAATCAGTGTAAAGCCAGACGAAAGAGAAAAAAAAAATTGGTTGTCTGTAAAGTCGGTTTACTGACAATAGTTGAACGTGACAACAAAGGCGGATTGTGCTTCTTTGTCGCTCGTTCCGCGCTCTCGCTTGCACTTCAAGCCTTACATGGAACGCCTCAGAGCGAGGTAACGCCGCATGAGTCATGTTTTTTCGTGCGTGCAGCCGGCTCTATCGAATTATAAGACGTTGTCACGTCAAAAAAAAACCTACCGACAAAGGAAGGTCGTCGACCCGGTTGTGTAAACCTGCTCTCCGGTTTCAGCTGCTGTTTGACGTAGAGCGTACGCAGAAGTACTTCGTCGAAACACGCCTCGTACAGTTCATCGTATAATGAATTCTTCATCATAATCAATGAATATGACTTCTAAACTTTTGAAGGTATAAACCAATAAGTTGCAAAATTTCCTTTTTGTGACATACAATTGCCCTTGTATTTGATAGTAATATATGTTGTTCTTTTTCAAAGAGAGTTTCCCATTTTCATATTGTAGATATGGCACATTTAGTGGACAAACTTCTTTGTTCCGCGAACTATATGGACATTTTACTTCTATTATTGTTTCTGATCCCAGTAAGCCATCAGGGGATGCTCCTAGGTAAGGACGTTCCTTACTCAAAAATAACCCACATTCTGTAATTTCAAGATTAAAAGTGTCCATATATTTTTTCATTGCAATTTTTTCATTTATATTACCATGTGCCATTGCTTTGGTTTTTATTGTAGTTTTATGTAAGATTTGACTGGAATATTTCAATAAACTTTCAGTTTTTAAATGGCACACAGTATGAAAAATGCTGGCTGTTATATGGGTTTTTCTGTAACTATGCCATTTTGGGTTATTGCTTTGTCCTCGAGTCTCCCTTTCTATTTCCAGAATCTTTTGTTCTGATACATTTTGCAATACCATAGATTCTAAAAAACAATCTATGGCACTTTTTTCCAAGTACTCATGGTCCAAACATATGCTTCGTTGGCTGGCTACAGGATATATCTGTTTTATAGGCATTGATGACTGTGGATAATTTAGAATCATGGACTGGAATCTGCATTGAAATGCCTTCTTGTCAAAATCAGGGTTTTGCTTCAAGTATGGCGAGAAGACAGTATTATTTATATCCCTTTTTGATGGGAATCTGGAAGCTCGTAATGGAGTAGCATAATATTTCCTTGATGGCTTATGGAATGTCTGTAGTTGTGACGTAGAAACTTCATGAAGTATTATTATTTTTTGCTGGACAATGTTTTCTGCTGCAAGAAGCACCACAGCAATGTGTTTACAGTGGGCTTCATTGCCTTCACCTGCTGCACATTCACAGTTTGCCTCTTCAGGCATTCCATCGTTATTTAATTTGATGTTAATCTCGTATTGAAGTTGTTTCATGGATGCCTTGCAATAACCTGGAAGTATAGGTATAATAAATTTTAATTATCAAATTAAGGCAAGTACACAAACAAAATCTAAAACCACACTGTCATACCACAATCAATAGTAGTTGCATATTATTTCAGTCATCGCCTTTTATTTTCTTATATCCTACTAATATTAAAAATGCAAAAGTATGTTGGTTTGTTGGTTTATTCATTTGTCCTTCAATCACGCCACAACAGAGCAATGGAATGTGATTTTTTGTATGGGTATAGTTAAGAACCTGAAGAGTGGCTACTTTTTATCCTGGAATATTGTGTGAGGAGTTTCAGTAGTACTTAATCAAAAAACTTATTCCACACAATTTCCAAGGCATCAGCTAGTTAAAATTAAATAGCTAGTCTAGTATAAGTGGAAATAAGCCTACCTCATCATCACCCCATTACCCATCTAGTTTAAATTGTAGTCTGTGGTTTCCATAGAGTAGGTTTGTAGCTTTCATTATTTAGTGCAAAGCTTTTCCAGGACCGTAAAATTAAAAAAAAAAAAGCAGAAAAGTGAAAAGCGGAGTAGTGACTGCTCCAAGAATATTTTAATTTTTATTTGTATAAATAATTCAAGTACATTTAAGTTTTCGCAATTATTTTTCATATAATATAATCCTGTGGTTCGTTGTAATTTACAATCGAAGCTACAAAAGTTAATTCAAAGAGACATAATTGTTTGTTTATTATATTTACAATAAAAGTAAGTATTTATTGTTAAAATTTGCATAGTCTAATAGTGCCTAGCTAAAATAATATCAAACATAACTTATAATCTTAGTAGTAGAGACTAGTAGCGGATTTCTATACGCCCTTTATAGCTGTATACAGTACATACTCATTCTATTCTAGATTATCCTGACATAAATTAAGTATTAACACAAAGTCCCTATCTAGCAAGCAATTAAATATATAACTTGCATTAATAGTGACGGAAAGCATCGTGATGATACCTGCATCTGAGAGTTATGTTCTAAAAGGTGGGTGAAGTCATGTATGGCCAAACCCTTACTTGTTCTGAGAGGAGACTGGTGCTCAGTAGTAGACCGGCGATGGGTTAATCATGTTGTATCTATGTTTCAGGTTAAACTTAATACAAAATTATGGAGAACCGACATGCTCCGCCCGGAGTCAACTCACGATCAGAAACTGCTGCACAGTCTGCTGCTGATTTGGAGGTTTTTTTTTATTTTATTCAGATATTATTATTATTCTTTACAATAATAGACTAAGCAAGCAGCTTTCGCTGGTTTTTTATATTTTTTTAGTTATTTAATTAAAGACATAATGAAAGTGAACATTTTACACCAAACCTTGTAGACCAAAGCACTAGATAAAAACTGAGACCGGTGTTTGCAATTTGCAGCCCAAATAGACCGTAGTCTGTGCTAGTGCTGACAAAATAATTGGCCTAAAAATTTATTTTAAGACTAAAAAACAAATGTTATGTAAAGTTTACATTTCATACAAACCTATACTTACATTTATTTTATTTAGCACTAGCCGATGCCCGCGACTTCGCCCGCGTGGATTTAGGGTTTTCGAAATACCGTGGGAACTCTTTGATTTTCCGGGATAAAAAGTAGCCTATGTGCTAATCCTGGATATTATCTATCTCCATTCCAAACTTCAGTCAAATCCGTCCAGTAGTTTTTGCGTGAAGGAGTATCAAACACACACATACACACAAACTTTCGCCTTTATAATATTAGTGTGATTAGTGTGATAATTTTTTTTAATTAAAAGGAATTTAATTTAAAATAATTTTGTAGTCTTAAGTTGATATTTGTTATTTAATAAGTTATATTGTATAAAACTAGAAATAAATTTTGATGCATTAATATTATCAGAAGTGCTTTAAATTTTCCAAATATTTGTTCAATCTATTCTTGAACTGGTTAACATGTCACGCGAGACAAACAATGAGATTATGTCTGCTGATGTAGAAATAGTGAGGTCTAAACAAGTGTAAATTAAAAATTTATAACACCCCCCACAAGTGAAGGTTACAGTAACTAGAAAAGTGATAACTTTCAAACAGCTGAACTAATTTTCTTGGATTATAACTAAGAACGCTCTCGATCAAGGCATCTTTCAAACAAAAAAAACTAAATTGAAATCGGTTCATCAGTTTAGGAGCTACGATGCCACAAACACACGTCAAACTTATAACATCCGTCTTTTTGGGGTCGAAGGTTAATAAACTAATAATTTACAGGTCCTTCGTGAAATAGAGCACATATACTTCTCTCCGCCCACTGAGTTTGATGCAGCTAAGTACGCGCTGGAACACGCACCGTCTCCACCCGACTGTGAGGCTATAGAACGGATGTTTACTAAGTTGAAGAGGCAACAGCAGGTGAGATTTTTTTTTTCTCTCTCATCTGGCTTTACAAAGATTAGCCAATGTCAAGTTTGTAGTTATTTGTAACAAGTTAGTTAAACTGTACAAGTATGGACCCCGTCTGTGCCGGCGCTCGCCGACACACGCATGGCACCCCCTTAGAGCGCTTTCCAGTCAGTTTTAACAAAAGAAAAACACTCCAAAAAGGCAGAGCACGCCCGCCAGCCAACACCAACACAGACGAAGTCCGCAGGTGAGATTGTATAATAGACCTATTGACTTTTTTTTTTAATTTATAAATTTAAAGACATACAAAAAACCTTATACAATATATCTCGCCAAACAGCGTCGCTATTTGTTGGCGAGTTAGCGCTACGTCTGTGTTGGTGTTAGCTGGCGGGCGTGCTCTGTCTTTTTGGAGTGTTTTTTTTTTGTTAAAACTGACTGGAAAGCGCTCTAAGGGGGTGCCGTGCGTGTGTCGGCGAGCGCCGGCACAGACGGGGTCCACACTTGTATAGTTTAACTAACTTGTTACAAATAACTACAAACTTGACATTGGCTAATCTTTGTAACGCCAGACGAGAGAGAAAAAAAATTAAATATATACTTATTACTATTATACAATTTATTAAAATGTACTATAGTCAGTCAGCCAAGGAGTCCCTAATAAATACTTCTTTTAGTTTCTTCTTAAGGACTCCTATGATAGCCTTGTATACTCGATGTCAGAGTTTGATTTTTTTAAGAGTTGACCCTTATGCCTCTTTCGTACGAAAGCCTTTTTAACGTCCATTAAAAAAGCGTTCAAATAAAACAAATGCTTTTTTAACGCGCACTTTGTATTTTCAGCGAAACGCCGGGTTTAACGCAATGCTTTTTTAACGCTCGTGCGTGAGGCCTCATAGAATCACTTTGTTGTCTGTCTGTCTGCCCATCTATTGTATCTGTCAAGAAAACCTATAGGGTGATTCCCGTTGACCTAGAATCATGAAATTAGGCCGGTAGGTAGGTAGGAAAAAATTTAAAAACCGTGAATTAGTGGTTACATTATTTAAAAAAAATTAAAATGTGTTTCAATTTTCAAAGTAAGATGGAAAGAAGTACCAAGTGGGGTATCATATGAAAGGAATTAACCTGTACATTCTAAAATAGGTTTTTATTTATTTTTATGCAAGATAGTTTTTGATATATCGTGCAAAATGTCGGAAAAAATAGCCGAGTACGGAACCCTCGGTGCGCGAGTCTGACTCGCACTTGGCTGGTTTTTTTACTTTTGAGAACATTATGCAGAACTCTCAGGTGTGCAGGTTAAAGCGAGTGATATTTAACTACTCAAAACGCACATAAGTAGGTACGGAACCCTCGGTGCGCAAGTCTGACTCGCACTTGGCCGGTTTTTGTAAATTGATATAAGACGATGATGTATTTCAGTTTCCTATTTCTTACGTTCACAGGTGGTATCAGGCAAAGCACTCCATCTCATCTCCCAACAAAGGGACAACTGCGACAGAGAATTCGCCGAAATCCAGAACATCCGAGAACAACTCACACAAACACTAGAAACGTGTAGAAAAGCGAGGGAACGCTTAAAAACAGCTTCCAACCACCTCACTATATCCACCTTTGTCATACTCGCTAACGTTAGAAAGAGACAAATAATCAAATCTGTGTTAAAATCCTTAGAATTGTTGCAAAGTTTACGCAGCGTTGAAAAGGACGTATCTGATTTGTTGAACAAAAAGGAGTATTTCGAAGCTATAGATTTAATTTTGAAAAGCAAAAAAGCAGCTAATAACCACAAGGAATACACATGTATAGCAGACTTAAGTACAAGGCTGCAAGACACTTTGGATATGACGGAAGAAAAACTGGACTCAGTCCTTTCTGGTCTTTGTCATAATTTCGATGAAGACGTGTTCAAGAAACTGAAAAAGGCTTACGACTTACTCGGAAAGACCCAAGCTGCTATGGAACAGTTGCATATGCATTATTCTTCAGCAGTTAATGAGTCAGCAATGGAAGCCGTCAAACCGTTTCTAAACGAATACACAATAGAAATGAAATTTCAGGAAATGTGTCAATCCGTCCCGACCAATAAGGCAACAGTTTGCCTTCTGAACCTATGCGAAAATCTATTTCACGTCATGCGAAGTTATTATCTCCTTGTAACTTGGCATTTAAAGAATGAGGAAATCCAACCGAGTTCAAACGTTTTCGACATCGAAAAGAATGTTAGTCGAGAGTACATCAAACAGAAGTTAAAAGCCGGTTTGATAAGGATATGGCATGATGTGCAAGCGAAAGTATCGATTTTCCTTAAAAGCTCGGGTCTTGAGGAGTTCCCTTTCGAGAAGTTCATCCAAATGCTGGGTATCCTGAGGAAGTTAACACAAGTTGCCGAAATATTTTGCGGCGACAAATCTGATTTGTTGCAAGACTTTATCAAAACCCAATCCGTGTCGTACATAAAGAATTATCACAGAGGCAGAATGGAGGAACTTAAACTTTTCCTCGAGAACGAAGGTTGGGAACAATGCCCCGTTAAAGCAAACTTCAATATCTTAAACCTGCAAGAGTTTAAACAGTTTAAGAAGTACTTAAACCCGAAATCCGATTCGATAACTAAAGGAACTTTGTCTGATGCAACGTCCTCCGTCCCATCTCAAGACGACAGCGTCTATATAGCAAAGTACTTTGCCCAAAAAACTTCAAGGACGCCTTTTGAGATTTTTCGAAACGAAAACGTTACCAACGACGACATATTTGGTCTCGAACCTGAATCGGAAGAAAGTGACGAATCGGATGACGAACCGGACGAGTTGAGACGAGATTTCGTCGAGGATATGGACGCACAAGATTATAAAACACTACAGAGCCCGTCGAAAATAAAAGGAAGCGTAATAGTTACTAACACGACACTATCAGTTCTTCGGAATTGTGGACAATATCTCCAAATATGTAGATACTTACCCCAAATTTCGTTAGAAGTCATAATGCTTATGAATCAATTATTCGACTATTACTTTTACGCGGTACACTCATTCTTCACCTCCGATTTAGAAGTCGCCTCATCCACTTTATATGGTACAAAGTTAAATTTAGTTTTGAAACGGATCTCTAATAGCATAAACGGGGCGGATGAAACTAAGTTTGAATGTCCGAGTAATCCACAACATTTGGACATGGCTTCTGAGGAGAATTTACATGGGTTGAGCGAGAGAATCGTTGGGGTGGAAAGCGTTATATTTTTGGCTAAACAATTTGAATTACTCCAGCCTTATTTGGAGTCAATAGTTTTACCTCACCAACGGATGATTTTAGAGCATTTTCGAGACAACACTTTAGCAGTTGTAGAAGATTTAAGAAAGCCAGTATATATGTGCTCTGCATCTAAAGCTGTAGACGCAAGATCTGCCTTAATAGCTATGTCCCAAGTCAGATGGGACGTTAAAAACGTCGCAGTGGAACACAGTCCTTATGTCGATATGATAATCCGGAAAATTCAAGTGTTCGCGTTGCGTTTAGAAAACATTTCCTCGAGAGTGACTTTAAATTTGAGGGTAGTTAACTCAATATGGAGCATGGTTTCGAAATTCGTTGTGCATTTGTTGGTTGAAGGATTTTCCAATGCCACGAAATGTTCTAACGGAGGTAGAGGGCTTATGCAACTAGATTACAGGCAGTTATTTGTGAAGTTAGAGAAAATTTCCGGTTTAAAACCTGTTCCTTACCAAGATTATGTAGATAAGTATGTTAAAGCATATTATTTGCCGCGAAATGAGTTGGAAATCTTCGTCAGGGATAGTACAGAGTACTCGAATAAGCATTTGTTAGCTTTAGTGAGTTGTGCGTGTGAGAATAAAAGGGATAGGCAGGCTCTGACAGCTATCATTGAAAGTAGAGATGTGGGTAGTTGAAATATATTTTTAGCGTTAAAAAGATTTGAAAAATATAAGTGTATCTAAAAAATTAAATCACTACTAGACTGTTCACTATAACTTGTTCTCTACCGTTATGTTGGCACCACTGCAATTCACACAATAATAATTATAAACGTGGAGTTCTAAAGAGGACTTCGTCTGTGTTGTTGTTAGCTGGCGGGCGTGCTCTGCCTTTTTGGGAGTGTTTTTTGTTAAAACTGATTGGAAAGCGCTCTAAGGGGGTGCCGTGCGTGTGTGGGCGAGCGCCGGCACAGACGGGGTCCATACTTGTATAGTTTTACTAACTTATTACAAATAACTACAAACTTGACATTGGCTAATCTTTGTAAAGCCAGACGAGAGAGAAAAAAAAGCAATGTACAATGTTGCCAACATGACAGCAAGGGACAAGTTATAGTAAACGGTCTAAGGTTTCTTTTGAAGCCGCAAACAGAAATTCTATCTGGTTTTTTGTTGTTTTAAGACTGAACAAAGTCAAAGTTTTATAATATTATGTTATTTCAGAAATTTGTATTATTTTTATGTAGACATACAGGGAAAAAGGTAATCTCAAAATATGTAAAGACAGAATAAGTGATATTTATTTTTATTTTATAGTTATAACATAGATATACATATAATCATGCTTTAAATAAACAAACTATTAAAATAACTATACACAATCTTGTTTGTTTTATGAAAAATATTTTTCTAATAATATAATAGGTAGTACAGCCATTTTTGATAACTTTTTAAGCCGGCTCTACACTCGCACGCGAAGTCGCGGCGTTATTTCACGCCGTGAATGTATGCCGCGATCCGCGCGTGAACTGTGTCCCTCCACACTCGCAAGTCTTGTTCGTGACGTTGACGACGCGTTCACGTTCGCGCCGCAAACCCTTTGTCGCGGACCAAAAACTGACACTGATCGGGGAAAGGCGCGAAGCGCGAACGGGAAATCAAATCAAATCAAATTATTTTATTTGCTTAAATGTGGGTTAAATAGGTCTTACAAATTCATATTGGTATCACATTAGCCATGGAATGGCGTACAAATTTCGTGCATGAAAAATCAACGGTTAAAATCACTCAAAGTCCATAATATTATCTACTCTATTTTATGTCAAAAAATTCTTTAAGTTCATAAAATTGTGCATGTTAAGCCATTTAAATAGCTCAGTCCTAAATCTATTCAAAGGCAACAATTTGATGCTATTAGGGATCTTGTTGAATATTTCAATACTCAACATGACACAATTTTTTACAAAAACAAGGCGTGAACAGCATCTACACTCGTGATTCGCAGTTGTCGCGGGCTTTCGCGGCCGTTCGCGCCGCGAGTGTAGAGCCCACTTCACATTTCACGTAGGTATATACTTTCTAAGGTTGGCCAAAAAAAACCTATTGCATTTAGACATAATTTTACGTTCTGTCCGTCTGTCTGTCAGCGGGATGTATCTTCAATAAAAAAGACCTCTAACATTAAGTTCGGGCAAATCGCGGACAGTTTTGACGAAATCTTCGTATTTACAGCAAAAGCTGTGAGTCCCGTCCTTTATGCGCCATGTTAGCCACGAGAACTGCGGGTTTTGTTCACACACGTCGTTACAGAAGGCCAACTTCTGTATTCATTGTGTTATTGTAGTACTCGTATGACGAGTTGTGGATATGAAAGCGTTCGTCCGTCTGTCTGTAGCTGCCTGTATCTATTATAGGTAGAGTTTCAGTGTGAATTTCTATTGCCGCTATAACAACAAAAATAATAAGAAACCAAGATGGCGAATTTCAAAATGGCCGCCATGCAATTGGCTGTGTCTTTGCACAAGTACCATTAAAGACTCATGGACGTAAAAATCATACACAACCAGTTGACACATGAGCAAATATGGCGAGTGCGTTCTCAAAATGTATGCATACCTGTGTGTATATATGTGTTATAATTTTTTACGAATGTACGGAACTCTTCATGTGCCAGATCGACTCGCACTTGACCGGTTTTGTAGTTTTTGTAACCTCAATAAAAAAGACCTCTAACATTAAGTTCAGGCAAATCGCGGACAGTTTTGACGAAATCCTCGTATTTACAGCAAAAGCTGTGAGTCCCGTCCTTTGGCCGCCATGTCAGCCACGAGAACTGCGGGTTTTGTTCACACACGTCGTTACAGAAGGCCAACTTCTGTATCATAGTGTTATTGTAGTATGACGAGTTGATGGATATGAAAGCTACAGCTGTGTACTTCGTTGGGTCATATACCACCTGGAAATAGAAAAAGTAACTTACAAATGCATTGGAAATAGGTTTTCGACGGTTGGTCTAGGGCCTAGGCTATCTGTATATGAATCGAGCATTGCCTATTCTAAAGAATAACTTACAAATGCATTGGAAATAGGTTTTCGACGGTTGGTCTAGGGCCTAGGCTATCTGTATATGAATCGAGCATTGCCTATTCTAAAGAATAACTTACAAATGCATTGGAAATAGGTTTTCGACGGTTGGTCTAGGGCCTAGGCTATCTGTATATGAATCGAGCATTGCCTATTCTAAAGAATAACTTACAAATGCATTGGAAATAGGTTTTCGACGGTTGGTCTAGGGCCTAGGCTATCTGTATATGAATCGAGCATTGCCTATTCTAAAGAATAACTTACAAATGCATTGGAAATAGGTTTTCGACGGTTGGTCTAGGGCCTAGGCTATCTGTATGTGAATCGAGCATTGCCTATTCTAAAGAAGATGAAAAGTCTAGTTATGTCCGGTATTCATCATATTACTTATACTTACTTATTATATGTACCTATTTACAAAATATCTCTATTAAAGTCCTTTTCGGGCCCATCTTAGCCAAAAATTGGTACTATTCGGAGATACCATAGGAATTTTATCCCGAAAACTCAGAGTTCTCACGGGGTTTTTGAAACTCAATGTGAACAAAGTTCCGGGCATCTATAATAATATACTAATAAATAAAATTGAAGTGTCGTGTCTGTTTGAACAGGCTAATCTTCCGAACGGCTAAACCTATTTTGACGGGACTTTCATAGACATGTAAAGGATCAACCAAGGAGTACCTAACATAGACTACTTTTTTAACTGGCATTGAAAAATGGAGTTGTTTTTCTACATAAGTACACTGATATCTCCGAGATTTCTGAACCGATTTTGTTCCTTTTGAACTTTGCGACATTGTTCCATAAAAATTTTGGATTCCAACTCCTCAATCCGGATGCTGCAGGGGATCTGACCAATCCACGCGAGCGAAGCTGCGGGCATCATCTAGTAACTATAATATAAAAGTGCGAGCGCTCATTTTTATATATTTACACAAAAGGTTGATTTTAAGAACTAGCCTATTATGCATTAAAAAAAATCTTTGTCTGGGATTTCGGGCTTGGGATGTCTGGCTACGGCCCAGTGGCGTGCACAAGTTTAAAGCCAGGTTAAGCATATTAAGGTATGAACTTATTTTTTGGCAGGTCATAATGGCAAATAAGTGTTGATTTATTACAACTAGGGTAGGCAGTGCTTATATACTTCCATGAGCTGCACGCCACTGCTACGGCCATACTCTTCTCGGCTCACCTTATAGAAGTACATGGGGACAGGCACCACTCGATTGTTGTTCTGGTCCGTGGTCAGGTATATCTGTCGATGCACGTCCGAACTGTCCGGCAGTGTGCATATACCATTAGTGCCCGTGTACACTGTCACCGTCTGCCCATAGGCGTGAACACGACGACGTATCGCCTGCAGTGAAGGTGAGTGTAAATACACACACGAAGGGTTCCGTACATTCGTACAAGAAGTAACACTTTAATATTTTTAGGGTTCCGTACCTCAAAAGGAAAAACGGAACCCTTATAGGATCACTTTGTTGTCTGTCTGTCTGTCTGTCCGTCCATCCGTCCGTCCGTCTGTCTGTCTGTCTGTCTTTTGGATATTTTCCCCTTTACTTGTGCTATAAGACCTACCTACCTGCCAAATTTCATGATTCAAGGTCAACGGGAAAAGGTCAACCCTATTAGGTTTTGATTCCCTTGAGGGGTCTTATCAAACAGAACGATGTGGTCCTTATCTTCTCTGTTGATACGGAACTCTAAAAACCTGGCCAAATTGAGAACTTCCTTTTCGGAAGTCATTGAAAAACTCACATCTTCTAGCGCGGCCCAGTCACCCGCGTTGCCGCGCATCCATTGCGGCGCGGTGTTGATGTAGTGAAAAGTCGCCTTCTGCTGAGCGCGCAATGGAAAATCTGCTCGAGCTGCCAGGTGACCGCGGTTGATGCGCTAGCAATGAATGAGAAAATTAACTAATATAATATAAACTAATTCATAAAGAGGCAGTTTCTAAGTCCGTTTGTAGAGGGTAATCTCTGCAACTACTGAACCGATTTTAAAAATTCTTTCACCAATAGAAAGCTAACTACATTATTCCTGAGTGACATAGGCTATATATTTTTTTTAAATTAGAGACCCCTACAGAAATTGTAATAAGTTACATTTAAGTGTACATTTCACCGCGTTTAATAGCCTCATCGGGTGACAGAAGGGCTGGCTCATTTTTTTGCGCAACGGATCAGCCTGGCTGTCCAACGCGGAAATGCAGCCAGGATTCTTGGCACCATTCCACGCGGGCATGATTTGTATAGCAATTAGATAAGGCTAGCTTTAAGTTTTATTGTAATATTTTCTTTTTTTAATATATTGAAAAAAAAAAGTATTTCATATCAAAATTACAATCTGAGAAAAATGGTCTTGACAGACAGACAGACAGACCACGAAGAGAAGTTAATTTTTAGGGTTCCGCTAGTATAATTAATAAAACTCATACCTGTGACTTTGTAACGTATTTATCTTCCATTCCACTGCCGAGGATCTCCTTCAGTCTCAGTTTTTGGTTTTCTATTTTGTACGCTTTTGACATTTTCACTTTGCCGAATACATCCCCTTCTGTGGAACAACTTTTTAGGTTAGCTCGCTTCTATATTAGACTGCATCATCACTTACCGCCAGGTGAGATTGCAGTCAAGGGCTAACTTGTATCTTAATTTTTAAAAAACCGGCCAAGTGCGAGTCAGACTCGCGCACCGAGGATTCCGTACTCGGGTATTTTTTCCGACATTTTTTGTTTTTTTTTTCGGATTTATTCCTATACTTACTTATGCTAAGTATAAGACCTGCCTACCTGCCCATGATTCTAGGTCAACGGGAAGTACCCTATAGGTTTTCTTGGCAGACACAACGGACGGACGGACGGACGGACAGACGGACAGACAGACAACAAAGTGATCCTATAAGGGTTCCGTTTTTCCTTTTGAGGTACAGAACCCTAAAAAAGTGTTATGTCTTGCACGTTGGTACAGAACCCTTCTTATGCCAATCTGATTCGCACTTGGCCGGTTTTTTTGAACTAGAAACCTACCAGGACTTCGTCTGTGGTGGCCTTTTCTGGCACGCGTGGTGTGCCTTTTTGGAGTATCTTTTGTTAGAAGTGGCCGGTTTTTGTGTTCTGCTGATGTTTATGGGTGGTGGAACTGACTGGGAAGCGTACATACATATAGTTTCCCTAACTTGTAATTACTACAAACTTGACATTGGCTAATCAGTGTAAAGCCAGACGAAAGAGAAAAAAAAAATTGGTTGTCTGTAAAGTCGGTTTACTGACAATAGTTGAACGTGACAACAAAGGCGGATTGTGCTTCTTTGTCGCTCGTTCCGCGCTCTCGCTTGCACTTCAAGCCTTACATGGAACGCCTCAGAGCGAGGTAACGCCGCATGAGTCATGTTTTTTCGTGCGTGCAGCCGGCTCTATCGAATTATAAGACGTTGTCACGTCAAAAAAAAACCTACCGACAAAGGAAGGTCGTCGACCCGGTTGTGTAAACCTGCTCTCCGGTTTCAGCTGCTGTTTGACGTAGAGCGTACGCAGAAGTACTTCGTCGAAACACGCCTCGTACAGTTCATAGAACTTGCCACCTATATTATAGCCTATCCTGAAATGGAAACATACAGAGTATTATTAGAACGCAACGGCAAAAATGAAGATAGTACCTAAGATATTCAATAGTGTAGAATGATAGGTATAGAACATACATAGGACGGACGGACGGATGGACGGACAGACAGACAGACAGTCTGTCTGTTGACAGGCGTCGTGTGCGTCCGGCTTGGGTTGTTGTATTGAGTGATAGTTGATTGATTTCTTCGTATGAGTGAGAAGCAACATCTGCTTGCGAATGTGATGGGAAAATGGAACCTACCTATAAATCGTATGGGCACCGGAGCAGCTAGCCTCTGTTGGTTCAGTGGTGAACCATGGCGGAGCGTTGCATCTGATGTCCTTCAGATTACCCACCCACGGCGACTTGGTAGCTCGGAACGTTGTGTCCTTCACACATTTCACTGGCTAGAAAAGGACAGATACTTTTAGGGATCTCTCTATTTCGTTAAAGATAAAGTTTATCTGGAGATTGTGAAACCTGAGGCTCTTACAAAAATTTGATATTCCGTGGTATCGTTGCCCAAAACGACGAACTTCTTGTTTCCCGGGCATGCTATCTCCAAAGTTTCCGAACGACGGAGCGAGATGGCGCCAGTGCTCGAGTTTGGCGCAAGGAACCCGCCATTGTGGATATATACCGGGGAAGGGTTACCCAGGTCGCTATTTAGGGTTATGTTACAACCTGGAAGCATAACGAAGATAGGTATTTACTTGATTTTTACAAATTCGCAATGTATTGCAAATAAACCATCTGACTGACGTTAGAGGTCAATGAACGTTGCTTAGATAGGTATTGCGGGGTTATAACCCCGAGTTTTGCATTCTATACATTAAGGATTTTAATAAAACTAAATCACTAAAACTACTAGTAGACTAATGGTTATTGGTATTGAATTGCGTTTAGATAGTATAGAGGATGCCCGCGACTTCGTCCGCGTGGATTTAGATTTTTATAGATCCCGTGGGAACTGTTTGATTTTCCGGGATAAAAAGTTGCCTATTTCGATTACAGGGACGCAAGCTACTTCGGTACCAAAAATACAAATCGGTTAAGTGGATGGGTCTTTAGGAACCCTGCGGGAACTCTTTACTTTTCCGGGATAAAAAGTAGCCTATGTCCGTCCCCGGGACATAAGCTATTCCTGTACCAAATTTCGTCAGAATCGGTTACACTGTTGGGCCGTGAAAAGTTAGCAGACAGACAGACAGACGGAGAGACAGATAGACAGACAGACAGACACACTTTCGCATTTATAATATTAGTATGGATTATAATTGCTCTAAGTTTTTGCTAACATTAAGGTGCATTAGACGGTCTGTCCGCGAAATTGTTTGATTATCCGGGATAAAAAGTTGCCTATGTCGCAATAACAGAGAGCAAGCTACCTCCGTACCAAACTTCATACAAATCAGTTAAGCGGATGGGTTTATGGAAATAGTTTTTTTTTTTGGAATTCGTGGGAACTCTTTGATTTATCGGGATAAATTAGCATATGTCCGTCCCCGGAATATAAGCTAACCCTGTACCAAATTTCGTCAGATTCGTCAGAAAAGGTACCAGACAGACAGACAGACACACTTTCGCATTTATAATATTAGTATGGATAATATTATTAGTACCCTGTACCAACTACTACTAGGTAATTACCTACTATAGTAGTAATTACATATGTTTACAGTAGTTTACACCTACCTATAGCCTATGGTTTTCATAATGAACAAGTGTAAATTAAAAATGTATAACACCCCCGACAAGTGAAGGTTACAGTAACTAGAAAAGAGCTGATAACTTTCAAACGGCTGAACCAATTTTCTTGGATTATAGCTAAGAACACTCGATCAAGCCACCTTTCAAACCAAAAAAATCTAAATTAAAATCGGTTCATTAGTTTAGGAGCTATGCCACAGACAGATACACAGATACACACGTCAAACTTATAAAACACCCCTCTTTTTGGGTCGGGGGTTAATAAAGAGCATTAACAATACGCCGCGCGCCGGCGCACCACATAGGTAGGTAGATACTTACTTATCTCATTAGTTTCGGATTTCCCCATACTGTCCTAATTAAAACAAGCTGTCAGGTGCGAGTCGGACTAGCACACAAACGGTTCCGCACCATCGTACAAGAAATAACATCGTAACTACGGAACCCTCGGTGCGCGATTCCGACTCGCACTTGGCCGGTTATTTCTTGGTAGGTACTCGGTATTTTTCCAACATTTTGCACGATCAATCAAAAACTATTATACATAAAAATAAATAAAAATTTGTTTTAGAATGTACAGGTATTAAGCCCTTTCATATGATATCCCAATTGGTAAAGTTATCTCACTTTGAAAATTTAAACACATTTTAATTTTTTTTTAAATGATGTAACCACGAATTCACTGTTTTCGGATTTATTCCTGGACTTGTGCTATAAGATCTGCCTACCTGCCAAATTTCATGATTCTAGGTCAACGGGAAGCAGAGCACCCTATAGGTTTTCTTGACAGACACGACAGACGGACGGACGGACAGACAACAAAGTGATCCTATAAGGGTTCCGTTTTTCCTTTTGAAGTACGGAACCCTAAAAATATAAAAGTAATCGCCATAGATTACATGATCGCTCGTTTTATTCCAAGGTTGGAATAAATATAAAGACTTCGTCTGTGTTGGTGTTAGTTGGCGGGCGTGCTCTGCCTTTTTGGAGTGTTTTTTTGTTAAAACTGACTGGAAAGCGCTCTAAGGGGGTGCCGTGCGTGTGTCGGCGAGCGCCGGCACAGACGGGGTCCATACTTGTATAGTTTAACTAACTTCTTACAAATAACTACAAACTTGACATTGGCAAATCTTTGTAGAGCCAGACGAGAGAGAGAGAAAAAAAAGAGCAATATAAACAAGTGTAAATTAAAAATGTATAACACCCCCGACAAGTGAAGGTTACAGTAACTAGAAAAGAGCTGATAACTTTCAAACGGCTGAACCGATTTTCTTGGATTATAGCGAAGAACACTCCCGATAAAGCCACCTTTCAAACAAAAAAAAAAAACTAAATAAAAATCGGTTCATTAGTTTAGGAGCTACGATGCCACAGACAGATACACAGATACACACGTCAAACTTATAACACCGCTCTTTTTGGGTCGGGGGTTAAAAAATAGGTAGAACCTTACCACCGTAGACCACATTGCAGAGTTTTAGAAGGAACAAAAACAGAAAAACCAACACTCTGAACTTACTCATAATGATTGCGCGATTATACTAAACGTATACATACCTATAACTAATGTGTAGAGTATCGATTAACGGTGCATGGAATTCCCCTATAATCGGTTCTCGAATCACTTACCTCACTACAACAACATCGACTTGTAAGCAAAATCGAGTAGCAGTGAGTGCACTGCTACTCGATTTTGCTTACAAGTCGATCATCACTAAGTATTATCTATACATATAATAAAATTGTAGAAAAGTGGTGTCTGTACAATGGAAATATATAAAAAAAAAGTAGCAGGGGTTTTTACTATATCGATGCCGAACCCGAAATTGTAATTAATTTTTTTTTGTCTGTTTGTCTGTGTGTTTGTGCACGCTAATATCAGAAACGGTTTATTCGATTTAGATACATACGGTTTTCACTAATATATTGTAGTAAGCTTCAGTTAACATTTAGTGTTTATTTCATGTCAATCGGTTCATAAATAAAAAAGTTATGTCAATTTAAAGAATCACGGCGAACAATTTTAACATACAGAGTACGTACTACACGCCTCGCGCCTGAGCGTCCGTGGCTATATAAAGCGCGCTGAGAGCCATTCCACGCGAACGAAATCGCGGGCACAGCTAGTATAAGCCTCAATAGCTCAACAGTTACAGGAGCGGACTGAAATCTGAAAGGTCGGCGGTTCAAACCCCACCCGTTGCACTATTGTCGTACCCACTCCTGGCTCAAGCTTTACGCTTAGTTGGTGGGGAAAAGGGGTCAGTCATTTAGTAGATTAAAATAGCTAATATTCTTTACTAGCTGACGCCCGCGACTTCGTCCGCGTGGATTTAGGTTTTTCGAAATCCCGTGGGAACTCTTTGGTTTTCCGGGATAAAAAGTAGCCTACGTGCTAATCCAGGATATTATCTATCTCCATTCCGAATTTTAGCCAAATCCATCCAGTAGTTTTTGCTTGAAGGAGTAACAAACATACACACACAGACACACACACACACATACAAACTTTCGCCTTTATAATATTAAGTGTGATAAAATAAATAAAAAATGAGTAGCTGATGCCCGCGACTGTTCCGGTGGATATAGGTTTTTAAAAATGCCGTGGGGAATCGTTTGATTTTCCGAGTTCCTACTTTGTCGTATCGTTTACCAATTGCGAAAAACTAAATTAAATTTGAATTTCGCGGACAGACCCGTCTCATGCACTTTAAATTAAACACCTTTGAATGTGACTATGACTATGACATCTTAACCACTACGCTACTACCGCTTTTTTAACCCCCGACCCAAAAAGAGGGGTGTTATAAGTTTGACGTGTGTATCTGTGTATCTGTCTGTGGCATCGTAGCGCCTAAACGAATGAACCGATTTTAATTTAGTTTTTTTTGTTTGAAAGGTGGCTTGATCGAGAGCGTTCTTAGCTATAATTCAAGAAAATCGGTTCAGCCGTTTGAAAGTTATCAGCTCTTTTCTAGTTACTGTAACCTTCACTTGTCGGGGGTGTTATAAATTATTAATTTACACTTGTTACGTTACGTATTTTACTTAAATTAATTAAATAGGTAGGTTATTTTAATGAGTACCTAACTCATTCTTTTATAACGAACTAGATTATGCCCGCGACTTCGTCCGCGTGGATTTAAGTTTTTTGAAATCCCGTGGGAACCCTTTGATTTTCCGGGATAAAAAGTAGCCTATGTGCTAATCCAGGATATTATCTATCTCCATTCCAAATTTCAGCCAAATCCGTCCAGTAGTTTTTGCGTGAAGGAGTAACAAACATACACACACACACACACACATACATACAAACTTTCGCCTTTATAATATTAGTGTGATATCGAATACCATATAATTTGATTTAAAAACAAAACAAATGGTAGGGGTTAACCTCTTTATGTTTTAAGAACAGCAAATAAACGTGATTTCAATATGAACAAATTATACCTTTGTTTGGTTTAGTAAGTACTAGCCGATGCCCGCGACTTCGCCCGCGTGGATGTAGGTTTTTCGGAATCCCGTGGGAACTCTTTGTTTTTCCGGGATAAAAAGTAGCCTATGTGCTAATCCAGGATATTATCTATCTTCATTCCAAATTTCAGCCAAATCCGTCCAGTAGTTTTTGCGTGAAGGAGTAACTAACATACACACACACACACACATGCAAACTTTCGCCTTTATAATAAATATTAGTGTGAAGAAGCTCCATAAAAATATGGGCATTAGTTTAAATAGAAATAAAAATAAATCGATTTTTTATTCAAATACTAAAAACTTACCCAAGTACTCAACTTAAATAACTTAGTTCTAACTTCTTAACTATTACAAGTGCTTTTCAGTAGACAAAACAACAATTCATGAAGTAATTCATAATAACATGAGGTTTTTCTAACAGGTTTATTGTGATGATCTAGCTGGGAAAAGAAATCACACTAATATTATAAAGGCGAAAGTTTGTATGTGTGTGTGTGTGTATGTTTGTTACTCCTTTACGCAAAAACTACTGGACGGATTTGGCTGAAATTTGGAATGGAGATAGATAATATCCTGGATTAGCACATAGGCTACTTTTCATCCCGGAAAATCAAAGAGTTCCCACGGGATTTCGAAAAACCTAAATCCACGCGGGCGAAGTCGCGGGCATCGGCTAGTATTTCATACACCCAAAATATGATGTTCATAACTAGAACGGAACCCTACAAAAGCAAGGCTCAACTCACACTTGACCGAGTTTTTATTATTCGTTGTTTTAGCTGCAATATAAATCAACTCAGTGAAAATTTCAACTTTCTATCATTTCATTCAACGTTCATGAGATACAGACAGCCAGATGGACAGACAATGGAGGCTTAGTAACAGGGTCAATTTGGCAACCTTTTGGTAATGATGGTGGATCAAAAAAGGTTACAAGTGTAAATTAAAAATTTATAACACCCCCGACGATCCAAAGTATCTGAGTTTTCCAAAACATCATTTTCAAATATATAATTATGTATTTAGGCAACGTCCATCTTGACAGCTTGACATTTGTCTATTGACATAATATTATGAACCTAACGGTTATCTAACCTTCTTTTCTACAAGAAAACTAGAAAAGAGCTCATAACTCTTAAACGGATGAACCAATTTTTTTAGATTATAGCTAAGAACACTCTCGATCAAGCCACCTTTCAAACAAAAAAAACTAAATTAAAATCGGTTCATTCGTTTAGGCGCTACGATGCCACAGACAGATACACAGATACACAGATACACAGATACACAGATACACACGTCAAACTTATAACACCCCTCTTTTTGGGTCGGGGGTTAAAAATAGATTAATAGATAATACTGTATATATTTTCATATGAATTTTATTTAATAGGCAATGTATCTCCCCAGTTGCAAGATCTTGCACACCTGTATGTAGTTTGATCATGCTTCCCTTTGGAGAAAATTATTTCTTTCAATTCACCACCATCCGTGCATAGCTTGCATATTGTATGTCCCGACCTTACTATGGGTGCTCGAACTATTCTCGGCCATTGGGGATCATCGGACGGACGGTCACCTTTCCTTAAGATTACATACGAGAACAAATCTGCCATTATTTCTATTTTTGAGGGAAACCCTAAAGTTTCATACTTCATTAAGAAGTTACACGGGCTTTCATGTTCCAAATATCGTGGGCATACATTGTCGTTAGGACACGGTGCGAATGCATAACCTTTATCGTTACCGTTCAGTATAAATTCTCTAGCTTCGTTAACAATATGGAATCCAGCATTGGAACCTGTTTCGACAATAACTAAGAAGTCTTCCGTTTTGTTCCATAACTTTTGTATAGTTTCCAAACGACTTTGCATGCTGGGCATTTCGAATAGCGAAAATGCAGATAGCACAATGTTGTATTTTAAATCCGCTGATGCGGGGAGGAATTGTCGTTGGAAATAGGATTTGAACGGCATGGATACATTATCTCTGCCTTGACATAGGATCAGCCGAGCTAAGTCATTCATATGTGTGGAAGTGTCAACTGTAAAATATTCAAAAATGTCGTTTTTCCAGTACGTATTCACAGCCCATGTGCCCGTCCCCACTCCAGAACCAAAATCAAATAAGCTTCTAGGTTTATAATCTGGTAGCCTTCGTCTAATTTCATCGAGCACACGCACCAGAATGGCGTATTCTGGAGGAGCCCTCGCCATCAAGTATTGCAAGGACGTGGCTTTGTCGTAAGATATATTGCCCCAACGGTAAACATTTTTCTTTAAAACGTTGAACACTGTTGTGTCTATTTTTTTATTACAAGTTTCTAACTCTTCCCGCGTCAGTTCTTTGTCGATTTTCGAGAATATCTTTTTCGAAACAGCAGCGTGGATTTTTGACGCTTTAGCTCGGATTTGACTATCTTCTGGCGGTAGTAAACGAGAATGTATATAATTATTCAACTTCACACTCTCCTGGTAGTACGATTTAGCATCTGAGTCTTGTAAAATGAGTTTGATAGCCTTTTGTATATCGGCTGGTATCACAGCAATTTTAACCTGTGACCTGCCAGGATGTTTTCGGGGCTTATACTCCTGTTTATCGAAGTTTTCACGTAAACAGGCATCGATTTCTAATCTTGTCGAATAATTTGCGTATAAAGATAACTGTGAAAATCTAATTTTTCTGAACATTTTGTTCTTTATTTATAATTTTATAACCTAAAGGCCAATACAAATACAACTTTGACAATAAAACAGTGTTGCCAAAAGTTAAATGAAAGTTTGAAACATCCACAGAAAACCACTATCCAAAAAACCGGCCAAGTGCTAGTCAGATTCGCGCACTGAGGGTTCCGTACTCGGGTATTTTTTCCAACATTTTGCACAATAAATCAAAAACTATTACCTTTGCATAAAAATAAATAAAAATCTGTTTTAAAATGTACAGGTAAAGCCCTTTCATATGATACCCCACTTGGTATAGAATTATCTTACTTTGAAAATTGAAACATATATATATTTTTTTTAATTTTTTTAAAACTATAAATTCGCGGTTTTCAGAATATTTATTCTTGTATTTGTGCTATAAGAACTACCTACCTGCCAAAGGAGATTGGCGAATTCCATAGAGTTTCAGACCCAAACTAACAGAACCGTGAGCCTCAAACCCTCTTCTTCTTCTTCTCTCTGGGCTGGTTTCCGCACTTTTAACGTTTCCGTCTGTTGTGCGTGCGTTGCCCCTCCCCGCCGAAGTCTTCACTCCAGCCATCCAAGCTCGCTCCAGAAGCCAAGTAGACCGCCCAGGTTGCCGAGGACTTCATGGCACTCCATGAAGAGTGAGATGAGTGAGGTTGGGAAACCCAAATGGCGTTCTCGTTGTTCTGGCGAATTCCATAGAGTTTCAGACCCAAACTAACAGAACCGTGAGCCTCAAGCCCTCGTTCACGAATCAAACTTTTCATGCTTGTTCTACCAGTCTAACAAAAAACGTCATCAAAGTCTATCAAATAAAGTTGGGAGAAAAAAGATATTCACTTGTATTGCAATGTAACGGTTATTTATAATGTGTGCTTGTGAATAATTACATTTTTGATCCCCATCTTCTAAAAGTATCAGGCTTACACAGAAAAATACTCTGAAAATAGTATTAAAATTTAATGATTTCTGAATCTGAACGGTTTTTAAAAATGATGGGTCCAAAGTCGCCAACCTCCTTTCATGATTCTAGGACAACGGGAAGTACCCTATAGGTTTCTTGACGACAGAAAGACAAACAGACAGACAGACAGACAACAAAGTGATCCTATAAGGGTTCCGTTTTTTCTTTTAAGGACCTAAAAACGACTTAACTCTCATAGTCTAGCTCAATTAGAGAATCTTTTTACTTATTAGGAAAGAAAACAATAAGTACCTACATTAATAATTGGTTTCCTTTGTATTTATTATTAATTATACTAATTATCATCATGATCATCATGGTTTTCTCTCAGAGTGAGAAGGGTTGTAGACCATAGCCTGCCACTGTCCCAATGCGTATTGGCAGACTGTTTTAGTGGTTGAGTGCATTTCAGTAATTTTAAGTAGAAACTGAATTCTGCTATAACCACTAGAAAAATCCACTAGCCGCTAAAAGCAATATTTCGCCTAAAAAGAGGGTCAAACCACCACTTTTTTTTGGAAAATCCGCTAGGCTGGCAACATTAACAAGTGGCAACTTGTCAATTTTTTTTAAATGGTTCATATAAGGCTCTGGGTAAGAGCCATAGAGAAGAAAAGAAGAAGAAGAAGGCTCTGGGTTCTAGCCTTTTTGAGCTACTTGTCAAGCTCAAGCACATCAATCATATGATAGTTATGAGTAATTAATCTATTATCAACCATATCCATTTTCCTTCTAATCTCAAATCCTGATATTTCATCAAAGATATATAATAAAACAATAATCATTATTCAAAAAAAAAAACATTGATAATAATCATTTATCACAAACCTGACATTGGCATCTATAAAAAAAATATCTGTGCAAAGCCAGGACCTTGGATGAAGGGCCCTGAACTGGCTTTGGGTTGTAGCACTGGCCAAATGGAGTACAAACAAAATAAAACTTTCCAAAGACTACGATAATATTATATGGAACTATCCACTTGACTAAAAATGAACAAGAAGGCAATAATTATAATTAGCTTTAGAACAGACAAAAACTAAGCTTAGCATTTACAAGATATTTAAAAGGGACTTGTATATTTCCAAATCTTGAATTAAGTACTTAATAAGTAGCAGTAGGGTGCATTAATAAAATCTAAGATGAAACAATATGAAAAGTCTAATAAATTATGATTTATTATCTATAACTTTTTAATATAATATTTATTTTGATAAATTAATAACGAAAAACAAATCAACTCTTTGATCTAGTCATCTCGGCTTGCTTGTGCCTCGTGATGCAGTCCTTAAAATCGTTGACTTCACCTTGACATTTCCTCCAATCCCTAGTTGTGTTTATACATTCCTGTAAAAAAGAAGAGATTATAATTAGTGTTGTTATGGATATCCATATCCGTAACCGAAATTATCGGATATCCGAAATAAAAAAATATCCGTAACCGTAACTGAATCCGTAATAAAAGTTTTGGATAGTTTCGGATAGGGCGGAGTCTAACTAAACGCTACACTCGTACGAATTAACTGTGCACTCCGCTGGAATGCGACACCTTCATCAGTTCACTTTTTACAGTTCCTTAAAAAATTAATATCTGTAACCGAAACTGTCGGATAATCCGAAATAATTTAATATCCATAACCGTAACTGAAACCGATATTATTTTTTACCAATATCCATATCCATATCCGGATCCGAAATTATATATCCATAACATCCCTAATTATAATCTAACTAGCTGATGCCCGCACCTTCGCTCGCGTAGATTTAGGGTCTGAAATCCAGTGGGAACTTTTGAATTCCCAGGACAAAAGTAGCCTGTTTCTGTACCACGTAAAAACATTTAAACGGATGATCCTTTAAAAATCCTGAGGGACCACCAGGATTAGGAATGCAATTCAAAGTTAATCTTAGATAGAAATAAAATCAGTTCAATTTTCAGAGCAGAAGATTTGGTATTCAGAAGATAATCACTAATTGTTACTGGTACATTGATGGAGGATATTATTAAACTCCAGATAAACAAAGCTCATATAATTAATTGTACCTATTTTAAAAATTGAAGACAAATTCTTAAGCTTGAGTGTGACATAAAATGTACACAGGGTGAGGGGTTTCTAATAAACCCATGAACAATAATAAACCCATGTACAATTACATACACACTGAAAATTGTACACTTCTACATGCTTCTACTTTGTCAAATATTTTAGAATTTAAGATATTATAAACATACCTAAATGTATTAACTTCAATTAAGATAAATTTAATTCAATTAAGATAAAATAACATCTGATGTAATGTTAATGAGTGGAGAATAAACTTATCTCGGTATTGTTATTTAAATTAAATATAAGGGTTGTGCTTGAATGCAATCATGCCAATTGTAGGGGATGATGCAGATTAACATGGAACATGCCTTCAATAGAAAAGTGAACAAGCATCTTCTCATGACCATTCTATTAAAGACTAGAAGATGCCCGCGGCTTCGCCCGCGTGGATTTCGATTTTTTTAAATCCCATAGGAACTCTTTGATTTTTTTGATAAAAAGTAGCCTAATAAAGTGCTAATCCAGGATATTATCTATCTCCATTCCAAATTTCAGCCAAATCCATTCAGTAGTTATTGCTTGTAAGAGTAACAAACATACACACACACACACACATACAAACTTTCGCCTTTATAATATTAGTGTGATAGTGTGATGTGATATCAATATTATAGCTGCCAGGAATAATGTCTCAGAGCGTTCAAGAAGTTTGGCATAGATACCTATCCTCACAGACTTGGTTATAAGATTGAAGGATCTTTTATTGTACAAGAATTGAGAAGTCCTAATCATATCTCTGTATAGTTCACTATAGGTACTTAACTACTTATAAACCATTTAGCGCTTGAAATACACAAGGATAACTGAGAGAACATTGAAGGTGGAGGGAATAATCCTTGAAGGATGATGTTAATAACAATACCTGAACTTTGTAATGTAAATCCAGACATCCAGATTTTTTTAACATAGATTCTACTGGATCGTCGTCACTATCAGCCAACTTTTCCCTTGGTTTTATAGTCATTTTAAACCGTTAAACAATAATTACTTTCATACTAATATTACCTTTAACAATTAACAAACTATAAGCAACAATGTACAATGGTACAATGTTACATACCACAGGTTACATAGTACATACCACAGATCACTATATACCAGTTACATACATACTCTTTGGCGTTTGGCATCAATCATTGTGTTATTGACCACAGAGACAGACCCAACTGTTATCTTACCGAGCGTAGCGAAAATTCGTATGTCTATGGCGTGCATAGTGCATTTTTTTTTTCTTCTCGTCTGGCTTTACATAGAGCATAACTATGTCCTAATAATCGTAACAGACGATAAAACCTATTTACAGACACTTTGTGTACAATGTGCTCAGACATTGATAAACTTCATTAGATTTAGAGACAAGAGCATATACAAGAGCTTGAGAGCCATAGACATAATATAATCCTACTCTATGGCCATAGAGCCCATCTGTGGAGCCCATGCACTGATGATGGACTTAATGAAGATGCTGACGCAAAGCTGAGCGCAGAGGGCGCTAGAAGCGCGATGGCCGCTGTCATTTTGTAATTGCTTTGTTTACATCAGTTTGCAAATCGATTTTTTGCTGTTTTTTGTGGTTAAAACCTATCGATCAACGCAATACTTGATATGTATTCTACCTGGAAGCTCAAAGAATTGAAAGACGAATTAAAAAAACGAGGAGGGAGGATAACTGGAAAGAAATCGGAACTTGTAGAAAGGTAGTCCTAATATATATTATTAATTTTTTTTAGTGGTCTTTTATATAATTAGCACCTTTTTTTGGATTTGAATGTTTTTATTCTTAAATAATTCATGTTAAAAAATTAAGTATAGCCCTGAGATCGTTACTTTAGTACATAATATATGTTTTTAATTTTTAGGTTAGAAGCCTACGATCGAAATTTTAATTTTGGTCACCAAACCCTGCAAGCTTCTCAAAGCCAAGCAATTGACGTACCTGCTGTAGAACTTTACAAAGACGTTAATAGCTCCACCATATTGCCGAAGATTACCAAACATCATATTCAAAGTTACTTTGATAGGTAGGTACCTAGTGCTTATAATAACAAATAATATAATATTATTCTTTCAAAAGACATTTAATATAATAATACTGTTCCTTTATTTATCATGTAATACCCTAAGCCTCATTCAGTCCTCATGCATTGGTATTTATTTCAGATTCAATAAAAATATCTGTGATGCTGTTAAATTGTATGAATCGAGATACCTTCTTGTTTTACGATCAGCAACATCTGGCCAAGATACTTACCTAAAAGGTAGGCTTATTTCCACTTATACTAGACTAGCTATTTAATTTTAACTAGCTGATGCCTTGGAAATTGTGTGGAATAAGTTTTTTGATTAAGTACTACTGAAACTCCTCACACAATATTCCAGGATAAAAAGTAGCCACTCTTCAGGTTCTTAACTATACCCATACAAAAAATCACATTCCATTGCTCTGTTGTGGCGTGATTGAAGGACAAATGAATAAACCAACAAACAAACATACTTTTGCATTTTTAATATTAGTAGGATATAAGAAAATAAAAGGCGATGACTGAAATAATATGCAACTACTATTGATTGTGGTATGACAGTGTGGTTTTAGATTTTGTTTGTGTACTTGCCTTAATTTGATAATTAAAATTTATTATACCTATACTTCCAGGTTATTGCAAGGCATCCATGAAACAACTTCAATACGAGATTAACATCAAATTAAATAATGATGGAATGCCTGAAGAGGCAAACTGTGAATGTGCAGCAGGTGAAGGCAATGAAGCCCACTGTAAACACATTGCTGTGGTGCTTCTTGCAGCAGAAAACATTGTCCAGCAAAAAATAATAATCCTTCATGAAGTTTCTACGTCACAACTACAGACATTCCATAAGCCATCAAGGAAATATTATGCTACTCCATTACGAGCTTCCAGATTCCCATCAAAAAGGGATATAAATAATACTGTCTTCTCGCCATACTTGAAGCAAAACCCTGATTTTGACAAGAAGGCATTTCAATGCAGATTCCAGTCCATGATTCTAAATTATCCACAGTCATCAATGCCTATAAAACAGATATATCCTGTAGCCAGCCAACGAAGCATATGTTTGGACCATGAGTACTTGGAAAAAAGTGCCATAGATTGTTTTTTAGAATCTATGGTATTGCAAAATGTATCAGAACAAAAGATTCTGGAAATAGAAAGGGAGACTCGAGGACAAAGCAATAACCCAAAATGGCATAGTTACAGAAAAACCCATATAACAGCCAGCATTTTTCATACTGTGTGCCATTTAAAAACTGAAAGTTTATTGAAATATTCCAGTCAAATCTTACATAAAACTACAATAAAAACCAAAGCAATGGCACATGGTAATATAAATGAAAAAATTGCAATGAAAAAATATATGGACACTTTTAATCTTGAAATTACAGAATGTGGGTTATTTTTGAGTAAGGAACGTCCTTACCTAGGAGCATCCCCTGATGGCTTACTGGGATCAGAAACAATAATAGAAGTAAAATGTCCATATAGTTCGCGGAACAAAGAAGTTTGTCCACTAAATGTGCCATATCTACAATATGAAAATGGGAAACTCTCTTTGAAAAAGAACAACATATATTACTATCAAATACAAGGGCAATTGTATGTCACAAAAAGGAAATTTTGCAACTTATTGGTTTATACCTTCAAAAGTTTAGAAGTCATATTCATTGATTATGATGAAGAATTCATTAAGTACATGTTAGAAAAACTTGATTATTTTTATCACAACTTCTTTAAAGCTGCTGTGATTAAAAAACTCCTATATAAAGAATAATAATGTCTAATAAAAAATTTATATAAGATTAAACAGCTTTTATTTCATAATATTTTCTCTAAAATTACATACAAAAGCACAAATGAATAAAATTCTTGATGATAAGGCTACGTGGTATGGGCTTAATTCACTTTTTAAAATCTTGTAAGTTTTGGCTAGCCCAATAATACGTTCTATGTGCACTCGTTTGCTTGCTAGTTTTCGATCCTGGACTATTCTAATACCAGGTATTTGTGTCTTTCCTTTCAAATATGTTGGAATATTAATAGTAACGTCTTTTGTAGCAAATATATCCTGCACATTGAAACCTCTATCAGCCATAATAGAGTCGCCACTGTCACAACGATTAACCAGCTCAGATCTTTCTATGATCTGTCTATCACTGACAGAACCACCATAACATTCTGAGATATATGATATTAGACCACCAGGTGTTGCCCCAATCATAGCCTTCACAGTATTTTTGTGTTTATAGTTGCTGAATGTCACTTGCTGTGCTATAGGATTACCAGGCTTTGTAATGGGTATTTCCGTTGTGTCCACAATAATTCTTGTACTCGGAAAACCTCTTTTAAATGCCTCCGGCATAAAGTATTCAACTAATTCTTTAGTGGGCCAAATATCAATTAAATTCCATATTTCATACATAAAATTGATCCATGTTATAAAAATGTTTGCAACATTAGTTTCTGAAATACCAAACAAAAATGCCAACTCAAAATCTGGTAAATACCTTCTAAGTTTCATCATTGTTATTAACATTTGGTCACGAACACAAACATTCATAACTGTACTTCTCAAATAGTTTAAATTATAGCACATAGGAGTTAATGTGTCTAAGAGCAGCATGAATTTGTCATAGTTTTCAAGACCGGTATAAAAATGAATAGTTTTATTATTGCCTCTCATAGCTTCTAGTGATAATATTCCCAAAGTACTACCACACTGAGTGCTAACAGATATTGCTTTTGGAGTAATGTCTTCTGTTGAGGACTCTATTATTGTAGATATTTCTATTTCAGTACTCGTAGAGGGTTCTGGAATACTTTCATCCACAGTTGGTTGACCGAAGTCAATTTGGCGTCTGCTTCTTGCCAAATATCGACGGGCTCTTGATGTAGGCGTTGTTGACACATGGGTGGACCAAGGAAATATGCTTGGTATGGTCCCCTTTTTTAAATACCTGCATATTTGAGGATATCCTGAAAAATAAAAATAAATTGAACAAGTCAGCAATATTATTTGTCTAAACTAGTATTGTAACATAACTAGTAACATTGATAAAAATAAGAGCTTTTTAGACCAGGCCTAAAACTATAGGTGGATAAAGGGTGACAGGATACATAGTGATACATTAGTGATGCATGGTTTGTTTATTCTTTAAAAGAAACTAGGGAAATATTCAAACCAAATTATGTGTGTTGGAAATCAGCTTTCAAACACAGTAAAATATTTATAGTTCCATGAACACACTGGTACAAATGATAACTGCGATTCTGTGACACTAATGACTGAAATTAGATACTTTTTAACTCACCTGTGTAAGCTGACTCTCCTACATAATCAGACTCTTGGAAATGATTCCGACATAACCTGCTATGCAAAGTCGCCACAAAATTTTTGCGACGTATAACCTTCTCCCACTGTTTTTTTAACTTTGGATCTTTCGGAAATAAATGGACACCGGAGTTAGTACATCCTGGCACAGCACAAAGAGGCATATTTTGAGAAAATTAAAAAATTACTTTGTGAAAGGTTATTAAACGTATGAATATGACAGTTTTCAATGGCCATGGCGACGATGCGCCATCTGGCGTGATAAAATGGCAGTCAGCATCCCCATTGATAAATGGTCTGTGGTTGATAAACATGAATTAGTGAGTACCTACTAGTACTTAATACAAATATGAACTTATGAGTCCCACTTTTAAAGTAGCATTCTTTCTTTATCCTTGTACACATTGAATATTTAACTTGTCTCCCAACAGATAACAAGACATCATATTACAATGATAAACCGCACAAAACACCAACTAACGAGTAATATGGTGGTGACAACGCTAGGCCCAGACCACTGTGACTTACACATACTACATCATACAAAAGACAACCAGGAAGAATCTGAGGAAAGCAGACTAGAAGGTATCATGAAAATTGAAGGAAACGATGAGTCCACGTCGGCTGATGAAGACATGGAAATGGAGAATGAAGATGACAAAAATTTCATTGATTTTGTTGAGAATCCAGTAAAGTACGAAAGTGCTCCCTTCCAATGTGCATGTTGTTGGGAGGAGTTTGTCCATGAACATGCGCACATGCAACATATGAGCAAGCATGTCCAGGTGAGATAGCCGAGTGGTTCAGACGTCCGCCTCCTATTCAGGAGTTTGGGTTCTATCCCGGCCATGCATCTCTAACTTTCTAAAAGCTGTTAGGTCTTGTGTCAGTCAGAACATTGCATCTAAAGATACAAGTTCTCAGGCAACAACAGAATATGTTGAACTGTCACTAATAAAGTAAAAGTAATTGAATCTTTCCTGAGTTATGTGTGTTGAAATCAATTAAATATCACATGCTTTAACGGTGAAGGAAACAATCATTGCCGAAGGAGGAAACCTGCATGCCTGAGATGGTGGGTTAAGACCAAATGCTTCTCATTCTGAGAGGAGACACATACTCATTAGTGAGCCGGCAAAGCGTTGGTACTTGGTGATGATGATTGATCACTTCCATCGTTTTCTGAAATTCATATAAGTAATAGCTTGTTTAGTTTTGAAGGGGCTCTCTCAAACTCTCAAAGAATAAGTATTATGAATTTGTCTTGTATTTGGCAGCAAGGTGACAGTGCTGGTGAATGTGAGATGTCACAAGAATGCAAGCCTCATACAGCTGTGAGCTCCAGCTCTGCACACTCTGCACTCAGCACTGAGAACAAGTCAGTATACCTGCCACTAGCAATAACGTTTACTTCCAATTACTGTTAGAATACTCAAAAACAAAATCATTTATTCAAAATAGGTAGTATTGTGCTCCTTTTGTTTGTCCGTTTTTTAGATTTGAAAGATAATATAGTGGTGATAATTAATTACGCAAACTTAAAACTAAAGCTATGAGGGTTCCGAACGCGCCCAAGTCTGAGAAGAGCCCACAACAAACTCAGCTGGGTATTCTTTTTTTTATTATCACCACTTTATAAAAACTTTACTTTTATACTAGTTTATATTCTACTACTACTATTCTACTTCTACTTTATATTCATAATAACTAGACTTGCAACGAATATTCGGTTACTATTCCGTATTCGGCCTATTCGGCTGCTTTTATTATATTCGGCCGAATACCAAATATCGACATATTATTCAACCGAATACTTAAATAATATATTTTGTCGTAGAGAAATAATTGGTAAAATGAAAAATTAAAATCGATTGATTACGTATATAATCATATTTTCATTTCTGTTATATTCATTTAAGTAGTCATTGGTGCATAACACAGGTACATAATCATCTTCTGAATTGGAAAAATGGAGGATTCTATGTATTTGAATTATTGTGGTAATCAAAATTTAGAAGGGTGAGGTTCTCATTTCTTTTATAATCATTTATTAAGTAGTCATTGGTACATAAAACAGGTACATAATTTAATCATTTTCTGTATTAAACAAGTTAAGAATTTTTCTATGCATTTGAATTATTTTCATAATCTAAATTTAGAAGGGGAAGGTTATGGTGCAGAAAGACTAACTTTTCTGCATTTTTAGGAAGTAGTTTACTTCTTTTTTTCTCGTAGACCATCCCAACTTCAGAGCGATGAGTACATTAGAACAAAACAAAGGAGCGCGAAACAATCACGTCTGTACAAGTTTTTGGCGCTAAAATCCGGCCGAATACTTTTGCCTAATATTCGGCTATTCGGTCAGGGGCCTCGCCGAATATTCGGTATTCGGTATACTGCCGAATATACTATTCGTTGCAAGTCTAATAATAACCCAAAAAAATTCACATCTGATAATTTCATTTTTTTTTTTTTTGGTACAATTATATACAAAACTTTTGCTACAATAATTATTTTAATTTTTTTTTTTTTTTTTTTTTTTTTTTTATTATCTGAACAGAACATTATTTACAGACTTTGGTGTGAGGCCCTGCCTCCTGATGAAGTGAAAACTGTGTTTCAGGAGGCAGTGTCTTCCCATAATATAGTGTACAGCACAATATAATATAACCACTTATAATAATTAAATTAAGTTTAAATTGAAAACACGTAATTAAAGGTATACTTAATATTTAAAGATAGATAGTTACAATTCTAAGAGATTTGTGTAGTGTGTGTGTGTGTGTGTGTGTGTGTGTGTGTGTGTGTGTGTGTGTGTGTGCGAGTTTGAGTGCGTTTGCGCGTGAAAAAAAATATATAAAATATAATAATTACATTTATTTAATTTGTTAATCCTTTTTGCAGAATAATTTCTCGACATTCTCATAGTCGTATTTCTTCAGCCATGTTTTGACATATCTTTTTAAGTCTCTATTCGTCATATCTTTCAATGTTCTTTTTTTTAGTAGGTTATATAAGAAGGGTGCAAGAAAGTCGTACTGTCTACGCGCTAAACTACTCTTGACTGCAGGTACAGGGCATCTGTCGATTCTCCTTGTACTCGCAGGTAGGAGTGGAACCGCTTCACTGTGATATCTGCGCTTACTCTATGATTACTTTAATTATTTTAATAATTTTCATTATTTTAATTATTACATTTTAATATTACTTTTAATTTACGTAATTTAATTTGTATTAATTATGGACACAATTTATAATTGTCTGAAATAAAATATTTTTATTTTATGATGGGCACTTTTGGTCCAGGGGCAACCAGGGGTGGTCTTTTTGACGACTAGGTATAACTAGTAGTAATTTTAATTTATAATTATTATTAATGTTTTAGAATTTACTTATTATCCTTAATGATTTATTATTTTTGTAAATTGTTTCTTTTTATTTTATATTTTTTATTAAATATTATTTATAACTATTTCAATAAATAAAAAAACTGTCTTTTATTATTATTTATTTATACTATTCGTAGTATCAGAAGTCATAGTAATACTAGTAGTAGTACCCGTTCCTCCTCTCTCACCTGCTGTATGCAGTACAGCTGCATGCTGGCTTCACCGCGCACTCTAGATACATTCTGATAATATATTTCACAGGCCGGCGGACTTCAGCCCTTCTGCACATACTACTCAAACCTTAGGTAAGATACAGCGTTATCACACTCTTCACACTAATATTATAAAGGCGAAAGTTTGTATGTGTGTGTGTGTGTGTGTGTGTGTGTGTGTGTGTGTGTATGTGTGTGTGTGTGTATGTTTGTTACTCCTTCACGCAAAAACTACTGGACGGATTTGGCTGAAATTCGGAATGGAGATAGATAATACTCTGGATTAGCACATAGGCTACTTTTTATCCCGGAAAATCAAAGAGTTCTCACGGGATTTCGAAAAACCTTAATCCACGCGGGCGAAGTCGCGGGCGTCACGTAGTTTATCACTACATGATAGCTGCAGCTTCGTCCGCATGGATTGGTCAGATCCCCTGCAGCATCAAGATTGAGGAGTTGGAATCCAAATTTTTTTTGGAATAATGTCACAAAGTTCCTCTATCGATTAAAAGAAAATTACGAAAATCGGTTCAGTAATCTCTGAGATATCAGTGTACACTCGGAAAAATAATTCGCTTGGCAGAGCATACTAATGCGCGCGTATGTATACAAACACGATACACACAAAGATACGACCCGATGCTATCCGATAATAGATACACTCACACTTACTACACTCACTCACACTTCTAGATAACCTTACCAGTCGTATAGGGTTGCAAATTTCACATTCGTCAACATAGTTCTGATGGCCGAGTGGTAATAGTGTTGAAGTTCTTAAATATGGCGTGAGTTCTAATCCTAGTGGGGGATTGCTTTTTTATTTTTGCAATTATTTATTTTGTCTTCTTTATACAGTCAAAATTATCATACTTTCAAACAATATAATTATAAGCAAGAAAAAACAAAAATAATAACACTTTTCTATTTTAGAAGTTATTTATTTGTCTTTTGTGCAGTTCATAAATTATTATAATAAGCAAGAAATAAATAAGACGCTTGTCAAAAAATTAACACATCAAGTTAACAGAAGGTATACAAAAGAGGAAAAAAAATTGACATACTTTATCTACTCCTATTACTCCTATAGTAATTTAAAACCAATATCGATGTAAATGTATGCTAAAAGTCGGTCAAGTATGAACGTAATGTTTTATTTACGTTTTGGGTTACTTTTAGGTTTGTGAGATGAATCAACATGTTAATTACTTAGTTAGAAATCAAAATCAATTATAACTTCTAACTGCAATAACAATAACATCACTCACAAATAGAATTAAATTAATTACCTATACTTTATTTAATAATGTATAAAGGTAGGCCACCCTCGTAAGCTATTACTTTTTGTAATCGACTCGTCATGTTAGTAACCATATTCCAGCAAGTCTATGCTGCCCCACAGAGACTCCCAGGTTGAAGTTACCACTTTATTCAAAGTATAATATATCGTTTACCTGTTGTTCTATTATTATAGTATTTTACGTCCATCCTTGTCCGACTCAAAAGATTTTTCATTATTAAAAATAACAACGTAATTACATCAGTCAAAGTTTATATATTTCATTGCAAAATGAAAGTCTATGGTCCTGGTGCAAACCATTCGTAATATTTTCTTCGTAATGTATTCCGGCCGCACGCAAATGCTTCCGCACAGTTTGTAGAACTACATTGTGCTTGGTCGCTGTCAACCAAATTTTTAAAAAGGAATCCACGCTATGCATTGCAACGATTTCTTGGTGGTGATGTGACTCCATCTTATAAGCTGATGGTTTGGGCCCAGGTCAACAATTGTCTACATGCCCCGTTTCTCCGTAGTGACAGACCCACAAGCGCACGGTATTCATCTGTAAATGATTATATCCTGGATTAATACATAGGTTACTTTTTATCCCGGAAAATTAATGAGTTCCACGGGATTTTTAATAACCTATATACACGGGAATGAAGTCGCGGGCATCAACTAGTATTTAGTATATTGGTTACATTGTTATATTATAATGCGTCTGATTAAAAGTATTAAATGGACTAAAAACATTACGCTAACATTTAGAAAATACTAAATGCACATAAGTAAAACCATAAACATAATTTCAATACGAGTAGGTTATATTTGTTTACTTACCGATATCATCGATTTCGGTTATCGAAATATTCCGCTCAAATAACAATCTCTGCTTTTTAAACAAAGATAAATAAATGTTCCATGGTGGTGAGAAGTTCAGTAGTTATTCAGTGTGAAAAATAACACAATACACCATAAATGAATTCACTACTAGGATCTATTAATCCGCGTGCTCAAGTTCTATTTGACAATAATTTATAAAATAGGTAGGGTAGATTTAAAAAATGGGACATCAACTTGATATTGCCATTCTGTAATCTATCGGTATACCTACACCGCATAATTTATCGTTTTGTGGGTTCGAAACATTTCAGTGATGAATAGACCTTAACTGTCTTGTTTTAAAGCTTAAATTCGTCCACATATCTACAGCCAGCACTGCAAGTGAAAACTGCTAATTAAAGTCGTGAATTTTAGACGTTATCTCAAGGTGGTTTAAGGCCATTTTACTCTGACATAATTGTGCTTCGACGATCGGATTCTATCAGCGTGGGTAAGCGGCAATACTACCTAGTGCCTGCTGTGGGGAAATCAGCGAAATATGTAATTTGTAATTATTGCAAGTAGGTATGGTGAAAAGAGACCGACAATTCATTAAAGAGAGATAGGTGTAAAATAATAAGTAAACGAGTTATGCACACACATAATGCTTCGTTGTGTTGCCTGCTTACCGATTTGTTTTGCTTTGTGTACTGTTAGTAGAAAACACAACTCCTCCATTTTTTTAAGTCGGTAAAAAAGTAGCCTATGTTACTCCTTGGTTAAGTCCCGTCAAAATAGGTTCAGCCATTCCGAAGATTGACCCGTTCAAACAGACAGACACTTCAGATTTATTTATTAGTATAGATATAGATTTTACACATTTATAAAGCAACTTTTTAACTATTTATATATATTAACTTTAACAACAAGAAAATAATCAAAATGTTTCGTTTCAGTCGCCCCCCTACCCGCGAGTCTTGCGACAAATAACGAGATACAAGTGCCCCCAACTGAAGAAGCCGATACAAACGTCAGTTGCCGCTACAACAGATTGACAGATTGTTTTGTCAAATTATACGATGTTTTCTCTAAGAAAGTTGTACCAAGACAAGACGGAAAAGCTGTTAGGTCTTGTGTGAGTCAGAACATTGCATCCAAAGATACGAGTTCTCAGGCAACAAGTGAGAACGAAGTCTCTACAACAGAATATGTTGAACCTGTCACTAATAAAGTAAAAGTAATCGAATCGAAAACTTTACAAAATAAAACTGATTGTTTGAAGAATGTCATTGATATACAATGTTCGTTACAGAGTAGTTCACACACGGAGGGAAAATGTTTCATTTGTGATATTTGTAGAAAAGTGTTTAGACGAAAAAGTCTCTTAGTTAAACACATAAAGACTCACGCTGAAGTAAGATGGCTCACTTGCAAGATTTGCCAGTACAAATGTAAATATCAAAGTCATTTGAAGCGTCATATGAGAACCCACACTGGTGACAAGCCATACTCCTGCAAGATATGCGAGTACAAATGTGCAGATAGATCTAATCTAATGAATCATACGAGAACTCACACTGGTATAAAAAAATTCTCGTGTAAGTTATGCGATTACAAATGTGCGCAAAATGGCAATCTAGTGAGGCACATGAGAACCCACACAGGTGACAAGCCATATTCATGTGAGATATGCGAGTACAAGTGTTCACAAAGTAGTAATCTAAGGGATCATATGAGAATACACTCTGGTATAAAACCTTTCTTGTGTAAGTTATGCAATTACAAATGTGCACGAAACAGCACTCTAGTGACGCACATGAGAACCCACACTGGTGACAAGCCATATTCATGTGAGATATGCGAGTACAAGTGTTCAGAAAGAAGTAGTCTAATGAAGCATATGAGAACTCACACTGGCATAAAACCTTTCTCATGCAAGTTATGCGATTACAAATGTGCACATAATTGCAATCTAGTGAGGCACATGAGAACTCACACTGGTGAAAAGCCATATTCATGTGAGATATGCGAGTACAAGTGTTCAGAAAGAAATAATCTAAGGGATCATATGAGAATACACTCTGGTATAAAACCTTTCTTGTGTAAGTTATGCAATTACAAATGTGCACGAAACAGCACTCTAGTGACGCACATGAGAACCCACACTGGTGACAAGCCATATTCATGTGAGATATGCGAGTACAAGTGTTCAGAAAGAAGTAGTCTAATGAAGCATATGAGAACTCACACTGGCATAAAACCTTTCTCATGCAAGTTATGCGATTACAAATGTGCACATAATTGCAATCTAGTGAGGCACATGAGAACTCACAATGGTGAAAAGCCATATTCATGTGAGACATGTGAGTACAAATTTTCAGAAAGAAATAATCTAAGGGATCATATGAGAATACACTCTGGTATAAAACCTTTCTTGTGTAAGTTATGCAATTACAAATGTACACAAAATAGCCATCTAGTGATGCACATGAGAACCCACACTGGTGAGAAGCCATATTTATGTGAGATATGCGATTTCAAATGTTCACAAAGAAGTAGTCTGATGACGCATAGGAGAACTCACACTGGCATAAAAAAATTCTCGTGTGAGATATGTGATTACAAATGTGCAGAAAAGGGAGGTCTCGTGAAGCACATGAGAACTCACATGGGTATAAAACCATTCTTATGTAATTTATGCAACTACAGGAGTGTAACAAATAGTTATCTTGTGAGGCACATGAGAACCCACACTGGTATAAAACCATACTTATGTAGTTTATGCGACTACAGATGTGAAGCAAATAGTAATCTTGCGAGGCACATGAGAACCCACACTGGTGAAATGCCTTTTTCATGTAAAATTTGCGAGAAAACATTTTCTCAGAAAAAATGTTTAGTAAGACATATGAAATCCCCCCACACTGCCACTGGTGAAACGCCTTCATCAAGTTCGTGAGCCGCACGCCTCACTCCGCCGCCGGAGAATGCTCAGGAGATAAACTCTACAACAGACTGTGTGTAGTGTGCTTTGTGTAGAGTGTATCTTGGAGGATGACCAGATTAACAGATACGAAATACATTGAACCAGTCACTAATACAGTAAAAGTAACAGGATCAAAAACTGTAAAAAGTAAAACTGATCCTTTGAAGAATGTCATTGATATGCAATGTTCGTTAAAAAATAGTTCACACACTGAGGAAAGTCGGTTCATTTGTGATATTTGTCGAAAAATTTATAAACGAAAAAAGGTCTAAATTAAACACATAAAGACTCACACTGAAGCAAGACGAATTTGCAAGATTTGCGCGTACAAATGTAAATATCCAAGTTATATGAAGCGGCACATGAGAACCCACACTGGTGAACGACCTTTCTCGTGTAAGTTATGCGATTACACATGTGCGCAAAATTGTCATTTAGTGTCGCACATGAGAACCCACACTGGTGACAAGCCATATTCATGTGAGATATGCGAGTACAAGTGTTCACAAAGAAGTAGTCTAATGCAGCATATGAGAATTCACACTGGTATAAAAAATTACTTGTGTAAGTTATGCCATTACAAATGTGCGCAAAATAGCACTCTAGTGACGCACATGAGAACCCACACTGGTGAAAAGCCATATTCATGTGAGATATGTGAATACAAATTTTCTATTCTAATGTCTAATGAAGCATATGAGAACTCACACTGCCGCTGGTGAAACGCCTTCATCAAGTTCGTGAGCCGCACGCCTCACTCCGCCGCCGGAGAATGCTCAGGAGATAGACTGTACAACAGACTGTTTGTGTATATTACGACTAGCTGATGCCCGCAGCTCCGCCCACTGGGATTTAGGTTTTTTAAAAATCCCGTGGGAACTTGAATTTCGCGGGCAGAACCCGTCTCATGCACCTCAAGGGGCATGAGACGGGCCTGCCCGCGAAATTCAAATTTAATTTGGTTTTTCGCATTTTTTAAAGTATGGTTAAGAAATTAGCTCTAGTATAGACTAATTTTGACACATTAGTCGATACCAGAGCTAATTTCTTAAACTGGACCCTTTCAAGTAAAGATTTTTATATAAACCTGTGTCGCAATAGAAATGCCATAAGCCTACGTTGTTGTATTAGTTTAAAAAATGCGAAAAACCAAATTAAATTTGAATTTAGCCGGCAGGTCCGTCGCTTCCACCTTAATATACTGTAACTCCTACAGTTTTCTTAGCTATAAGTATATGAGAAATAATAAATGTATAAGTACCTACCTATTAATGTATGCTTTTATTTACCCTCCATTTATCTCATCCTAAAGGCCTGCACCTGTTTGTACTGTGCCTGCACCGACGAGGGTCTTCTATTTTGTCCGTCAAACCGGCCAAGTGCTAGTCAGACTCCCGCACTGAGGGTTCCGTACTCTGGTTTTTTTTCCGACATTTTGCACGAAAATCAAAAACTATTATGCATAAAAATATATAAAAATCTTTTAGAATGTACTGATAAAGCCCTTTAATGTGATACCCCACTTGGTATAGTTATCTTAGGTACTATGAAGATTTAAAATACTTATTTGTTCATTCAACACACTTTCATTTTTTTAGGGTTCCGTAAGCTCAAAAGTAAAAACGGAACCCTTATAGAATCACCTTATCTGTCTGTCTGTCCGTCATGTCTATCAAGAAAACCTATAGGGTACTTTACGTTGACCTAGAATCATACAATTTGTTTGAAGTAAAATTTTTTGCGCTTCTGAAGTTACCCGTATTCACGTATATAGCACTGTGTCTATGGCAGATGGCCTCTCTCTGGAATCTGGATGATCCTTATAGTAGTAACTGATCGAACTTGGTGCGGCGGAACCAGCGAACTGTGCGGTGCGCTGGTTCAGCCGAGACAAAACAGACGAGCGCACCGAACCCTGAACCGTTCAGTTGTCTTGTACTAGCAGTGCGTGAACGTCTCGATATGCCATCTGTTCTATCAAAACAGGCTAAAATCGCATTAGTTGCAGCAACTATCGTTGCTACATCCTCATTATCTACAAAAAGAAGAAAAGAATGGGCAAAATTACATCTTAAAAACAGACAATAGTACAGTCATATGAGTCTTTATATAACTCCAACAGTTCTATAATAGCTCTTTTCTCTGAAACAATGCTATCTTCTTGGCGCTCGGAATCATTATTTGATGCGAACACGTTGCTACGTGTTGCGCGTACGGTGCATAGAGTAGGATTATATTAGCTGAACCAACAAATGGTTCGGTGCGCCGTCCACACTCCACACGGCCGTATCGGTTCGGGAGCGCACCGCATTCGATGTGCAGACGCTCCGAACCAGCCGCACCTATAAAAATAATAATAATGTACGGCGTACCGTGCGCCACACGAGAGAACATGGTACGACGGCGAACCGCGTTCGTGGTTCGACCGCACCAAGTTCGATCGTCTGTTACTACTTTTATACTAAGTCTGTGGCCATGGTCTGTGGGATGATCTCAAAAATCAAATAATGACAATCAAAGCAAAGAATTGGTAAGACTTCGTCTGTGGTGGCGTTTGCTGGCGCGCGTGCGGTGCTTTTTTGGAGTGTGTTTTTGTGAGAAGTGGCCGGTTTTTGTGTTCTGCTGGTGTTTATTGGTGGTGGAACTGGCTGGGAAGCGCTCTAAATGGCGCCGCGTGTATGTCGGCGGGCGCCGGCACAGACGGAGTCCATACTTATACATATAGTTTCCATAACTTGTGAATACTACAAACTTGACATTGGCTAATCAGTGAAAAGCCAGACGAGAAAAAAAAAGAATAGGTAAGTACCTAACTAATACCTAATCTGTGATGTAAGGGGCATGAGACCGGCCTGCCCGCGAAATTCAAATTTAATTTGGTTTTTCGCAATTTGTAAACTAAATACGACAACGAAGACTTATGGCATTTTCAATTGCGCCAATGGCAGTATCATCCTCACAGGTTGATATAAAAATCTTTACTTGAAAAGGTCCAGTTTAAGAAATGAATTAAAGTATCGACTAATTTGTGAGAATAGTCGATACTAGAATTAATTTCTTAAACTGAACCCTTTCAAGTAAAGATTTTTAAATCAACCTGTGAGGATGATATTGCCATTGTCGCAAATAAAATAACCATAAGCCTACGTTATCGTATTAGTTTAAAAATTGCGAAAAACCAAATTAAATTTGAATTTTGCGGGCAGGCGCGTCGCTTCTACCTTTTTTGTGTTATTGAATTGAACGAAAGTCGAAAGTTTTAAAAGGACTTCGTCTGTGTTGGTGTTAACTAGCAGGCGTGCTCTGCCTTTTTGGAGTGTTTTTTTTGTTAAAACTGACTGGAAAGCGCTCTAAGGGGGTGCCGTGCGTGTGTCGGCGAGCGCCGGCACAGACGGGGTCCATACTTGTATAGTTTAACTAACTTGTTACAAATAACTACAAACTTGACATTGGCTAATCTTTGTAAAGCCACACGAGAGAAAAAAAAAAGTTCTAAAAGTATATGAAAAGTACCTATTAACCATCGTGGTCTGTGATATTAACTTACAAACATGTCAACACGGCAGTGATGCCAACTTAGCAACTTTATAGCTAGATCTAGCTATTATTTGGTGACAGCAAAGACCTTAGGGTGACAGACAGCCACAATTTAATGAAACTTGTAGCTAAACTTTTTAGCTACTTTTTCTAGCAACTTCCACTGCCTCATTCAAATGCAGAGGTAGAGAGGTTATTCTCTCAAATGAATTTAGTGAAAAATAAGCTAAGTTTGTTAACTCTGAACTCATTCCTCCGCAGTAGAGACTTCCTCAGGAAAAGTGGTAAATGTTGCTATAACTGTGTTTTGCCTAAAGATGTTCTGCATAAAATGGGTACTGCGGAAAAATATTCAAAATCAGCGCAAGACCCGGAACCCCAGCCATCGAAATCTTCCTATTTAATTAATTAGTTTTTAAATTATTTTTATCTTTTACTTTATTAATTTCTTATTATAAATTCTTTTGAGAATAAATTCTTTAACCACATTTTTATTATTCAATGACGTACACCGATACTTTAGACATTTTTAACTTTAACAATGTTAGAATTAAGGAAAATAAAAATGATTCTTAGAAATTGTCATTTTATTGTCACTTACCAATACCTACCAAGTTCGTTAACGTAGTGTTTAAATATTCTTTGCCTAAGTTTTAACATTTAGCACTATCTAGCAACTTTTTGGGGTAAAAAAAACTGGCAATCTAGCAACATTTTGAAAAATATCTAGCAACTGGGAAAGCTAGCAGTTGGCAACAGTGACACGGAACAATTACTAGTACTAGGTACTGTTTAGCATTTGCTTGTGCGTATAACTTTTGCTCGAATATGGATCGAATGTTATGTCGAGCTTGACATTCAACTCAAAACACTAAGCCTTGAAAATGCGGTGTTGTGTGCCTTTCTGCAAAAGTACTTCCGACAATGTATCAACATCGGACGGAGAAGGGAAAGCGATTAGTTTTCATGGGTCAGTATGTTTCAGTTGACTTCTAAACCGTAGTCATGACTTAGCAGAGCTTCTACTTGTCACACTCCACAACAGTGATATATAAATGAAAATCCATGTCTGCTGCGCAATGTCCAAGTTGCGAGTTAGTCCCTGATCAGTTCTGTGCTGACTGATGGTCTGAGCAGTAGTCAGTTCGTACAGATGAGCTGGTCACGCTGGTGGTCATTGAAACTGTCCTGCAGCCCACTTGCAGCAAACCAAGAGCTTTCAAGGAGTTATCAAAATGTGTGTGTATCTACTTGAAATATAACTGACTAGCCGATGCCCGCGTGGATTTACGTTTTTTCAAAATCCCGCGGGAGCTCTTTGATTTTCCGGGATAAAAAGTAGCCTATGTGTTAATTCAGGGTATAATCTATCTCCATTCTTAATTTCAGCCAAATCCGTCCTGTAGTTTTTGCGTGATTGAGTGACAAACATCCACACTTTTCCATTTATAATATTAGTATGGCTTAGGATTAGGATTACTGTATAAAACAAATCAGTATGGTACTATTTGTTGTGTATAACATAAAAGGTAATTTCCAGTTTTCCCCGTGAAATGCATCTCCGTACTGCCTGGCTTAGAGCCCTCGGAAAACAAGACAACCTTCCAGACTCTGCTGTGGTCTGTTCACAACATTTTCTAAGTGATGACATTTATGAAACAGAAAGTGGCTCAAGGCAAATATGTGCCGGTGCTATTCCTTCCACAGTGCAGGTAACTCATAATATCATGTTCTGTGTTGTTAGTTGTCAGTAAATCATAAGCAATTAATCAGATCAAGTGTGGCTGAGGAAGCAGGAGCTATGACATTGGATCTGAATTTCCCTTTTTAACCTCCGACCAAAAAAGAGGGGTGTTATAAGATTGACGTGTGGATCTGTGTATCTGTGTATACAGATACACAGATACACAGATCGTAGCTCCTAAACTAAGGAACCGATTTAAATTTACTTTTTTTTTTGTATGAAAGGTGGCTTGATCGAGAATGTTCTTAGCCATAATTCAAGAAAATCCGTTAAGCCGTTTGAAAGTTATCAGCACTTTTCTAGTTATTACTGTAACCTTCATTTGTTGGGGGTGTTATAAATTTTTAATTTACACTTGTTTCCTCATTTGTTATAGTATTGTATGGAAACAGTAACGTAGAAGTAACTTATAGTCTGTTTCCAGGTTTGCATGATATGCCTAGACACTGACAGCAAGCTGTTACTAATGAGTAAACTGAAATTGGATGAAGCATATGAGAAGTTAACTGGAGAGCCTGTAAGTTGATAATTTATGATGTACTAGCTGTGCCCGCGACTTCGTTCGCGTGGAATAGTGACTTTTCGGGGTGCGAGGCGTGTAGTACGTACTCGCGTAAAAAATGTTCGCCGTGATTCTTTATAGTTGACATAACTTTTTTATTTATGAACCAATTGACATGAAATAAACACTAAATGTTAAGTGAAGCTTACTACAATATATTAGTGAAAACCGTATCTAAATCGAATAAGCCGTTTCTGATATTAGCGTGCACAAACATACAGACAAACAGACAAAAAAAAATTAATTACAATTTCGGGTTTGGCATCGATATAATAACAACCCCTGCTACTTTTTTTTTATATATTTCCATTGTACAGACACCACATTTCTACAATTTTATTATATGTATAGATAGTTATGTTTTGTATCCACACAAGATGGAGTTAAACCCCTAGATTGGACCTACATCCATATTCACACTTAAATGCTTTTGATAAATATGTTAGCAGTGTAAGGACGAACAAGGATTACTGAAGGAATGTCAGGAGTGTGGAGTGAATGTATAGGATATATTTCGGACAGTGTGCGTAGGAACTTTTCGATCTTGTCCCCCCTTCACCATTTTACCACCGAACCGCAAGACGTCGGGCGAGTTTCCATCCTTATGTCGTCGACATTCCATCTACACGCATGAAACGTTTTGCGTCTTCATTCCTCATACGCATGGCTAAGGTTTGGAATACTCTTCCGCGATCTGTGTTTCCTACCAATTACAATCCGGGTATCTTTAAAACAAGAGTGAATAGGCACCTTCTAAGTAAGCGCGTCCTATCTTAGACCACATCATCACTTTCCATTAAAAAAAAAATGTCTGACTAAATATGTTGTTTCAGTTGTGTGATCAAGGAAAACTAAAACAGACACTTTGCGTACAATGTGCTCATAGATTGATAAACTTCAGTAGATTTAGAGACAAGAGCTTGAGAGCCCGTGCACTGATGATGGACTTAGTTGAGAAACATGAATCAGTGAGTACTTAACACATAATATGAACTGATTAGTTCCACCTTTGCTTTCAAACTTGCATTCTTTCAATATGCTAGTACTGTACACATTGAATATCTAACTTGTCTCCCAACAGATAACAAGACACCATATTACAATGATAAATCGCACAAAACACCAACTAACGAGTAATATGGTGGTGACATCGCTGGGCCCTGACCACTGTGACTTACACATACTAGAACATCTCTCAGAAGACAACCAGGAAGAATCGGAGGAAAGCAGACTAGAAGGTATCATGAAAATTGAAGGAAATGATGAGTCCACGTCGGCTGATGAAGACATGGAAATGGAGAATGAAGATGACAAAAATTTAATTGATTTTGTTGAGAATCCAGTAAAGTACGAAAGTGCTCCCTTCCAATGTGCATGTTGTTGGGAGGAGTTTGTCCATGAACATGCCTACATGCAACATATGAGCAAGCATGTCCAGGTGAGATAGCTGAGTGGTTCAGACATCCGCCTCCTGTTCAGGAGGTTGGGTTCTATCCCGGCCATGCATCTCTAACTTTCTAAAAGCTGTTAGGTCTTGTGTGAGTCAGAACATTGCATCTAAAGATACAAGTTCTCAGGCAACAACAGAATATGTTGAACCTGTCACTAATAAAGTAAAAGTAATATAATCTTCCCTGAGTTATGTGTGTTGAAATCAATTAAATATCACATGCTTTAACGGTGAAGGAAACAATCATTGCCGAAGGAGGAAACCTGCATGCCTGAGATGGTGGGTTAAGACCAAATGCTTCTCCTTCTGAGAGGAGACACATACTCATTAGTGAGCCGGCAAAGCATTGGTACTTGGTGATGATGATTGATCACTTCCATCATTTTGTGAAATTCATATAAGTAATAGCTTGTTTAGTTTTGAAGGGGCTCTCTCAAACTCTCGAAGAATAAGTATTATGAATTTGTCTTGTATTTGGCAGCAAGGTGACGGTGATGGTGAATGTGAGACGTCACAAGTATGCAAGCCTCATACAGCTGTGAGCTCCAGCTCTGCACACTCTGCACTCAGCACTGAGAACAAGTCAGTATACCTGCCACTACCAATAACGTTTACTTCAAATTACTGTTAGAATACTCAAAAACAAAATCATTTATTCAAAATAGGTACTATTGTACACCTTTTGTTTGTCCATTTTTTAGATTTGAAAGATGATATAGTGGTGATAATTAATTACGTTAACTTAAAACTAAAGCTATGAGGGTTCCGAACGCGCCCAAGTCTGAGAAGAGCCCACAACAAACTCAGCTGGGTATTATTTTTTTATTATCACCACTTTACAAAAACTTTACTGTTATACTACTCGTAGTATCAGAACTCATAGTAATACTAGTAGTAGTACCTGTTCCTCCTCTCTAACCTGCTGTATGCAGTGCAGCTGCATGCTGGCTAGTGGCTCCCCGGTACACTCTAGATACATTCTGATAATATATTTCACAGGCAGGCGGACTTCAGCCCTTCTGCACATTCTACTCAAACCTTAGGTAAGCATATACAGCGTTATTTATCACTAGATGATGGCTGCAGCTTCGCGTGTGTGTGTGTGTGTGTGTGTGTGTGTGTGTATGTGTGTGTGTGTGTGTATATGTTTGTTACTCCTTCACGCAAAAACTACTGGACGGATTTGGCTGAAATTCGGAATGGAGATAGATAATATCCTGGATTAGCACATAGGCTACTTTTTATCCCGGAAAATCAAAGAGTTCCCACGGGATTTCGAAAAACCTAAATCCACGCGGGCGAAGTCGCGGGCGTCAGCTAGTTTATCACTAAATGATGGCTGCAGCTTCGTCCGCATGGATTAGTCAGATCCCCTGCAGCATCAGGATTGAGGAGTTGGAATCCAAATTTTTTATGGAATAATGTCACAAAGTTCCTCTATCGATTAAAGGAAAATTACGAAAATCGGTTCAGAAATCTCTGAGATATCAGTGTACTGTTAGTAGAAAACACAACTCCTCTATTTTTTAAAGTCTGTACAAAAGTAGCCTATGTTACTTCTTGGTTAATCCTTTCTTGTCTGTGAAAGTCCTGAAAATAGGTTCAGCCATTCCGAAGATTAACCGGTTCAAACAGACAAACACTTCAGTTTTATTTATTAGTATAGATATTACACATTTATAAAGAAACTTTATGGACAAGAAAATAATCAAAATTTTTTGTTTCAGTCGCTCCCCTACCCGCGAGTCTTGCGACAAATAACGAGATACAAGTGCCCCCAACTGAAGAAGCCGATACAAACGTCAGTTGCCGCTACAACAGATCAACAGATTGTTTTGTCAAATTATACGATGTTTTCTCAAAGAAAGTTGTACCAAGACAAGACGGAAAAGCTGTTGTCTTGCGGTCTTGTGTGAGTCAGAACATTGCATCCAAAGATACAGGTTCTCAGGCAACAAGTGAGAACGAAGTCTCTACAACAGAATATGTTGAACCTGTCACTAATAAAGTAAAACTAATCGAATCAAAAACTTTACAAAATAAAACTGATTGTTTGAAGAAGGTCATTGATATACAATGTTTGTTACAAAGTAGTTCACACACGGAGGGAAAAGGTTTCATTTGTGATATTTGTAGAAAAGTGTTTAGACGAAAACGTCTCTTAGTTAAACACATAAAGACTCACGCTGAAGTAAGATGGCTCACTTGCAAGATTTGCCAGTACAAATGTAAATATCAAAGTCATTTGAAGCGTCATATGAGAACCCACACTGGTGACAAGCCATACTCCTGCAAGATATGTGAGTACAAATGTGCACATAGCACTAGTCTAATGCAGCATATGAGAATACACACTGGTATAAAAAATTTCTTGTGTAAGTTATGCGATTACAAATGTGCACATAATAGTAATCTAGTGACGCACATGAGAACCCACACTGGTGACAAGCCATATTCATGTGAGATATGCGAGTACAAGTGTTCACAAAGAAGTAGTATAATAACGCATATGAGAACTCACACGGGTGAAAAGCCATACTCCTGCAAGATATGTGAGTACAAATGTGCACATAGAACCAGTCTAATGCAGCACATGAGAACTCACACTGGTATAAAAAAATTCTCGTGTAAGTTATGCAATTACAAAAGTGCACAAAATGGCACTCTAGTGAGGCACATGAGAACTCACACGGGTGAAAAGCCATACTCCTGCAAGATATGCGAGTACAAATGTGCACATAGCACTTGTTTGAAGAATGTCATTGATATACAAAGTTCGTTACAGAGTAGTTCACACACAGAAGGAAAATGTTTCATTTGTGATATTTGTAGAAAATTGTTTAAACAAAAAAGTCTCTTAGTTAAACACATAAAGACTCACGCTGAAGTAAGATGGCTCACTTGCAAGATTTGCCAGTACAAATATAAATATCAAAGTGATTTGAAGCGTCATATGAGAACCCACACGGGTGACAAGCCATATTCATGTGAGATATGCGAGTACAAGTGTTCACAAAGAAGTAGTATAATAACGCATATGAGAACTCACACGGGTGAAAAGCCATACTCCTGCAAGATATGTGAGTACAAATGTGCACATAGAACCAGTCTAATGCAGCATATGAGTATACACACTGGTATAAAAAATTTCTCGTGTATGTTATGCAATTACAAATGTGTACAAAATGGCACTCTAGTGACGCACATGAGAACCCACACGGGTGACCAACCATATTCATGTGAGATATGCGAGTACAAGTGTTCACAAAGTAGTAATCTAATTCAGCATATGAGAATTCACACTGGTATAAAAAATTACTTGTGTAAGTTATGCGATTACAAATGTGCGCAAAATAGCACTCTAGTGACGCACATGAGAACCCACACTGGTGAAAAGCCATACTCCTGCAATATATGCGAGTACAAGTGTTCACGAAGTAGTAATCTAATGAAGCATATTATGAGAGCTCACACTGCCGCTGGTGAAACGCCTTCATCAAGTTCGTGAGCCGCACGCCTCACTCCGCCGCCGGAGAATGCTCAGGAGATAGACTGTGCAACAGACTGTTTGTGTATATTACGACTAGCTGATGCCCGCAGCTCCGCTCGCTGGGATTTAGGTTTTTTTAAAAATCCCGTGGGAACTTGAATTTCGCGGGCAGAACCCGCTAAGCTAATTTCTTAACCATTAGTTTATAAAATGCGAAAAACCAAATTAAATTTGAATTTAGCCGGCAGGCCCGTCACTTCCACCTTAATATACTGTAACTCCTACAGTTTTCTTAGCTATAAGTATATGAGAAATAATAAATGTGTAAGTACCTACCTATTAATGTATGCTTTTATTTACCCTCCTTTCATCTCATCCTAAAGGCCTGCACCGACGAGGGTCTTCTATTTTGTCCGTCAAACCGGCCAAGTGCGAGTCAGACTCGCACCGAGGGTTCCGTACTCAGGTTATTTTCCGACATTTTGCACGAAAATCAAAATTATTATGCATAAAAATAAATAAATATCTTTTAGAATGTACCGATAAAGCCCTTTCATGTAATACTTCACTTGGTATAGTTATCTTAGGTACTATAAAGATTTAAAATACTTATTTGTTCATTCAACACATTTTAATTTTTTTTAGGGTTCCGTAAGCTCAAAAGTAAAAACGGAACCCTTATAGAATCACCTTGTCTGTCTGTCCGTCATGTCTATCAAGAAAACCTATAAGGTACTTTACGTTGACCTAGAATCGTACAATTTGTTGGAAGTAAATTTTTTTGAGCACTGTGTCTGGCAGATGGCCTCTCTTTGGAATCTGGATGATCCTAACAGACGACCGAACTTGGTGCGGCCGAACCAGCGAACTGTGCGGTGCGCTGGTTCGGCCGAGACAAAACAGACGAGCGAACCGAACCCCGAACCGTCCAGTTGTTTTGTACTAGCAGTGCGTGAACTTTATATGAGTCTTTATATAACTCCAACAGTTCTATAATAGCTCTTTTCTCTGAAACAATGCTATCTTCTTGGCGCTCGGAATCAATATTTGATGCGAACACGTTGCTACGTGTTGCGCGTACGGTGCATAGAGTAGGATTATATTAGCTGAACCAACAAATGGTTCGGTGCGCCGTCCACACGGCCGTATCGGTTCGGGAGCGCACCGCATTCGATGTGCAAACGCTCCGAACCAGCCGCACCTATAAAAATAATAATAATGTACGGCGTACCGTACGCCACACGAGAGAACATGGTACGACGGCGAACCGCGTTCGTGGTTCGGCCGCACCAAGTTCGATCGTCTGTTACTACTTTTATACTAGGTCTGTGGGATGATCTCAAAAATCAAATAATGACAATCAAAGCAAAGAATTGGTAAGACTTCGTCTGTGGTGGCGTTTGCTGGCGCGCGTGCGATGCTTTTTTGGAGTGTGTTTTTGTGAGAAGTGGCTGGTTTTTGTGTTCTGCTGGTGTTTATTGGTGGTGGAACTGGCTGGGAAGCGCTCTAAATGGCGCCGCGTGTATGTCGGCGGGCGCCGGCACAGACGGAGTCCATACTTATACATATAGTTTCCATAACTTGTGAATACTACAAACTTGACATTGGCTAATCTGTGTAAAGCCAGACGAGAGAAAAAAAAAACAAAAAAAAAGAATAGGTAAGTACCTAACTAATACCTAATCTGTGATGTAAGGGGCATGAGACGGGTCTGCCCGCGAAATTCAAATTTAATTTGGTTTTTCACAATTTGTAAACTAATACGACAACGTAGGCTTATGGCATTTTCAATTGCGACAATGGCAGTATCATCCTCACAGGTTTATATAAAAATCTTTACTTGAAAAGGTCCAGTTTAAGAAATTAATTAAAGTATCGACTAATTTGTGAGAATAGTCGATACTAGAATTAATTTCTTAAACTGAACCCTTTCAAGTAAAGATTTTTAAATCAACCTGTGAGGATGATATTGCCATTGTCGCAAATAAAATAACCATAAGCCTACGTTATCGTATTAGTTTACAAATTGCGAAAAACCAAATTAAATTTGAATTTTGCGGGCAGGCGCGTCGCTTCTACCTTTTTTGTGTTATTGAATTGAACGAAAGTCGAAAGTTTTAAAAGGACTTCGTCTGTGTTGGTGTTAACTAGCAGGCGTGCTCTGCCTTTTTGGAGTGTTTTTTTTGTTAAAACTGACTGGAAAGCGCTCTAAGGGGGTGCCGTGCGTATGTCGGCGAGCGCCGGCACAGACGGGGTCCATACTTGTATAGTTTAACTAACTTGTTACAAATAATTACAAACTTGACATTGGCTTATCTTTGTAAAGCCACACGAGAGAAAAAAAAAAAAAAGTTCTAAAAGTATATGAAAAGTATTAACCATAAAGCTATGTCAACACGGAACAATTACTAGTACTAGGTACTGTTTAGCGGATATGGCGGATTCGTGGTCTGTGCTGTTTAGCATTTGCTGTGCATTTGCTTGTGCGTATAACTTTTGCTCGAATATGGATCGAATGTTATGTCGAGCTTGACATTCAACTCAAAACACTAAGCCTTGAAAGAAAATGCAGTGTTGTGTGCCTTTCTGCAAAAGAACTTCCGACAATGTATCAACATCGGACGGAGAAGGGAAAGCGATTAGTTTTCATGGGTCAGTATGTTTCAGTTGACTTCTAAACCGTAGTCATGACTTAGCAGAGCTTTTACTTGTCACACTCCACAACAGTGATATAAATGAAAATCCATGTCTGCTCCGCAATGTCCAAGTTGCGAGTTAGTCCCTGATCAGTTCTGTGCTGACTGATGGTCTGAGCAGTAGTCAGTTCGTACAGATCAGCTGGTCACGCTGGTGGTCATTGAAACTGTCCTGCAGCCCACTTGCAGCAAACCAAGAGCTTTCAAGGAGTTATCAAAATGTGTGTGTATCTACTTGAAATATAACTGACTAGCCGATGCCCGCGACTTCGCCCGCGTGGATTTACGTTTTTTCAAAATCCCGCGGGAGCTCTTTGATTTTCCGGGATAAAAAGTAGCCTATGTGTTAATTCAGGGTATAATCTATCTCCATTCTTAATTTCAGCCAAATCCATCCAGTAGTTTTCGCGTGATTGTGTGACAAACATCCACACTTTCCCATTTATAATATTAGTATGGATTAGGATTAGGATTATTGTATAAAACAAATCAGTATGGTACTATTTGTTATGTATAACATAAAAGGTAATTTCCAGTTTTCCCCGTGAAATGCATCTCCGTACTGCCTGGCTTAGAGCCCTCGGCAAACAAGACGACCTTCCAGACTCTGCTGTGGTCTGCTCGCAACATTTTCTAAGTGATGACATTTATGAAACAGAAAGTGGCTCAAGGCAAATATGTGCCGGTGCTATTCCTTCCACAGTGCAGGTAACTCATAATATCATGTTCTGTGTTGTCAGTTGTCAGTAAATCAAAAGCAATTAATCAGATCAAGTGTGGCTGAGGAAGAAGGAGCTATGACATTGGATCTGAATTTCCCTTTTATAACCTCTGACCAAAAAAGAGGGGTGTTATAAGTTTGACATGTGGATCTGTGTATCTGTCTGTGGCATCGTAGCGCCTAAACGAATGAACTGATTTTAATTTACTTTTTTTTTTGTATGAAAGGTGGCTTGATCGAGAGTGTTCTTAGCCATAATTCAAGAAAATCGGTTTAGCCGTTTGAAAGTTATCAGCACTTTTCTAGTTATTACTGTACCCTTCACTTGTTGGGGGTGTTATAAATTTTTAATTTACACTTGTTTCCTCATTTGTTATAGTATTGTATGGAAACAGTAATGTAGAAGTAACGTATAGTCTGTTTCCAGGTTTGCATGATATGCCTAGACACTGACAGCAAGCTGTTACTAATGAGTAAACTGAAATTGGATGAAGCATATGAGAAGTTAACCGGAGAGCCTGTAAGTTGTTAATTTATGATGTGAAGTTATGTTTTGTATACACACAAGATGGAGTTAAATCCCTAGATTGGACCTACATCTATGTTCACACTTAAATGCTTTTGATAAATATGTTAGCAGTGTAAGGACAAACAAGGATTACTGAAGGAATGTCGGTGTTTTATAGGATATATTTCGGAGAGTGTGCACAGGAACTTTTCGATCTTGTTCCCCCTTCACCATTTTACCACCGAACCGCAAGACGTCGGGCGAGTTTCCATCCTTATGTCGTCGACATTCCATCTACACGCACGAAATGTTTTGCGTCATCATTCCTCATACGCATGGCTAAGGTTTGGAATACTCTTCCGCGATCTGTGTTTCCTACCAATTACAATCCGGGTATCTTTAAAACAAGAGTGAATAGGCACCTTCTAGGTAAACGCATCCCATCTTAGACCACATCATCACTTTCCATTAAAAAAAAAATGTCTGACTAAATATGTGTTGTTTCAGTTGTGTGATCAAGGAAAACTAAAACAGACACTTTGCGTACAATGTGCTCAGAGATTGATAAACTTCAGTAGATTTAGAGACAAGAGCTTGAGAGCCCGTGCACTGATGATGGACTTAGTTGAGAAACATGAATCAGTGAGTACTTAACACATAATATGAACTGATTAGTTCCACCTTTGCTTTCAAACTTGCATTCTTTCTCTATGCTTATACTGTACACATTGAATATTTAACTTGTCTCCCAACAGATAACAAGACATCATATCACAATGATAAACCGCACAAAACACCAACTAACAAGTAATATGGTGGTGACATCGCTGGGCCCTGACCACTGTGACTTACACATACTAGAACATCTCTCAGAAGACAACCAGGAAGAATCGGAGGAAAGCAGACTAGAAGGTATCATGAAAATTGAAGGAAACAATGAGTCCACGTCGGCTGATGAAGACATGGAAATGGAGAATGAAGATGACAAAAATTTAATTGATTTTGTTGAGAATCCAGTAAAGTACGAAAGTGATCCCTTCCAATGTGCATGTTGTTGGGAGGAGTTTGTCCATGAACATGCGTACATGCAACATATGAGCAAGCATGTCCAGGTGAGATAGCCGAGTGGTTCAGACATCCGCCTCCTGTTCAGGAGTTTAAGTTCTATCCCGGCCATGCATCTCTAACTTTCTAAAAGCTGTTAGGTCTTGTGTGAGTCAGAACATTGCATCCAGAGATGCAAGTTCTCAGGCAACAAGTGAGAACAAAGTCTCTACAACAGAATATGTTGAACCTGTCACTAATAAAGTAAAAGTAATTGAATCTTTCCTGAGTTATGTATGTTGAAATCAATTAAATATCACATGCTTTAACGGTGAAGGAAACAATCATTCTGGAAGAAGGAAACCTGCATGCCTGAGATGGTGGGTTAAGACCAAATGCTTCTCCTTCTGAGAGGAGACACATACTCATTAGTGAGCCGGCAAAGCGTTGGTACTTGGTGATGATGATTGATCACTTCCATCATTTTGTGAAATTCATATAAATAATAGCTTGTTTAGTTTTGAAAGGGGCTCTCTCAAACTCTTGAAGAATATTATTGTTTGTTGTTATTTGAATAAGTATTATGAGTTTGTCTTGTATTTGGCAGCAAGGTGACGGTGATGGTGAATGTGAGACGTCACAAGAATGCAAGCCTCATACAGCTGTGAGCTCCAGCTCTGCACACTCTGCACTCAGCACTGAGAACAAGTCAGTATACCTGCCACTACCAATAACGTTTACTTCCAATTACTGTTAGAATACCCAAAAACAAAATCACGGGGCACGGCAGTGCCTCCGCCAAGACGAGCCAAACGGCGGCCGGGGCGCTACGTACCTTTTTCTCGAAGAGTTTCGCCGTATTTTCGACCCGTCATAACTTCGGTCTGGATGACGCTAGAAAGCTGAAATTTTCAGTATAAGGTGTCCTCAGCAAATTTACCAAATATACTAAGTATCAAATATCTAGCTTTTATGGTTACAGATTTATTGATACCTAAAATACGCCGATTTCGTCCCTCACTGATGATCATCAAAACCTCTATTTAAAACCTCTAAGGTACTTCCCGAAGTCCTAGAAGACTGAAATTTGGTATGTGGACTAGAAATTGCATACAAACTACAGGAAAATTGAGAAATTGGAATTTCCCCCCCTCTATGCCTCTTATGAGAAAAGCAAATCTGTAAATTCTGTCGCTAGAATGCTGATATTTTCAGGATAAGATGTCCTTGGCAGATTGATTAAACGCATTGAGTATCAGTTGTCTAGCTTTTATAGTTTCAGATTTATTGACAGTCAAAACTTCTAGTCTGTAATTCTAGGGTACTTCCCGAAGTCCTAGAAGGCTGAAATTTGGTATGTAGACTAGAAATTACATACAAACTACAGGAAAATTGAGAAATTGGAATTTCCCCCCCTCTACGCCTCTTATGAGAAAAGCAAATCTGTAAATTCTGTCGCTAGAATGCTGATATTTTCAGGATAAGATGTCCTTGGCAGATTGATTAAACGCATTGAGTATCAATTGTCTAGCTTTTATAGTTTCAGATTTATTGACAGTCAAAACTTCTAGTCTGTAATTCTAGGGTACTTCCCGAAGTCCTAGAAGGCTGAAATTTGGTATGTAGACTAGGAATTGCATACAAACTACAAAAAAATTAAGAAATTGGAAATTTCACCCCTCTACGCCTCTGTATGGGGGAAGCAAATCTTTAAATTCTATCACTAGAATGCTGATATTTTCAGGATAAGATGTCCTTGGCAGATTCATTAAACGTACTGAGTATCAATTGTCTAGCTTTTATAGTTTCAGATTTATCGACATTCAAAACCTCAAGTCACAAATTCTGTGGTCAAAATGTGGGTACTTTCTGAAGTCCTAAAAGACTGAAATTTGGCATTAAGCAGGAATTTCAAGAATTATGAACAACAGATAAATTAAGAAATCGGGTCCCCCTTCATCCTCTCGTATATGAGATGCATATCTGTAAAATCTGTTGCTCGAATACTAAAGTTTACAGGATAAGATGTCCGTGGCAGATTTATCAAACGTGCCAAGTATCTGTGTTTCCTGAAGTCCTAAAAGACTGAAATTTGGTATATCTGCTTCAAAATTGAGTTGCAAGATTCCACCCGAACAAACATACTTACATACGAGCACATTGCAAGTTGAATAAAAGCTTTTAAAAAAAGAGGTAACGATAGAGAGTGGGCCATGAAAATGATGTACCTACAAGAAATAGATCCAAAAAAAATTTAGGGCACCTGCCAAAAAGAAATGAAATCCCACCAAAAACATTTCATGTAAAAAGTTAGCCAAGACTCACAAGTTCATAATGTTTTCACTGTTAAAAAGTTATGAGATCTCTAGTAGAGCCAAACCCCTAGCTGAGCTTAGATTTGTGCTGGCCATGGGACCTATCCTAAGTCCAAAGTAATATAGCTCTTAAATGTTCTTGACTATATCACATTTATAACAATAAATAACAAATCACTCTACTTACAAGCTCTGATTCTACAAACCCTATATCTTGGTAAAAAAAGTACGGCTTGGCCGTTTAATGTTCGTAAAACTATTACATGACATAACATATTAAACGTTAAAAGTTATTAAACGGCCAAGCCGTCCTTTTTTACCAAGATGTAGGGTTTGTAGAGTCAGAGCTTGTAAGTAGAGTGATTTGTTATTTATTGTTATAAATGTGATATAGTCAAGAACATTTAAGAGCTATATTACTTTGGACTTAGGATAGGTCCCATGGCCAGCACAAATCTAAGCTCAGCTAGGGGCTTGGCTCTACTAGAGATCTCATAACTTTTTAACAGTGAAAACATTATGAACTTCTGAGTCTTGGCTAACTTTTTACATGAAATGTTTTTGGTGGGATCATTTATTCAAAATAGGTACTATTGTGCTCCTTTTGTTTGTCCAATTTTTAGATTTGAAAGATAATATAGTGGTGATAATTAATTACGCAAACTTAAAACTAAAGCTATGAGGGTTCCGAACGCGCCCAAGTCTGAGAAGAAACTCAGCTGGGTATTCTTTTACTATCACCACTTTATAAAAACTTTACTTTTATACTAGTTTATATTCTACTACTACTTTATATTCATAATAACCTAAATATTTTTCGCATCTGATAATTTCATTTTTTTTTTGTTTTTTTTTTTTGGTGCAATTATATACAAAACTTTTGCTACAATAATTATTTTAATTACTTTAATTATTTTAATTTTTCATTATTTTAATTATTACATTTTAATATTACTTTTAATTTACGTAATAAAATTATGGACACAATTTATAATTGTCTGAAATAAAATATTTTTATTTTATGATGGGCACTTTTGGTCCAGGGGCAACCAGGGGTGGTCTTTTTGACGACTAGGTATAACTAGTAGTAATTTTAATTTATAATTATTAATGTTTTAGAATTTACTTATTATCCTTAATGATTTATTATTTTTGTAAATTGTTTCTTTTTATTTTATATTTTTTATTAAATATAAAACTATAACTATTTCAATAAATAAAAAAACTGTCTTTTATTATTATTTATTTATACTACTCGTAGTATCAGAACTCACAGTAATACAGTAGTAGTACCTGTTCCTCCTCTCTAACCTGCTGTATGCAGTACAGCTGCCTGCTGGCTAGTGGCTCCCCGGTACACTCTAGATACATTCTGATAATATATTTCACAGGCAGGCGGACTTCAGCCCTTCTGCACATTCTACTCAAACCTTAGGTAAGATACAGCGTTATTTATCACTAAATGATGGCTGCAGCTTCGCCCGCATGGATTGGTCAGATCCCCTGCAGCATCAGGATTGAGGAGTTGGAATCCAAATTTTTTTATGGAACAATGTCACAAAGTTACTCTATCGATTAAAAAAAAATTACGAAAATCGGTTCAGAAATCTCTGAGATATCAGTGTACTGTTAGTAGAAAACACAACTCCTCCATTTTTTAAAGTCGGTAACAAAGTAGCCTATGTTACTCCTTGGTTAATCCTCTACTTGTCTGTGAAAGTCTTGTCATTCAAAGTTCAGCCATTCCGAAGATTAGTCCGTTCAAACAGACAAACACTTCAGTTTTATTTATTCGTATATAGATATAGATATTACACATTTATAAAGAAACTTTATGCACAAGAAAATAATCAAAATGTTTCGTTTCAGTCGCTCCCCTACCCGCGAGTCTTGCGACAAATAACGAGATGCAAGTGCCCCCAACTGAAGAAGCCGATACAAACGTCAGTTGCCGCTACAACAGATTGACAGATTGTTTTGTCAAATTATACGATGTTTTCTCTAAGAAAGTTGTACCAAGACAAGACGGAAAAGCTGTTAGGTCCTGTGTAAGTCAGAACATTGCATCCAAAGATACAGGTTCTCAGGCAACAAGTGAGAATGAAGTCTCTACAACAGAATATGTTGAACCTGTCACTAATAAAGTAAAAGTAATCGAATCAAAAACTTTACAAAATAAAACTGATTGTTTGAAGAAGGTCATTGATATACAATGTTCGTTACAGAGTAGTTCACACACGGAGGGAAAATGTTTCATTTGTGATATTTGTAGAAAATTGTTTAAACGAAAAAGTCTCTTAGTTAAACACATAAAGACTCACGCTGAAGTAAGATGGCTCACTTGCAAGATTTGCCAGTACAAATGTAAATATCAAAGTCATTTGAAGCGTCATATGAGAACCCACACGGGTGACAAGCCATATTCATGTGAGATATGCGAGTACAAGTGTTCACAAAGAAGTAGAATAATAACGCATATGAGAACTCACATGGGTGAAAAGCCATACTCCTGTAAGATATGTGAGTACAAATGTGCACAAGGTAGTAGTCTGATAAGGCATATGAGAATACACACTGGTATAAAACCTTTCCCGTGTAAAATATGCCATTACACATGTGTACAAAATGGCACTCTAGTGAGGCACATGAGAACTCACACGGGTGAAAAGCCATACTCCTGCAAGATATGCGAGTTCAAATGTGCACATAGCACTAGTCTAATGCAGCATATGAGAATACACACTGGTATAAAACCTTTCACATGTAAAATATGCCATTACAAATGTGCACATAATGGCAATCTAGTGACGCACATGAGAACCCACACGGGTGACAAGCCATATTCATGTGAGATATGCGAGTACAAGTGTTCACAAAGTAATAATCTAATGCAGCATATGAGAATTCACACTGGTATAAAAAATTTCTTGTGTAAGTTATGCAATTACAAATGTGTACAAAATAGACATCTAGTGTCGCACATGAGAACTCACACTGGTGAAAAGCCATACTCCTGCAAGATGTGCGAGTTCAAATGTGCACAAGGTAGTAGTCTGATAAGGCATATGAGAGCTCACACTGCCGCTGGTGAAACGCCTTCATCAAGTTCGTGAGCCGCACGCCTCACTCCACCGCCGGAGAATGCTCAGGAGATAGACTGTACAACAGACTGTTTGTGTATATTACGACTAGCTGATGCCCGCAGCTCCGCTCGCTGGGATTTAGGTTTTTTAAAAATCCCGTGGGAACTTGAATTTCGCGGGCAGAACCCGTCTCATGCACCTCAAGGGGCATGAGACGGGCCTGCCCGCGAAATTCAAATTTAATTTGGTTTTTCGCATTTTATAAAGTAATGGTTAAGAAATTAGCTCTAGTATAGACTAATTTTGACACATTAGTCGATACCAGAGCTAATTTCTTAAACTGGACCCTTTCAAGTAAAGATTTTTATATAAACCTGTGAGGATGATACTGCCACTGTCGCAATAGAAATGCCATAAGCCTACATTGTCGTATTAGTTTAAAAAATGCGAAAGACCAAATTAAATTTGAATTTAGCCGGCAGGCCCGTCGCGTCCACCTTAATATACTGTAACTCCTACACTTTTCTTAGCTATAAGTATATGAGAAATAATAAATGTATAAGTACCTACCTATTAATGTATGCTTTTATTTACCCTCCTTTCATCTCATCCTAAAGGCCTGCACCGACGAGGGTCTTCTATTTTGTCCGTCAAAACGGCCAAGTGCGAGTCAAACTCGCACCGAGGGTTCCGTACTCTGGTTTTTTTTCCGACATTTTGCACGAAAATCAAAATTATTATGCATAAAAATAAATAAATATCTTTTAGAATGTACCGATAAAGCCCTTTCATGTGATACCCTACTTGGTATAGTTATCTTAGGTACTATGAAGATTTAAAATACTTATTTGTTCATTTTTTTTAGGGTTCCGTAAGCTCAAAAGTAAAAACGGAACCCTTATAGAATCACCTTGTTGTCTGTCTGTCTGTCCGTCATGTCTATCAAGAAAACCTATAGGGTACTTCCCGTTGACCTAGAATCATACAATTTGTTGGAAGTAAAATTTTTTGTGCCTCTGAAGTTACCCGTACTCACTTATATAGCACTGTGTCTATGGCAGATGGCCTCTCTCTGGAATCTGGATGATCCTTGTAGTAGTAACAGACGATCGAACTTGGTGCGGCCGAACCAGCGAACTGTGCGGTGCGCTGGTTCGGCCGAGACAAAACAGACGAGCGCATCGAACCCCGAACCGGCTCTAGCTCTGGCGGCGCGTGGGAGCAGTCATCGCGCCACACAATCGATCACTGGCTGGTGAGATCGGGCATCTCCGGGGTCCAATGACTTCTCCTCCGCGCAGACAGAGCGCGCGGGCAAAACTGGGTGGGATTTTTGCTCAGAAAAATCCGGAGCAGTTTCTTCACGGAGTGGTGTAGGGCGCGTGCGCAGTGGACGACTGTAGCCAATCCACTGAACCAACAAATGGTTCGGTGCGCCGTCCACACGGCCGTATCGGTTCGGGAGCGCACCGCGTTCGATGTGCAAACGCTCCGAACCAGCCAAACCGATAGAAATAATAATATTGTACGGCGTACTGTGCGCCACACGATCGAACATGGTACGACGGCGAACCGCGTTCGTGGTTCGGCGGCACCAAGTTCGATCGTCTGTTACTACTTTAATATTAGGTCTGTGGGATGATCTCAAAAATCAAATAACAAAGACCTTACAGTTAGTAAGTGTAAGGTCTTTGTCAAATAATGACAATCAAAGCAAAGAATTAGTAAGACTTCGTCTGTGGTAGCGTTTGCTGGCGCGGGTGCGGTGCTTTTTTGGAGTGTTTTTTTGTGAGAAGTGGCCGGTTTTTGTGTTCTGCTGGTGTTTATTGGTGGTGAAACTGACTGGGAAGCGCTCTCAAGGGGCGCCGCGTGTATGTCGGCGGGCGCCGGCACAGACGGAGTCCATACTTATACATATAGTTTCCATAACTTGTGAATAACGAATAACTACAAACTTGACATTGACTAATCAGTGTAAAGCCAGACGAGAGAAAAAAAAAACAAAAAAAAAATAGACAACTACCAAGTACCTAACTAATACCTAATCTGTGATGTAAGAGGCATGAGGAGGCATGAGACCGGCCTGCTCGCGAAATTCAAATTTAATTTGGTTTTTCGCAATTTGTAAACTAATACGACAACGTAGGCTTATGACATTTTCAATTGCGACATTGTCGCAAATAAAATAACCATAAGCCTACGTTATCGTATTAGTTTACAAAATGCGAAAAACCAAATTAAATTTGAATTTCGCGGGCAGGCGCGTCGCTTCCACCTTTTTTGTGTGGTTGAATTGAAGGAAAGTCGAAAGTTCTAAAAGTATTAACCAAACATGTCAACACGGAACAATTACTACTGTTTAGCATTTGCATTTTGCTTGTGCCTTGTGCGTATAACAATTGATTGAATATGGTTCGAATTTTATGTCGAGCTTGACATTCAACTCAAAAGTCAAAACCTGGACTTTGTCTGTGGTGGCGTTTGCTGGCGCGTGTGTTGTGACTTTTTGGAGTGTTTTTTTGTTAGAAGTGGCCGGTTTTTGTGTCCTGCTGGTGTAGGAACTGACTGAGAAGCGCTCTAAAGGGGCGCCGCGTGTATGTCGGCGAGCGCCGGCACAGACGAAGTCCATACTTATACATATAGTTTTCCTAACTTGTAAATAACTACAAACTTGACATTGGCTAATCAGTGTAAAGCCAGACGAGAGAAGAAAAAAAAAAATCAAAACCAGAGTAGTATAATTCTTTGGTCAAAACCAGAACAGGTCAAAACACTAAGCCTTGAAAATGCGGTGTTGTGTGCCTTTCTGCAAAAGTACTTCCGACAATGTATCAACATCGGACGGAGAAGGGAAAGCGATTAGTTTTCATGGGTCAGTATGTTTCAGTTGACTTCTAAACCGTAGTCATGACCTTAGCAGAGCTTTTACTTGTCAAACTCCACAACAGTGATATATAAATGAAAATCCATGTCTGCTCCGCAATGTCCAAGTTGCGAGTTAGTCCCTGATCAGTTCTGTGCTGACTGATGGTCTGAGCAGTAGTCAGTTCGTACAGATGAGCTGGTCAGGCTGGTGGTCATTGAAACTGTCCTGCAGCCCACTTGCAGCAAACCAAGAGCTTTCAAGGAGTTATCAAAATGTGTGTGTATCTACTTGAAATATAACTGACTAGCCGATGCCCGCGTGGATTTACGTTTTTTCAAAATCCCGTGGGAGCTCTTTGATTTTCCGGGATAAAAAGTAGCCTATGTGTTAATTCAAGGTATAATCTATCTCCATTCTTAATTTCAGCCAAATCCGTCCAGTAGTTTTTGCGTGATTGAGTGACAAACATCCACACTTTCCCATTACATATTAGTATGGCTTAGGATTAGGATTACTGTATAAAACAAATCAGTATGGTACTATTTGTTGTGTATAACATAAAAGGTAATTTCCAGTTTTCCCCGTGAAATGCATCTCCGTACTGCCTGGCTTAGAGCCCTCGGCAAACAAGACAACCTACCAGACTCTGCTGTGGTCTGTTCACAACATTTTCTAAGTGATGACATTTATGAAACAGAAAGTGGCTCAAGGCAAATTCGTACTGGTGCTATTCCTTCCACAGTGCAGGTAACTCATAATATCATGTTCTGTGTTGTCAGTTGTCAGTAAATCAAAAGCAATTAATCAGATCAAGTGTGGCTGAGGAAGAAGGAGCTATGACATTGGATCTGAATTTCCCTTTTTAACCTCCGACCAAAAAAGAGGGGTGTTATAAGTTTGACGTGTGTATCTGTGTATCTGTCTGTGGCATCGTAGCTCCTAAACTAAGGAACCGATTTTAATTTAGTTTTTTTTTGTTTGAAAGGTGGCTTGATCGAGAATGTTCTTAGCCATAATTCAAGAAAATTGGTTTAGCCGTTTGAAAGTTATCAGCACTTTTCTAGTTTTACTGTAACCTTCACTTGTTGGGGGTGTTATAAATTTTTAATTTACACTTGTTTACTCATTTGTTATAGTATTGTATGGAAACAGTAACTTATAGTCTGTTTCCAGGTTTGCATGATATGCCTAGACACAGACAGCAAGCTGTTACTAATGAGTAAACTGAAATTGAATGAAGCATATGAGAAGTTAACTGGAGAGCCTGTAAGTTGATAATTTATGATGTATATAACACACAAGATGGAGTTAAATCCCTAGATTGGACCTACATCCATATTCACACTTAAATGCTTTTGATAAATATGTTAGCAGTGTAAGGACAAACAAGGATTACTGAAGGAATGTCGGTGTTTTATAGGATATATTTCGGAGAGTGTGCACAGGAACTTTTCGATCTTGTCCCCCCTTCACCATTTTACCACCGAACCGCAAGACGTCGGGCGAGTTTCCATCCTTATGTCGTCGACATTCCATCTACACGCACGAAACGTTTTGCGTCATCATTCCTCATACGCATGGCTAAGGTTTGGAATACTCTTCCGCGATCTGTGTTTCCTACCAATTACAATCCGGGTATCTTTAAAACAAGAGTGAATAGGCACCTTCTAAGTAAGCGCGCCCTATCTTAGACCACATCATCACTTTCCATTAAAAAAAAAATGTCTGACTAAATATGTGTTGTTTCAGTTGTGTGATCAAGGAAAACTAAAACAGACACTTTGCGTACAATGTGCTCATAGATTGATAAACTTCAGTAGATTTAGAGACAAGAGCTTGAGAGCCCGTGCACTGATGATGGACTTAGTTGAGAAACATGAATTAGTAAGTACTTAACACATAATATGAACTGATTAGTTCCACCTTTGCTTTCAAACTTGCATTCTTTCTATATGCTTGTACTGTACACATTGAATATTTAACTTGTCTCCCAACAGATAACAAGACACCATATTACAATGATAAACCGCACAAAACACCAACTAACAAGCAATATGGTGGTGACAACGCTAGGCCCAGACCACTGTGACTTACACATACTAGAACAACTCTCAGAAGACAACCAGGAACACCTTTGCTTTCAAACTTGCATTCTTTCTATATGCTTGTACTGTACACATTGAATATTTAACTTGTCTGCCAACAGATAACAAGACATCATATTACAATGATAAACCGCACAAAACACCAACTAACAAGCAATATGGTGGTGACAATGCTAGGCCCAGACCACTGTGACTTACACATACTAGAACAACTCTCAGAAGACAACCAGGAAGAATCGGAGGAAAGCAGACTAGAAGGTATCATGAAAATTGAAGGAAATGATGAGTCCACGTCGGCTGATGAAGACATGGAAATGGAGAATGAAGATGACAAAAATTTAATTGGTTTTGTTGAGAATCCAGTAAAATACGAAAGTGATCCCTTCCAATGTGCATGTTGTTGGGAGGAGTTTGTCCATGAACATGTGTACATGCAACATATGAGCAAGCATGTCCAGGTGAGATAGCCGAGTGGTTCAGACATCCGCCTCCTATTCAGGAGTTTGGGTTCTATCCCGGCCATGCATCACTAACTTTCTAAAAGCTGTTAGGTCTTGTGTGAGTCAGAACATTGCATCCAAAGATACAAGTTCTCAGGCAACAAGTGAGAACGAAGTCTCTACAACAGAATATGTTGAACCTGTCACTAATAAAGTAAAAGTAATTGAATCTTCCCTGAGTTATGTGTGTTGAAATCAATTAAATATCTCATTCTTTAACGGTGAAGGAAACAATCATTGCCGAAGGAGGGAACCATAAAAGAAAGACAATGGTGTCCAAAGTCCGACAATCCACACTTAGCCAGCGTGGTGGGGTTTAGACCAAATGCTTCTCATTCTGAGAGGAGACACATACTCATTACTGAGCCGGCAAAGCGTTGGTACTTGGTGATGATGATTGATCACTTCCATAATTTTGTGAAATTCATTTAAGTAATAGCTTGTTTAGTTTTAAAGGGGCTCTCTCAAACTCTCAAAGAATAAGTATTATGAATTTGTCTTGTATTTGGCAGCAAGGTGACGGTGATGGTGAATGTGAGACGTCACAAGAATGCAAGCCTCATACAGCTGTGAGCTCCAGCTCTGCACACTCTGCACTCAGCACTGAGAACAAGTCAGTATACCTGCCACTAGCAATAACGTTTACTTCCAATTACTGTTAGAATACTCAAAAACAAAATCATTTATTCAAAATAGGTAGTATTGTGCTCCTTTTGTTTGTCCGTTTTTTAGATTTGAAAGATAATATAGTGGTGATAATTAATTACGCAAACTTAAAACTAAAGCTATGAGGGTTCCGAACGCGCCCAAGTCTGAGAAGAGCCCACAACAAACTCAGCTGGGTATTCTTTTTTTTACTATCACCACTTTATAAAAACTTTACTTTTATACTAGTTTATATTCTACTACTACTATTCTACTTCTACTTTATATTCATAATAACTAGACTTGCAACGAATATTCGGTTACTATTTGGTATTCGGCCTATTCGGCTGCTTTTATTATATTCGGCCGAATACCAAATATCGACATATTATTCAGCCGAATACCCAATACTTAAATAATATATTTTGTCGTAGAGAAATAATTGGTAAAATGAAAAATTAAAATCGATTGATTACGTATATAATCATATTTTCATTTCTGTTATATTCATTTAAGTAGTCATTGGTGCATAACACAGGTACATAATCATCTTCTGAATTGGAAAAATGGAGGATTCTATGTATTTGAATTATTGTGGTAATCAAAATTTAGAAGGGTGAGGTTCTCATTTCTTTTATAATCATTCATTAAGTAGTCATTGGTACATAAAACAGGTACATAATTTAATCATTTTCTGTATTAAACAAGTTAAGAATTTTTCTATGCATTTGAATTATTTTCATAATCTAAATTTAGAAGGGGAAGGTTATGGTGCAGAAAGACTAACTTTTCTGCATTTTTAGGAAGTAGTTTACTTCTTTTTTTCTCGTAGACCATCCCAACTTCAGAGCGATGAGTACATTAGAACAAAACAAAGGAGCGCGAAACAATCACGTCTGTACAAGTTTTTGTCGCTAAAATCCGGCCGAATACTTTTGCCGAATATTCGGCTATTCGGTCAGGGGCCTCGCCGAATATTCGGTATTCGGTATACTGCCGAATATACTATTCGTTGCAAGTCTAATAATAACCCAAAAAAAATTCACATCTGATAATTTCATTTTTTTTTTTGGTACAATTATATACAAAACTTTTGCTACAATAATTATTTTAATTACTTTAATTATTTTAATAATTTTCATTATTTTAATTATTACATTTTAATATTACTTTTAATTTACGTAATTTAATTTGTATTAATTATGGACACAATTTATAATTGTCTGAAATAAAATATTTTTATTTTATGATGGGCACTTTTGGTCCAGGGGCAACCAGGGGTGGTCTTTTTGACGACTAGGTATAACTAGTAGTAATTTTAATTTATAATTATTATTAATGTTTTAGAATTTACTTATTATCCTTAATGATTTATTATTTTTGTAAATTGTTTCTTTTTATTTTATATTTTTTATTAAATATTATTTATAACTATTTCAATAAATAAAAAAACTGTCTTTTATTATTATTTATTTATACTATTCGTAGTATCAGAACTCACAGTAATACTAGTAGTAGTACCCGTTCCTCCTCTCTAACCTGCTGTATGCAGTACAGCTGCCTGCTGGCTTCACCGCGCACTCTAGATACATTCTGATAATATATTTCACAGGCAGGCGGACTTCAGCCCTTCTGCACATACTACTCAAACCTTAGGTAAGATACAGCGTTATCACACTCTTCACACTAATATTATAAAAGCGAAAGTTTGTATGTGTGTGTGTGTGTGTGTGTGTGTGTGTGTGTGTGTGTGTGTGTATGTGTGTGTGTGTGTGTATGTTTGTTACTCCTTCACGCAAAAACTACTGGACGGATTTGGCTGAAATTCGGAATGGAGATAGATAATACTCTGGATTAGCACATAGGCTACTTTTTATCCCGGAAAATCAAAGAGTTCCCACGGGATTTCGAAAAACCTTAATCCACGCGGGCGAAGTCGCGGGCGTCACCTAGTTTATCACTACATGATGGCTGCAGCTTCGTCCGCATGGATTGGTCAGATCCCCTGCAGCATCAAGATTGAGGAGTTGGAATCCAAATGTTTTATGGAATAATGTCACAAAGTTCCTCTATCGATTAAAAGAAAATTACGAAAATCGGTTCAGTAATCTCTGAGATATCAGTGTACTGTTAGTAGAAAACACAACTCCTCCATTTTTTTAAGTCGGTAAAAAAGTAGCCTATGTTACTCCTTGGTTAAGTCCCGTCAAAATAGGTTCAGCCATTCCGAAGATTGACCCGTTCAAACAGACAGACACTTTTTTTTTTTTTTTTTTATTATTTTTTTACAAAATATATACAAATAGAAGCTTAACTAAAACACCGAAAAAACCACAGAGGTTTGTCCTCGGTGCCTAGCTGCAACGAAGGTACATAAGGGTCAATAGGATTAGCACTAATATAAATAATTATAATATAATCTACATAGACATAAAAGACTCAGCCATCTAACGTTGCTAAAAAATATTCTTTTAATTTATACTTAATGTTTTTAATATCTATTTTTTTAATCAGCGTTGGAGGTAGTTCATTTATGAATCGCGGAACCAAGTACGCGGTGGTTCGCTCGCTGTAAGTATTGTTAGCGCGCGTAGTGTGCAGGCGGTTAGCCGTCATCACTCGCGTCTGTACAGGATGTTCTATTTTCCGGAGTATCTTCTCGTTGAAGAACTCCTCCTTTATCAATGAGCATTTAAACTGTTCCTGAACGGGTAATGTTTTACAGTGTTTAAATAGCCCTAGTTCATTGCCGTCGTATTTCGATTTGATGGAACTGGAGACAATAGTTTTTAAAATTCTTAACTGTAACTTGAGGTAAGTTTTATAAGTTCGACCGTAGCTACTGAGACCATATTGTACGTAAGTTAGAGCAAATGAGTTATATAGCATTAATTTGGTTTTAAATGGAATCCGTCGATTCAAGATAATTATATTAGCGAGAAATTGCCTTAGTTTGTTACATACATAATCTATGTGCAAACCCCAGTTGAATTTACAGTCAATGGTGAGACCGAGATAGGTATATCGGTCGACTAGCTCAATCGAAGGGCAATTACAACAGTTCAGATTATCACTGTGTAGACAGACATGATCGTGAGCTATAATTTTTTTAAAGGGGAGATATTTTAGATAGGCTGATCTGATGTGAATCAATTTGGTTTTTTTGACATTAAGAACTAAACCCGCATCGTGACACCACATGGTCAGGGTGTTGAAGTCCGTCTGCAATGCATCACAGATCTTATCAGGATCCCGGTCAGCGAAAAGGATGCAAGTATCATCCGCGAATTGGTAGCATGAACAATGCTGGATACAGTTTCTCATGTCATTTACATACGACAAAAAGTGCAACGGGCCAAGGACGGAGCCCTGTGCCGTGCCTTCACTAGCCACACGGGTGTCGCTGTAGGCGTTACCAATCCGTACATTGAATGTACGATTACGGAGATAGTCTGCGCACCAAGCGAGCAATGGACCTCGAACGCCGCATGTTTCTAATTTACTTTGCAGAAGATTATGGTTCAGAGTGTCGAAAGCGCGTGAAAAATCAATAAACAGTGCAAGGACGTGCTTTTTTTGGTTAAGGTATTCATTTACTTGGTCACTGAATTTTGAAAGAAGATCTATTGTTCCCTTTCCCTGCTGAAACCCATATTGATTGTGGTAAATGACTTCATTATTCTTATAAAACGCGTGAATTTGTTCGCAGATAAATTTTTCCACAATTTTATCTACCGACGACAAAAGCGTGATCGGTCGATAGTTAGAAAAGTCATTGCGTTTCCCTTTTTTAAAAACTGGTCGCACACATCCTTTTTTTAGACTGTCTGGGTAAAAGCCGCTTTTGACACTGCTGTTAATAAGATTTGCTATGGCCAAAGAAATCTTGTCACTAGCCGTTTTTATATGGCTGACCTTGATGCCGTCCGCCCCTGGTGCTTTGTTTACATTTAAGTTTTTAATAATCTTAGAAATTTTAGTGCTTGTCGCTTTCTGAAACAAAATGGAGGAGTTTAGGGACTTTCTATATAAATAAGGATCCAGAAGCTTGTTAGTGCAGGTTGGAATTATAGACTTAACAGCCATGTCGAATTCGTTTGCAAAGCCGTCAGCAATGGCCTTACAGGACAACCCTTGTGCTTCGAAGGCTTTTAAAATTGAATCATCTATAGATAACGATACACGACCCATCATCTCATTTATTATTTTATAGATATTTTTAGAGTTGTTAAAGCTGTTATTTATACGTTTAAGGTAATATGAATTTCGCCGGTCATCTAGTACTTTATTAGCTTTATTACGCGATTTTATGTAGTCTAACCTTAGTTTGTCATCATTAGGATTCTTTTTCCACAAGCTGAACAGTTTGTCCCTTCTATCACAAAGATTTATTACGTTACAGTCGATCCACGGAGCCCTAAATTGTTGTTTCCGTTGTTTATGGGTGCAATTTTTACTAGCCGTGACGCAAGCTTTCGCATGAGAATCAGTAATAAATTTAAGAATTTGATTAGGACAATTCATTGAATTAGTTTGCGCCCAGTCAACTTTATTTAGTTCATCAAATAAAACCTCGCGGTCAACGTACGCTTTCGAAACAACCTGTACATTGCTAGGAGTAGGCACGGCGTCGTTTGCGCACGCGAACACAATAGCGGCTAGCGCGATGGTCCGCCAGTACGACGTCCAGCGCAGCGGAGTACGGTTGTAATGTGGGGAATCGCGCAAAAATGTGGTCTATACATGATTTTGTTACTCGATTAAGTCTCGGTTCTATTCTAGTGTATGTCGTGATTCCGCACATTAAACCGGCCTCGCTCAATGTGTCCAGATATGAATCTGTGTATGATGATATGTTTTGTAGGTCGAAATTGGTGTCGCCGATAAGAAGAATATTGCTTTTGTGATCGAAGTGTGAAACATACTTACTTAATTCCTTTACAAAGATAATTTTGTTAGTACACGGTGGCCCATAAACTGCACACAGGACTGTGTCCTCATGACCTTGAAGTTTAAGAATCCCTGTAAGGTTTTCAAATGTGTTACTTTTATACAGGACGGATGTGAATTTTATTGAGTTGTTGGTATAAACAATAATACCGCCCCCTTTCTTATTTATTCGCAGTCTTGGGTGCATGTTATAGCCAGTTATATTATATAAATGAACGATATTGTCAGAAATTCCAGCTTCCGTGACTATTATAACATCCAATGGAAAACTACAACTGTGGATTACTTGCAACAGTTTTGTAAAATTTTTAATAATGGATCTAATATTGATATGTAGGCATGTAAAGTTGAGTTTACTATGGCTGGGTATATTTCGAAAAAAATGATTAATAGATTTACAATCAAAAATTTCATTAACTTTAGACATGATTTATCGACAAAAATATGAATAATAGGTATATATAGTTATAATAAGAGACGTCGGGTAGGTACGCTTAAAAGATTAAATTGCAGTTTCCCTTAAGACTAGATCAATGTCTTGAAGACAACGAATATAAAAGATTTTACTATTGTTACTTTTCCTAGCACAAACCTTCCCGTCTTTGCACCATACAAATTGAAAAGAGTTGCGCAGTTTTAGTTTAGCATTAAAAAGTAGGGTTTTAACGTATTTAGTTAACGCTTCTCTCACAAACACACGATCGTCGGCCTTTTCTTTAACAACATTAGGCAGCACCTGCGCGACTGTAATACTTTTTTCCTTACTAGCTGTAATCCATTCGTTTCGAGCATTTTTTGTCTTGAGTTGTAGTAGGATGGTGCATGGTTTATCCTTGCCACTAGACAAACGTTGGGTCGACTGTATTACGCCCTTGTCTACGTTTAATTTAGATGCTACCGCGGTGATTACGTTGTCGAGTTCCACGGGAGGAAAGTCAGGCAAACCGGCGATTTCAAGCGACGCTGACAGCGCGTTTTGCTCGTTCTGCCTCGCGCCTTGTTCCAGAACCGCAACGCGAAGCTCCAGGTGTTTGTTTTTGTTAAATAAGTCTTGATTTTTGTTCTCGAGGGTTTTAATTTTAGTATCTTGAGCTTTCATCGAATGTTCCATATTATTGAGCTGATCATGTAGGAACTCTAAGGATGTCTCCAATTGAGAAATTTCTTCACGGAATGTTTTTTTGAGTTCTCTGCTGATGTCCTGGACCAGCTTTCGTGTGTCGATGACGGATTTTGAATGCAGGGTGTGCCCAGAATCCGAGTCCTCGTCCGCGTCATCATCAGGGACAATGAACGACGACCTGCGAGTCACGTTTAGTAGGCACTCCTCACAACTCCACTCTATACCCGTAGCGTTTTTTAAGGTATGCAGCTGCTTGTTCGAGAGTTTAGTGCATGATGGATCAGCGTGGACCACTTTGTTGCACCTGCTGCATTCCAGGCCAGGAGACTTTCTCGTAATGTTTTTGTTGCACGATGCACATTTTTTAACAACCATTTTATCTGCGTCTTACATAAACCGAGAGACGGTAGTTTAAAAATTAATATAACACTACTGTATACGGCCGTATTCAACAAGCGCTCGTTACAGACTGACTTCAGATTTATTTATTAGTATAGATATAGATTTTACACATTTATAAAGCAACTTTTTAACTATTTATATATATTAACTTTAACAACAAGAAAATAATCAAAATGTTTCGTTTCAGTCGCTCCCCTACCCGCGAGTCTTGCGACAAATAACGAGATACAAGTGCCCCCAACTGAAGAAGCCGATACAAACGTCAGTTGCCGCTACAACAGATTAACAGATTGTTTTGTCAAATTATACGATGTTTTCTCTAAGAAAGTTGTACCAAGACAAGACGGAAAAGCTGTTAGGTCTTGTGTGAGTCAGAACATTGCATCCAAAGATACAAGTTCTCAGGCAACAAGTGAGAACGAAGTCTCTACAACAGAATATGTTGAACCTGTCACTAATAAAGTAAAAGTAATCGAATCGAAAACTTTACAAAATAAAACTGATTGTTTGAAGAATGTCATTGATATACAATGTTCGTTACAGAGTAGTTCACACACGGAGGGAAAATGTTTCATGTGTGATATTTGTAGAAAAGTGTTTAGACGAAAATGTCTCTTAGTTAAACACATAAAGACTCACGCTGAAGTAAGATGGCTCACTTGCAAGATTTGCCAGTACAAATGTAAATATCAAAGTCATTTGAAGCGTCATATGAGAACCCACACTGGTGACAAGCCATACTCCTGCAAGATATGCGAGTACAAATGTGCAGATAGAAATAATCTAATGAATCATACGAGAACTCACACTGGTATAAAAAAATTCTCGTGTAAGTTATGCGATTACAAATGTGCGCAAAATGGCAATCTAGTGAGGCACATGAGAACCCACACAGGTGACAAGCCATATTCATGTGAGATATGCGAGTACAAGTGTTCACAAAGTAGTAATCTAAGGGATCATATGAGAATACACTCTGGTATAAAACCTTTCTTGTGTAAGTTATGCAATTACAAATGTGCACGAAACAGCACTCTAGTGACGCACATGAGAACCCACACTGGTGACAAGCCATATTCATGTGAGATATGCGAGTACAAGTGTTCAGAAAGAAGTAGTCTAATGAAGCATATGAGAACTCACACTGGCATAAAACCTTTCTCATGCAAGTTATGCGATTACAAATGTGCACATAATTGCAATCTAGTGAGGCACATGAGAACTCACACTGGTGAAAAGCCATATTCATGTGAGATATGCGAGTACAAGTGTTCAGAAAGAAATAATCTAAGGGATCATATGAGAATACACTCTGGTATAAAACCTTTCTTGTGTAAGTTATGCAATTACAAATGTGCACGAAACAGCACTCTAGTGACGCACATGAGAACCCACACTGGTGACAAGCCATATTCATGTGAGATATGCGAGTACAAGTGTTCAGAAAGAAGTAGTCTAATGAAGCATATGAGAACTCACACTGGCATAAAACCTTTCTCATGCAAGTTATGCGATTACAAATGTGCACATAATTGCAATCTAGTGAGGCACATGAGAACTCACACTGGTGAAAAGCCATATTCATGTGAGATATGCGAGTACAAGTGTTCAGAAAGAAATAATCTAAGGGATCATATGAGAATACACTCTGGTATAAAACCTTTCTTGTGTAAGTTATGCAATTACAAATGTGCACGAAACAGCACTCTAGTGACGCACATGAGAACCCACACTGGTGACAAGCCATATTCATGTGAGATATGCGAGTACAAGTGTTCACAAAGTAGTAATCTAAGGGATCATATGAGAATACACTCTGGTATAAAACCTTTCTTGTGTAAGTTATGCAATTACAAATGTGCACGAAACAGCACTCTAGTGACGCACATGAGAACCCACACTGGTGACAAGCCATATTCATGTGAGATATGCGAGTACAAGTGTTCAGAAAGAAGTAGTCTAATGAAGCATATGAGAACTCACACTGGCATAAAACCTTTCTCATGCAAGTTATGCGATTACAAATGTGCACATAATTGCAATCTAGTGAGGCACATGAGAACTCACACTGGTGAAAAGCCATATTCATGTGAGATATGCGAGTACAAGTGTTCAGAAAGAAATAATCTAAGGGATCATATGAGAATACACTCTGGTATAAAACCTTTCTTGTGTAAGTTATGCAATTACAAATGTGCACGAAACAGCACTCTAGTGACGCACATGAGAACCCACACTGGTGACAAGCCATATTCATGTGAGATATGCGAGTACAAGTGTTCAGAAAGAAGTAGTCTAATGAAGCATATGAGAACTCACACTGGCATAAAACCTTTCTCATGCAAGTTATGCGATTACAAATGTGCACATAATTGCAATCTAGTGAGGCACATGAGAACTCACAATGGTGAAAAGCCATATTCATGTGAGACATGTGAGTACAAATTTTCAGAAAGAAATAATCTAAGGGATCATATGAGAATACACTCTGGTATAAAACCTTTCTTGTGTAAGTTATGCAATTACAAATGTGCACGAAACAGCACTCTAGTGACGCACATGAGAACCCACACTGGTGACAAGCCATATTCATGTGAGATATGCGAGTACAAGTGTTCAGAAAGAAGTAGTCTAATGAAGCATATGAGAACTCACACTGGCATAAAACCTTTCTCATGCAAGTTATGCGATTACAAATGTGCACATAATTGCAATCTAGTGAGGCACATGAGAACTCACACTGGTGAAAAGCCATATTCATGTGAGATATGCGAGTACAAGTGTTCAGAAAGAAATAATCTAAGGGATCATATGAGAATACACTCTGGTATAAAACCTTTCTTGTGTAAGTTATGCAATTACAAATGTGCACGAAACAGCACTCTAGTGACGCACATGAGAACCCACACTGGTGACAAGCCATATTCATGTGAGATATGCGAGTACAAGTGTTCAGAAAGAAGTAGTCTAATGAAGCATATGAGAACTCACACTGGCATAAAACCTTTCTCATGCAAGTTATGCGATTACAAATGTGCACATAATTGCAATCTAGTGAGGCACATGAGAACTCACACTGGTGAAAAGCCATATTCATGTGAGATATGCGAGTACAAGTGTTCAGAAAGAAATAATCTAAGGGATCATATGAGAATACACTCTGGTATAAAACCTTTCTTGTGTAAGTTATGCAATTACAAATGTGCACGAAACAGCACTCTAGTGACGCACATGAGAACCCACACTGGTGACAAGCCATATTCATGTGAGATATGCGAGTACAAGTGTTCACAAAGTAGTAATCTAAGGGATCATATGAGAATACACTCTGGTATAAAACCTTTCTTGTGTAAGTTATGCAATTACAAATGTGCACGAAACAGCACTCTAGTGACGCACATGAGAACCCACACTGGTGACAAGCCATATTCATGTGAGATATGCGAGTACAAGTGTTCAGAAAGAAGTAGTCTAATGAAGCATATGAGAACTCACACTGGCATAAAACCTTTCTCATGCAAGTTATGCGATTACAAATGTGCACATAATTGCAATCTAGTGAGGCACATGAGAACTCACACTGGTGAAAAGCCATATTCATGTGAGATATGCGAGTACAAGTGTTCAGAAAGAAATAATCTAAGGGATCATATGAGAATACACTCTGGTATAAAACCTTTCTTGTGTAAGTTATGCAATTACAAATGTGCACGAAACAGCACTCTAGTGACGCACATGAGAACCCACACTGGTGACAAGCCATATTCATGTGAGATATGCGAGTACAAGTGTTCAGAAAGAAGTAGTCTAATGAAGCATATGAGAACTCACACTGGCATAAAACCTTTCTCATGCAAGTTATGCGATTACAAATGTGCACATAATTGCAATCTAGTGAGGCACATGAGAACCCACACTGGTGAAAAGCCATATTCATGTGAGATATGTGAATACAAATTTTCACCAAGCAGTGGTCTAATGAAGCATATGAGAACTCACACTGCCGCTGGTGAAACGCCTTCATCAAGTTCGTGAGCCGCACGCCTCACTCCGCCGCCGGAGAATGCTCAGGAGATAGACTGTGCAACTGACTGTTTGTGTATATTACGACTAGCTGATGCCCGCAGCTCCGCTCGCTGGGATTTAGGTTTTTTTAAAAATCCCGTGGGAACTTGAATTTCGCGGGCAGAACCCGCTAAGCTAATTTCTTAACCATTAGTTTATAAAATGCGAAAAACCAAATTAAATTTGAATTTAGCCGGCAGGCCCGTCACTTCCACCTTAATATACTGTAACTCCTACACTTTTCTTAGCTATAAGTATATGAGAAATAATAAATGTGTAAGTACCTACCTATTAATGTATGCTTTTATTTACCCTCCTTTCATCTCATCCTAAAGGCCTGCACCGACGAGGGTCTTCTATTTTGTCCGTCAAACCGGCCAAGTGCGAGTCAGACTCGCACCGAGGGTTCCGTACTCAGGTTATTTTCCGACATTTTGCACGAAAATCAAAATTATTATGCATAAAAATAAATAAATATCTTTTAGAATGTACCGATAAAGCCCTTTCATGTAATACTTCACTTGGTATAGTTATCTTTAGGTACTATGAAGATTTAAAATACTTATTTGTTCATTCAACACATTTTAATTTTTTTTAGGGTTCCGTAAGCTCAAAAGTAAAAACGGAACCCTAATAGAATCACCTTGTCTGTCTGTCCGTCATGTCTATCAAGAAAACCTATAAGGTACTTTACGTTGACCTAGAATCGTACAATTTGTTGGAAGTAAATTTTTTTGAGCACTGTGTCTGGCAGATGGCCTCTCTTTGGAATCTGGATGATCCTAACAGACGATCGAACTTGGTGCGGCCGAACCAGCGAACTGTGCGGTGCGCTGGTTCAGCCGAGACAAAACAGACGAGCGAACCGAACCACGAACCGTCCAGTTGTTTTGTACTAGCAGTGCGTGAACACGTCTCGATATGCCGGCCGTTCTATCAAAACAGGCTAAAATCGCATAAGTTGCGGCAACTATCGTTGCTACATCCTCATTGCCTACAAAAAGAGAAGAAAAGAATGGGCAAAATTATGTCTTAAAAACAGACAATAGTACAATCATATGAGTCTTTATATAACTCCAACAGTTCTATAATAGCTCTTTTCTCTGAAACAATGCTATCTTCTTGGCGCTCGGAATCCATATTTGATGCGAACACGTTGCTACGTGTTGCGCGTACGGTGCATAGAGTAGGATTATATTAGCTGAACCAACAAATAGTTCGGTGCGCCGTCCACACGGCCGTATCGGTTCGGGAGCGCACCGCATTCGATGTGCAAACGCTCCGAACCAGCCGCACCTATAAAAATAATAATAATGTACGGCATACCGTGCGCCACACGAGAGAACATGGTACGACGGCGAACCGCGTTCGTGGTTCGGCCGCACCAAGTTCGATCGTCTGTTACTACTTTTATACTAGGTCTGTGGGATGATCTCAAAAATCTAATAATGACAATCAAAGCAAAGAATTGGTAAGACTTCGTCTGTGGTGGCGTTTGCTGGCGCGCGTGCGATGCTTTTTTGGAGTGTGTTTTTGTGAGAAGTGGCCGGTTTTTGTGTTCTGCTGGTGTTTATTGGTGGTGGAACTGGCTGGGAAGCGCTCTAAATGGCGCCGCGTGTATGTCGGCGGGCGCCGGCACAGACGGAGTCCATACTTATACATATAGTTTCCATAACTTGTGAATACTACAAACTTGACATTGGCTAATCTGTGTAAAGCCAGACGAGAGAAAAAAAAAACAAAAAAAAAGAATAGGTAAGTACCTAACTAATACCTAATCTGTGATGTAAGGGGCATGAGACGGGTCTGCCCGCGAAATTCAAATTTAATTTGGTTTTTCACAATTTGTAAACTAATACGACAACGTAGGCTTATGGCATTTTCAATTGCGACAATGGCAGTATCATCCTCACAGGTTTATATAAAAATCTTTACTTGAAAAGGTCCAGTTTAAGAAATTAATTAAAGTATCGACTAATTTGTGAGAATAGTCGATACTAGAATTAATTTCTTAAACTGAACCCTTTCAAGTAAAGATTTTTAAATCAACCTGTGAGGATGATATTGCCATTGTCGCAAATAAAATAACCATAAGCCTACGTTATCGTATTAGTTTACAAATTGCGAAAAACCAAATTAAATTTGAATTTTGCGGGCAGGCGCGTCGCTTCTACCTTTTTTGTGTTATTGAATTGAACGAAAGTCGAAAGTTTTAAAAGGACTTCGTCTGTGTTGGTGTTAACTAGCAGGCGTGCTCTGCCTTTTTGGAGTGTTTTTTTTGTTAAAACTGACTGGAAAGCGCTCTAAGGGGGTGCCGTGCGTATGTCGGCGAGCGCCGGCACAGACGGGGTCCATACTTGTATAGTTTAACTAACTTGTTACAAATAATTACAAACTTGACATTGGCTTATCTTTGTAAAGCCACACGAGAAAAAAAAAAAAGTTCTAAAAGTATATGAAAAGTATTAACCATAAAGCTATGTCAACACGGAACAATTACTAGTACTAGGTACTGTTTAGCGGATATGGCGGATTCGTGGTCTGTGCTGTTTAGCATTTGCTGTGCATTTGCTTGTGCGTATAACTTTTGCTCGAATATGGATCGAATGTTATGTCGAGCTTGACATTCAACTCAAAACACTAAGCCTTGAAAGAAAATGCAGTGTTGTGTGCCTTTCTGCAAAAGAACTTCCGACAATGTATCAACATCGGACGGAGAAGGGAAAGCGATTAGTTTTCATGGGTCAGTATGTTTCAGTTGACTTCTAAACCGTAGTCATGACTTAGCAGAGCTTTTACTTGTCACACTCCACAACAGTGATATAAATGAAAATCCATGTCTGCTCCGCAATGTCCAAGTTGCGAGTTAGTCCCTGATCAGTTCTGTGCTGACTGATGGTCTGAGCAGTAGTCAGTTCGTACAGATCAGCTGGTCACGCTGGTGGTCATTGAAACTGTCCTGCAGCCCACTTGCAGCAAACCAAGAGCTTTCAAGGAGTTATCAAAATGTGTGTGTATCTACTTGAAATATAACTGACTAGCCGATGCCCGCGACTTCACCCGCGTGGATTAACATTACGGAGCTCTTTGATTTTCCGGGATAAAAAGTATCCTATGTGTTAATTCAGGGTATAATCTATCTCCATTCTTAATTTCAGCCAAATCCATCCAGTAGTTTTCGCGTGATTGAGTGACAAACATCCACACTTTCCCATTTATAATATTAGTATGGATTAGGATTAGGATTACTGTATAAAACAAATCAGTATGGTACTATTTGTTGTGTATAACATAAAAGGTAATTTCCAGTTTTCCCCTTGAAATGCATCTCCGTACTGCCTGGCTTAGAGCCCTCGGCAAACAAGACAACCTTCCAGACTCTGCTGTGGTCTGCTCACAACATTTTCTAAGTGATGACATTTATGAAACAGAAAGTGGCTCAAGGCAAATATGTGCCGGTGCTATTCCTTCCACAGTGCAGGTAACTCATAATATCATGTTCTGTGTTGTCAGTTGTCAGTAAATCAAAAGCAATTAATCAGATCAAGTGTGGCTGAGGAAGAAGGAGCTATGACATTGGATCTGAATTTCCCTTTTTAACCTCCGACCAAAAAAGAGGGGTGTTATAAGTTTGACGTGTGTATCTGTGTATCTGTCTGTGGCATCGTAGCTCCTAAACTAATGAACCGATTTTAATTTAGTTTCGATTTAGTTTTAGATTTAGTTAGCTTGATCGAGAATGTTCTTAGCCATAATTCAAGAAAATTGGTTTAGCCGTTTGAAAGTTATCAGCACTTTTCTAGTTATTACTGTAACCTTCATTTGTTGGGGGTGTTATAAATTTTTAATTTACACTTGTTTCCTCATTTGTTATAGTATTGTATGGAAACAGTAATGTAGAAGTAACGTATAGTCTGTTTCCAGGTTTGCATGATATGCCTAGACACTGACAGCAAGCTGTTACTAATGAGTAAACTGAAATTGGATGAAGCATATGAGAAGTTAACCGGAGAGCCTGTAAGTTGATAATTTATGATGTGAAGTTATGTTTTGTATACACACAAGATGGAGTTAAATCCCTAGATTGGACCTACATCTATGTTCACACTTAAATGCTTTTGATAAATATGTTAGCAGTGTAAGGACAAACAAGGATTACTGAAGGAATGTCGGTGTTTTATAGGATATATTTCGGAGAGTGTGCGTAGGAACTTTTCGATCTTGTCCCCCCTTCACCATTTTACCACCGAACCGCAAGACGTCGGGCGAGTTTCCATCCTTATGTCGTCGACATTCCATCTACACGCACGAAACGTTTTGCGTCTTCATTCCTCATACGCATGGCTAAGGTTTGGAATACTCTTCCGCGATCTGTGTTTCCTACCAATTACAATCCGGGTATCTTTAAAACAAGAGTGAATAGGCACCTTCTAAGTAAGCGCGTCCTATCTTAGACCACATCATCACTTTCCATTAAAAAAAAAATGTCTGACTAAATATGTTGTTTCAGTTGTGTGATCAAGGAAAACTAAAACAGACACTTTGCGTACAATGTGCTCATAGATTGATAAACTTCAGTAGATTTAGAGACATGAGCTTGAGAGCCCGTGCACTGATGATGGACTTAGTTGAGAAACATGAATCAGTGAGTACTTAACACATAATATGAACTGATTAGTTCCACCTTTGCTTTCAAACTTGCATTCTTTCTATATGCTTGTACTGTACACATTGAATATTTAACTTGTCTGCCAACAGATAACAAGACATCATATTACAATGATAAACCGCACAAAACACCAACTAACAAGCAATATGGTGGTGACATCGCTAGGCCCAGACCACTGTGACTTACACATACTAGAACATCTCTCAGAAGACAACCAGGAAGAATCGGAGGAAAGCAAACTAGAAGGTATCATGAAAATTGAAGGAAACGATGAGTCCACGTCGGCTGATGAAGACATGGAAATGGAGAATGAAGATGACAAAAATTTAATTGATTTTGTTGAGAATCCAGTAAAGTACGAAAGTGCTCCCTTCCAATGTGCATGTTGTTGGGAGGAGTTTGTCCATGAACATGCGTACATGCAACATATGAGCAAGCATGTCCAGGTGAGATAGCCGAGTGGTTCAGACGTCCGCCTCCTATTCAGGAGTTTGGGTTCTATCCCGGCCATGCATCTCTAACTTTCTAAAAGCTGTTAGGTCTTGTGTGAGTCAGAACATTGCATCTAAAGATACAAGTTCTCAGGCAACAACAGAATATGTTGAACCTGTCACTAATAAAGTAGAAGTAATTGAATCTTTCCTGAGTTATGTGTGTTGAAATCAATTAAATATCACATGCTTTAACGGTTAAGGAAACAATCATTGCCGAAGGAGGAAACCTGCATGCCTGAGATGGTGGGTTAAGACCAAATGCTTCTCATTCTGAGAGGAGACACATACTCATTAGTGAGCCGGCAAAGCGTTGGTACTTGGTGATGATGATTGATCACTTCCATCATTTTGTGAAATTCATATAAGTAATAGCTTGTTTAGTTTTGAAGGGGCTCTCTCAAACTCTCAAAGAATAAGTATTATGAGTTTGTCTTGTATTTGGCAGCAAGGTGACGGTGATGGTGAATGTGTGACGTCACAAGAATGCAAGCCTCATACAGCTGTGAGCCCCAGCTCTGCACACTCTGCACTCAGCACTGAGAACAAGTCAGTATACCTGCCACTACCAATAACGTTTACTTCAAATTACTGTTAGAATACTCAAAAACAAAATCATTTATTCAAAATAGGTACTATTGTACACCTTTTCTTTGTCCATTTTTTAGATTTGAAAGATGATATAGTGGTGATAATTAATTACGTTAACTTAAAACTAAAGCTATGAGCGTTCCGAACGCGCCCAAGTCTGAGAAGAGCCCACAACAAACTCAGCTGGGTATTCTTTTTTTATTATCACCACTTTACAAAAACTTTACTTTTATACTAGTTTATATTCTACTACTACTATTTTACTACTACTTTATATTCATAATAACCCAAAAAAAATTCACATCTGATAATTTCATTTTTTTTTTGTTTTTTTTTTTTTTTTTTGGTACAATTATATACAAAACTTTTACTACAATAATTATCTTAATTACTTTAATTATTTTAATTTTTCATTATTTTATTTTAATATTACTTTTAATTTACGTAATTTAATTTGTATAAAATTATGGACACAATTTATAATTGTCTGAAATAAAATATTTTTATTTTATGATGGGCACTTTTGGTCCAGGGGCAACCAGGGGTGGTCTTTTTGACGACTAGGTATAACTAGTAGTAATTTTAATTTATAATTATTAATGTTTTAGAATTTACTTATTATCCTTAATGATTTATTATTTTTGTAAATTGTTTCTTTTTATTTTATATTTTTTATTAAATATAAAACTATAACTATTTCAATAAATAAAAAAACTGTCTTTTATTATTATTTATTTATACTACTCGTAGTATCAGAACTCACAGTAATACAGTAGTAGTACCTGTTCCTCCTCTCTAACCTGCTACATGCAGTACAGCTGCCTGCTGGCTAGTGGCTCCCCGGTACACTCTAGATACATTCTGATAATATATTTCACAGGCAGGCGGACTTCAGCCCTTCTGCACATTCTACTCAAACCTTAGGTAAGATACAGCGTTATTTATCACTGAATGATGGCTGCAGCTTCGCCCGCATGGATTGGTCAGATCCCCTGCAGCATCAGGATTGAGGAGTTGGAATCCAAATTTTTTTATGGAACAATGTCACAAAGTTACTCTATCGATTAAAAAAAAATTACGAAAATCGGTTCAGAAATCTCTGAGATATCAGTGTACTGTTAGTAGAAAACACAACTCCTCCATTTTTTAAAGTCGGTAACAAAGTAGCCTATGTTACTCCTTGGTTAATCCTCTACTTGTCTGTGAAAGTCTTGTCATTCAAAGTTCAGCCATTCCGAAGATTAGTCCGTTCAAACAGACAAACACTTCAGTTTTATTTATTCGTATATAGATATAGATATTACACATTTATAAAGAAACTTTATGCACAAGAAAATAATCAAAATGTTTCGTTTCAGTCGCTCCCCTACCCGCGAGTCTTGCGACAAATAACGAGATACAAGTGCTCCCAACTGAAGAAGCCGATACAAACGTCAGTTGCCGCTACAACAGATTGACAGATTGTTTTGTCAAATTATACGATGTTTTCTCTAAGAAAGTTGTACCAAGACAAGATGGAAAAGCTGTTAGGTCTTGTGTAAGTCAGAACATTGCATCCAAAGATACAGGTTCTCAGGCAACAAGTGAGAACGAAGTCTCTACAACAGAATATGTTGAACCTGTCACTAATAAAGTAAAAGTAATTGAATCAAAAACTTTACAAAATAAAACTGATTGTTTGAAGACTGTCATTGATATACAATGTTTGTTACAGAGTAGTTCACACACGGACGGAAAATGTTTCATTTGTGATATTTGTAGAAAATTGTTTAAACGAAAAAGTCTCTTAGTTAAACACATAAAGACTCACGCTGAAGTAAGATGGCTCACTTGCAAGATTTGCCAGTACAAATGTAAATATCAAAGTGTATTGAAGCGTCATATGAGAACCCACACGGGTGACAAGCCATACTCCTGCAAGATATGCGAGTTCAAATGTGCATATAGATCTAATCTAATGAATCATACGAGAACTCACACTGGTATAAAAAATTTCTTGTGTAAGTTATGCGGTTACAAATGTGCACATAATAGTAATCTAGTGACGCACATGAGAACCCACACTGGTGAAAAGCCATATTCATGTGAGATATGCAAGTACAAGTGTTCACAAAGAAGTAGTCTAATGAAGCATATGAGAATTCACACTGGTATAAAACCTTTCATGTGTAAAATATGCCATTACAAATGTGTACAAAATAGCATTCTAGTGAGGCACATGAGAACCCACACTGGTGACAAGCCATATTCATGTGGGATATGCGAGTACAAGTGTTCAGAAAGAAGTAGTCTAATGCAGCATATGAGAATTCACACTGGTATAAAACCTTTCTCATGCAAGTTATGCGATTACAAATGTGCACGTAATAGCAATCTAGTGAGGCACATGAGAACCCACACTGGTGACAACTGACAAGCCATATTCATGTGAGATATGTGAATACAAATTTTCACAAAGGAGTAGTCTAATGAAGCATATGAGAATTCACATTGGTATAAAACCTTTCATGTGTAAAATATGCCATTACAAATGTGCACTAAATAGCATTCTAGTGACACACAGAACCCACACTGGTGAGAAGCCATATTTATGTGAGATATGCGAATACAAATTTTCACAAAGGAGTAGTCTGATGACGCATAGGAGAACTCACACTGGCATAAAAAAATTCTCGTGTGAGATATGTGATTACAAATGTGCAGAAAAGGGAGGTCTCGTGAAGCACATGAGAACTCACATGGGTATAAAACCATTCTTATGTAATTTATGCAACTACAGGAGTGTAACAAATAGTTATCTTGTGAGGCACATGAGAACCCACACTGGTATAAAACCATACTTATGTAATTTATGCGACTACAGATGTGAAGCAAATAGTAGTCTTGTGAGGCACATGAGAACCCACACTGGTGAAATGCCTTTTTCATGTAAAATTTGCGAGAAAACATTTTCACAGAAAAAATGTTTAGTAAATCATATGAAATCCCACACTGCCGCTGGTGAAACGCCTTCATCAAGTTCGTGAGCCGCACGCCTCACTCCGCCGCCGGAGAATGCTCAGGAGATAGACTGTGCAACTGACTGTTTGTGTATATTACGACTAGCTGATGCCCGCAGCTCCGCCCGCTGGGATTTAGGTTTTTAAAAATCCCGTTTACAAACTTTTGATTTCTCAAGACAAAAGTAACCTCTCCGTAATAGCCCGTCCCCGGGATGCAACGTGTTTCTATACAACGTAAAAACATTTAAATGGATGATCCTTTTAAAATTCCGAGGGACCACCAGGTTTTAGGAATGCAATTCCTTACAGCATCAGGGTTGAGGAGTTGGGTCTTCGAGGTCAACGACAAAGTGTTTACTTAGTAGAGATACCTTCAATATCAATTTATAACCGACAGTTTCTAAATCTCATCAGCTTTGGTGGTCAGGTCTCCTGCAGCATCAGGATTGAAGAGTTAGAATCCAAATATTTTTATGGAACAATGTCGCAAAGTTTATCGATTAAAAAAAAATTACGCTAATCGGTTTAGAAATCTCAGAGATATCAGTGTACATAGGTAAAAAAACACAACTCCTCCATTTTTGAAAATCGGTTAAAAAGGCAAACTCTGTTACTCCTTGGCTAATCCTCTACTTGTCAGTGAAAGTCCCGTCAAAATTGGTCCAGCCGTTTCGAAGATTAGCCCGTTCAAACAGACAGACAAATTTTAAAAACGTGTGATTCAGATAAGGTATCGTTCAAATAACCACATGAGCTTAATATGAGGTAGTTATTTCGAAATTACAGACAGAGACTCCAATTTTATTTATTAGTATAGATTTTATTGATAACGTTTTTACCTACATTTAGCTCAAAGTTTGTTAGTTTGTAAGTATTTAAAGTATGTAGTTGTTATACCTAAATTAAATTATTTTTTAAATAAATAAATGTTATTATCATTTATTTCATTAAATTTCAATATAATTCTTTTAAAATTTACAAGCTTTGGTATATTTTTGATGTTCTTTATATTAGATACTAGCTGATGCCCGCAGCTTCGCCCGCGTGGATTTAGGGTCTGAAATCCCGTGGAAACTTTTGATTTCCCAGGACAAAACAAAATGTTTTTAACAAATAAAATGTATATCAAACTTTATTCTGCCTTTTATTTATTTTTACAACATCCTCGCATGATATAGGAATGGATTTTTTTTTCTCTCTGGCTTTACAAAAATTAGCCAATGTCAAGTTTGTAGTTATTTGTAACAAGTTAGTTAAACTATACAAGTATGGACCCCGTCTGTGCCGGCGCTCGCCGACATACGCACGGCACCCCCTTAGAGCGCTTTCCAGTCAGTTTGAACAAAAAAAAACACTCCAAAAAGGCAGAGCACGCCCGCCAGCTAACACTAACACAGACGAAGTCCCCAATGGATTAGATAGATAGGGAATTTTAATTGTGCGGAAATATCTTGACAGCCAATCATAGCGCGCGTCCGTCCGCTATTGGTTGTTGCCTACGCGCCATGTTTTGTACGCGCGAATTATGAGCGAGATAGCACGAGTCTGTTGTTCTTGTGTTTAAAATCTTAACGTCAAGCAATAAGGTCTATATTTTGGTTTATTTTGCTTTAGTCAGCGTTAGGGGTTTTCTGCGCAAACGAATTTTGTCAATGCGACCTTATAAAAGATGGTATAGCCTATCCGCAGAATTAAGTTTAGTTAATATAGCGCTCTCTCTACCTAATCCCATACAAAAACAGAGAAAGCGCTATACTGACTTCATTCCTCGCATAAGTTAGTATCTTACATTTGGAATTAGTATAACGCTCTCTCTGTCACGTATCCATACATATGATAGAGCCAAACAGAGAGTGTTATATTAGGAATTAGAATAGCGCTCTCTGTTACGTACCCATACAAATGATAGAACCAAAGAGAGAGTGTTATATTAGGAATTAGAATAGCGCTCTCTCTGTTACGTACCCATACAAATGATAGAGCCAAACAGAGAGAGCACTATATTAATTTCATTCCACGGAGAGAGTATAGTAGGTAGGTAGGTATAGTTCGCGACATGTTGACATGGCAATCGGGGTGGGGACGCCCCGAACACCCGCACGTCATAGGTACTGTATCCCTTGATGATAGAAGAGAGCCACCCCGTATCGATTTATTAACCCCAGACCTAAAAAGTGGGGTGTTATAAGTTTGACATATGTATCTGTGTATCTGTCTGTGGCACCGTAGCGCCTAAACTAATGAACCGATTTTAATTTAGTTTTTTTTTTTTGTTTGAAAGGTGGCCCGATCGAGTATTCTTAGCTATAATCCAAGAAAATCGGTTCAGCCGTGTGAAAGTTATCAGCTATTTTCTAGTTACTGTAACCTTCACTTGTCGGGGGTGTTATAATTTTTTTTAATTTACACTTGTTTACGCGATTAATAGGTATGTAGATTAGTGTTGCTTGGTAACCAAATATTATGTCAATAATACTGTTATGATCATTTATGATGGCGTTGTAACTTCGACAGTAATGTAGGAAATCATAATTTGCAGTAAATAGCTTCTGAATAGTGTTTGATTTATCGTCAACGTCTACCTAATATTAGGAAGGAGTAAACTAATATTATTAATAACTAATATTTATCAACATCAAAATGAGTGGAGAAACAATATACGAAGCCCCGAGGAAATACAATGCCCCGAAAATGAGAGTTCACGATTATTTATATGGTAAGCTTTCGGTTTCACTTCTGCGAGGCGAGAACTTCCCATGTCTGGTGGCTTCGGCCGTGGCTAGTTATCACCCTACCGGCAAAGCCGTGCCGACAAGCGATTTAGCGTTCGGGTACGATGCCGTGTAGAAACCAAAGGAGTATGGGTTTAATGAAAACTGCCATACCCCTTCCAGGTTAGCCCGCTTCCATCTTAGACTGCATCATCACTTACCACCAGGTGAGTTTGCAGTCAAGGGCAAACTTGTATCTGAGTAAATAAAAATACTTGTGTTCTAAACACATTATTTTTAGAGTTCCGTATCTCGCTTCTTTGTCTGTTGGTCGTGTTTGTCAAGACCCGTCAATAAGAGAATCTAAACCTATCGGATAAAGTCCCGTTGACCTAGAATCATGAAAGGCAGGTAGCAATGTCCTATAATAGCACAAGTAAAGGGAAAAATCCGAAAACCGTGACCTTATGGTAAGGTACCTAGTACGGTCTACCTATACCTACATCACAATGAAGAGTTTCCTACCTATTCCTTATACGATGTTACGAAACGCTTCGTGCGTGAGTCCAGCTCGCACTTGCCCTGTTTTTAGAGTTCAGTAGGTACCTACCTTATAAAAACCAACCAACCTTATATGATCACTGCTTAAGACCCGATAAGGGAATCGAAACCTGGTAGTTCCCGTTGACCTAGAATTATGAAAAGCAGTTAGTAATGTCTTTAGCACATTATGGGAAATATCCGAAGACCGTAAAGCGGATACATTACAAAAACCGGCCAAGTGCGAGTCAGATTCGCGCACTGAGGGTTCCGTACTCGGGTAGTTTTTCCAACATTTTGCACGATAAATCAAAAACTATTATACATAAGAATAAACAAAAATCTGTTTTAGAATGTACAGGTAAAGCCCTTTCATATGATACCCCACTTGGTACAGTTATCTTACTTTGAAAATTGAAACAATTTTTTTTTTTAATGATGTGACCACTAATTCGCGGTTTTCAAATTTATTCCTGTATTTGTACTATAAAACCTACGTACCTGCTTATGATTCTAGGCAAACGGGAAGTACCCTATAGGTTTTTTTGACAGACAGACAGACAACAAAGTGATCCTCTATGGGTTTTTCCTTTTAAATTACGAAACCCTAAAAATAATTAATAATAATTGTTATACGATGGTGCGGAATCCTTCGTGTACGAGTCAGTTTCGCACTTGACCGGTATTTTACAGATTCAGCCTTCATAGTCTCCGGGGCCAGAGACTACGCCAGAACAGCTTTTAAAGCCGCCATGGCGTCTGCTCAAGTTGTAAGTATAAATCATCATGATCAACCAATCGCCGGGTCACTACGGAGCACGGGTCTCCTCTCAAAGTGAGACAAATGACAAGTTCCAAAATTCTTTTTGTAACTCAAAATGTTAGTTACAAAAAAAAAATTCAAAAGAAAAATAAAACCGACTTCAAAAACCACAAACACTAAAAAGTAAAAAATTATTTTTGTTTCTACACGTGTAATGTATATGTATGAAGTCGAGCGAGCATAATAAAAGAAACTAGAAATCCAAGTGTGAAACTCGCCCGACTTCATACATACATTACATGTGTATAAACAAAAATTATTTTTCACTTTTTAAGTGTTTGTGGTTTTTGAAGTCGGTTTTATTTTTCTTTTGAATTTTTATATTTCACAATTTTTAGTGGCCCCACTATAATATACTATGCCCAGTTAAAACCCTACTGTTTACTAAGGTGTTACACTGATCGCGAGCAATTTGCTCTTATCCATTGAGGAGTTCTGTTCTCCACCTCCGAAGATATTCATCAGATCTTCACCAAATTTAAATGGGACCAACTGCAAAGTATACCTTTATTACCTAACGAAAAAAAAAATTGTCCAAATCGGTCCAGCAGTCTTAGAGTAATCGGGTAATATACATTAAAAAAAAAAGATTCCGACGAATTGAGAACCTCCTCCTTTTTTTGAAGTCGGTTAAAAAGGCGGTCTTATCCATACTAATATTATAAATGCGAAAGTGTGTCTGTCTGTCTGCTACGTTTTCACGGCCCATCCACGGAACCGATTTTAATGAAATTTGGTACAGACGTGGGATACGTCCCGGGGAAGGACATAGGCTACTTTTTATCCCGGAAAATCAAAGAGCTTAAATCCCGTAGGATTTAAAAAAAATCGAAATCCACGCGGGCGAAGCCGCGGGCATCCCCTAGTCGTTAATAAATAGCGATCTCTTCCGACCTTAAAACGCTAGGGATATTCAATTCTAAGATGGAAGCGGGCTAATCAAGGTCTTTATAATTATATACCCATGCAAAAAATTACGTCGATCAGTTTAGTCGTGATTGGAGGACAAACAAATAAACCAACAAACAAACTGCCACTTTTTGATGTAAGGGTTACCAGCAGCAACAATACGGGTTTTAGATTTTTTACGGGACAAAATTAAAACAGCAGTGTTTGAAGTTATTATTTAACCCCCGACCCAAAAAGAGGGGTGTTATAAGTTTGATGTGTCTATCTGTGTATCTGTTCATCTACGTATCTGTGTATCTATGTATCTGTGTATCTGTCTGTGGTATCGTAGCTCCTAAACTAATAAACTGATTTTAGTTTAGTTTTTTTTTTTTGTTTGAAATGTGGCTTGATCGAGAGTGTTCTTAGCTATAATCCAAGAAAATCTATTCAGCCGTTTGAAAGTTATCAGCTCTTTTCTAGTTACTGTTACCTTCACTTGTCGGGGGTGTTATAAATTTTTAATTTACACTTGTTGAATATACTGTTTGAAGTACTTAACAGCTTTAAAAAGCTCTTCGCGAGCCAGAATTCATTTAAACCCCACAACACACGCCGGCCAGACAGACAAAACGTCAGCGTTTGATTTCGCCAGCCAGCTCCGACTGAATTTGTACAAAATACCTACGGGAGCTTTATTTACCTATCCCGTATTTTATTTTTTGCAAAATTACGAGCTGTATTATGATAGCCTGAAAAACGGGGTGACCCGTAAAATACGGGCGATCGGGCAATCCTAGATGTACATTGTATTTTTGCAGGTCATTCAACCGGTGTACAAAACAATGTTTTCAGAACTCCGCCAATGCCCAAGAATGCAACTTGGTAAGCTGATTAGTAAAAATGTAGATAGAAATTATATATTTTTATAGGTACCACTAGGTATGTACTTGAGTACCTAAGTACTTACTTAAAACTGTTAGCGATTTTACCTTTGCCTAGAGTTGAATTAAAAAAAAGAAAAGACAATTGGAGGGAGATGGGAAAATGGCGGCAAGGAAAGCGGTTGATATTGATTCGAAGCAGAAAAGATTTGGATTTATTAATATGTTTTCAAGAAGTTAGTAGTTTAGAATTAAAGTTAAAGTTTATCATGCATTGTATAGCGATGGAATAAAGTCAGTTGTTATGAGTTGAGGATATTTCTATGAAAACTATATTTTTCAGCGTATAGGGTACCTACCTAGACGGCGTAACTTACAAAAGTAGTAGTAGGTACTGTATTTGTTTTTCACATCCGGGGTTCTTTTTCACAGGGACTCAGGGACTCAGCTCGCTGCGCTCGCGGTTGAAGTTCAAAACTACTAGTCGGGCCTTATAGCTGTTAAAATAGCTGTTACATTCTATACTTAGAGTGGAAATCTACAAGCTTTTTGCTCATTCATTATTAGGCATGCGCTTGACCTTCACACATGATGGAAAGTGGTGATGTGGTCTAAGATGGGACGCATTTACCTATAAGATGCCTATTCACTCTTGTTTTAAAGATACCCGGATTGTAATTGGTAGGAAATACAGATCGCGGAAGAGTATTCCAAACCTTAGCCATGCGTATGAGCAAGGGCGGATCTAGCTTTGGCGCCAGGAGGGGGTCACATAGTCGTGGTCAAGTCAAAAGTAAAAAGTAGGTACATAAGTCACGCAGCACTCTTTCAGTGAGTAGGTACCTACATATCTACCTATGGGATTTGTTATGTTTTAAAGCACCTCACTCTACTTTTCTCATGAAAAATAAAGATTTTCTAGGGATATTCAAAAATGTAATCTCATGCGCATGAAGTTCCGGGTAACTACTACAAAAACAACTAATAGAATAAAAGCGCGAGCGAAGCGAGCGCGAAATTTTTATTAATTGTATTTACGAAATAATATTAGCGAAAGTACTTTTCAGGGCTTATCTTTTTAGCTATTTGGTACTATTCAGTGGCACCTTGCATTGTATACCTAGGTATTTTATCCCAAAACAACTGAGTTTCCACGGGGTTTGAACGAAGGTCCGGTAATCAACAGCTAACACAATATAAAAGCGCGAGCGAAGCGAGCGCAAATTTATTGATAGATTTACAAAAAAACTTGTAAATTCGAGAACTAACTAGTATATTATGCATTTTGAAAACAATTTCTTTTGGCTACGGCCATGTTAACAATAACAATAATAATTTAAGTTAAAACACACGCACTGGAATAATGAGAAACTGATTACTTAGCATTTTTTGTAATTAATGAATTTGCAGCAACAATTTTTAAGAATACTTATTTTATTTTTATTTTATTTTATTTATTACGGTATAGTTACATGGCACACTCATAAACACATTAGGTATAGGTAGAAAGAAATTTTAGTTTTTTAACTTAGAACTAACTATGTTATGATATTGTGTTGAAGTTTAGTCGTTCCGATTGAGGTTAGGTCTAGCTAGACGTTACGTACTAAGTAGTCGACAAGCGCGCGCAAGTGTGGCGCGGTAAAATTCAAATTTTCGATGCGTTCGTTCCCAAACGTTTGCCATCATACAAAGTTATTATATTATATAAAAATTAATTAAATATTGAAGGTATGTAGTTACATAAAATCTGTATGGTGACAAAATATATAAATAAAATCATTATGTTCACTTAGTGGTCCACCTAAGTCCTGGAACCAGCTCAGGGGGGGGTCATGACCCCCATGACCCCCCCCCTTGGATCCGCCGTTGCGTATGAGGAATGATGACGCAAAACGTTTCGTGCGTGTAGATGGAATGTCGACGACATAAGGATGGAAACTCGCAAAGGGGGGACAAGATCGAAAAGAAGAATTGGAAGGAAGAGTTTAAACATTAATATATCTCTTCACAGTTTACCATCCCAATTGTCGGCTACCACCGCACGTGGATCGCTCGTACAACGCATACTTGACCAAAGTGCGACAAATGAGTGCCGTACCAACTCCCGAGCTGGGTGGGAAGGATCGCTTCAAGTTCAGTGCAGTGTGAGAGACCCTTACTTATATACTCTATCCACGGAAAGAAGTTAGTATAACGCTCTCTCTGTTACGTAATCCCATACAAATGATAGAGACAAAAAATTTAGTAAGTTTAATAGAAAACTTTGATTTAGAATAAGTACTAGATCCATACTAATATTATAAATGCGAAAGTGTGTCTGTCTGTCTGCTACGCTTTCACGGCTCAACCGCTGAACCGATTTTAATGAAATTTTCTACAGACTTAAGATACATTCCGGGGAAGGACATAGGCTACTTTTTATCCCGAAAAAACAAACAGTTCCCGCGGGATTCCTAAATACTCATCCGCTTGACCGATTTGTATGAAATTTGGTACCGAGGTAGCTTGCGTCCCTGTTATTGACACAGGCAACTTTTTATCCCGGAATATCAAACAGTTCCCACGGGATCTTTAAAAGAGCTTCAAAAAAGACCCGAGAAATAATAGTGTGAGTGTGACCATATTTCAAAATTTGTATCTATGATACAATCATAGTCAATGTTATGTTAGTACTATGCTGCAACGTACCCTTAAGGTGCATGAGACGGGTCTGCCCGCGAAATTCTTTAATTTGGTTTTTCGCAATTTGTAAATGAATACGACAAAGTAGGCTTATGGCACTTTAATTGCCCATTGGCAGTATCATCCTCACAGGTTTATATAAAAATCTTTACTTGAAAGGGTCCAGTTTAAGAAATTAGCTCTAGTCTAACAGTATCGACTAATTCTCACAAAGTACAGCAAGGTTACATCACAGAAAAAAATGTGTTTTCATTTTTAAAGTAAGATAACTATACCAAGTGGGGTATCGTATGAAAGGGTTTTACAGGGTACATTCTAAAACAGATTTTTATTTATTTTTAAGCATAATAGTTTTTGATTTATCGTGCATAATGTCGGGAAAATACCCGAGTGCGGAACCCTCGGTGCGCGAGTCTGACTCGCACTTGGCCGGATTCTTTCTATAAACACGCCACGCACAACGTGCCACGCGAATATGATCATTAAGGTGCTAAACGACTTACAGCCTTTGACTGTACTTTTGCAGCCCAAAGAAACTCCTGCCACTTAAGAGCGCTAGCCCAGACTTCCATCCGCCTTCACCGCTGAAGTCACCCGGACCCACAAGACCTAGGAACCGCGGGACTCAGAGCGTGTTTCGGTAAGTAACTTAATAGGACAAGGGAATCGAAGCCTTATGGTACTTCCCGTTGACCTATAAAAAAATTTCAAAAGAAAAATAAAACCGACTTCAAAAACCTTTAGTGTTTGTGGTTTTTGAAGTCGGTTTTATTTTTCTTTTGAAATTTTTTTATTTCACACTTTTTAGTGGCCCCACTATACTATAATATGCTATGCCCAGTTAAAACCTTAGTTTACGAAGCTATTACAGTGATCGCGAGCAATTTGCTCTTATCCATTGAGGAGTTCTGTTCTCCATCTCCGAAGATATTCATCAGATCTTCACCAAATTTATATGGGACCACCTGCACAGTATACCCTTTCAAACAAAAAAAATTCCAAATCGATCCAGAGGTCTTTGAGTAATCGGGGAACATACATAAAAAATATAAAAAAAAAGATTCCGACCATTGAGAACCTCCTCCTTTTTTGAAAGTCGGTAAAAAATCGGCCTAATAAGGTAGGTCTTAGGTTGAGATCTATAGAGCGCACGTTGACTTCACTCATATTTAAGACACTGTCAAAACGAGATCCCGTTGGGATTTACTGGGTTAGTGGGTATTCTGGTCTGTCTGTGAGTCCCACATATTAAGCTAAGTAGGTACATTGGAAATGCTTATCTCTAAACAGAGATTTCTTCCAGCTTCCTTGCAGGTTGTGAGTAAGGTGCATTGATACGTGGAATCGGTCTTATAGTACTAGAATTATAGAATTATACAAGTACACAATACTACATAAACATCACCAAAATAAAATACTTTTTTTTTTGTTGACGCTGGGGAATGCATTTACGCATCCCCCCCCGGAAGCTAGCCAGCCAGCCGTGAGGCAGGGAGGGTATGTGGGACTCGCCGGCCGAGAGGCAACCGGAATACCCACTAAACCCCAGCGGCGCTACTGCGCGTCGCCTTGCGACTGGGTCACGGGAACGCCGAAGCAAATAACCGCGACCCAGCCAGCGACGTCTGCCAAGGCAGACCCTCCACCGGGGACCTGCTCGGTCCCCATCGACGCACCTCCGGGACGCACCAACGAAGTGCGTCCCCCGACCCTGGGACGCGTACGTCGCCCGTGTCCCATCCTACGCTCCGTCCACTGTGCCCTCTGCTAGTCAGAGGGACACGCGGAGAACCCCCCCCCCCCCCCCCCCCCCCCCCCCAGGTCATTAGCCATAGCCCACAATATCTCCGAAGAGAAATTATTAGCCATGTTACCGGGGCGCACCGGCCCGAACACTGCTTTTCCCCTCGGACGCATCCAAAAGGGACCAGCAGCATGCAGGCATACTGGGAGGTTACCTGGCTGGCGCCCAAAAAAAAAAAAAAAACTTAATAATAGTATGATAAATAGTTATATGCATAATTAATATGTCAAATACAAATACATATAAAATATAAAATACTCTATAATCGTAATGGATGCGTAAAAGCATTTCCCAGCGTTAAAAAAAACTTTTGAAACGAGACAGCGTTATACCGCTGGCATAAATCTGTCTCGTTTTAACTGAAGCTTAAGTCAAAGTGCCCTCTATAGATTTCAAGCTTATAGGAAAGGAAAAAATCCGAAAACCGTAAATTTGTGGTTACCTATTCAAGCTTATAGCACAATAAATCGAAAACCGTGAACTTATGGTTACATCACAAAAAAGTTAATTTACCAAACCACATATAGATGGCGCAGTCGGTTATTAACTTGCAGTGTTCGATATAAAAGTGTGACTTTGTACGATGTACGGAACCCTTCGTGTACGCGACCGACTCACACTTGACCGGTATTTCTATGTGATAGGGAATCATCAGCACAGACCAGACCTTGGCAACCAGACGCGCAACCCGCCGAAGGTTGTCAAGATACTCCGGAGGTCATATACCTGGATAAACTGGAGTGGGGTAAGCATATTGACATAGATTAATCACTAACCCCCGACTCAAAAAGAGGGATGTTATAAGTTTGACGTGTGTATCTGTGTATCTGTCTGTGGCATTGTAGCTCCTAAACTAATGAACCGATTTTAATTTAGTTTTCTTTTGTTTGAAAGGTGGCTTGATTGAGAGTGTTCTTAGCTATTATCCAAGAAAATTGGTTCAGCCGTTTGAAAGTTATCAGTTCTTTTCTAGTTACGTACCTTTACCTGTTATAAATTTTTAATTTACACTTGTAATGTCAACAACTTCAATTTATTATAAACCTTGAAACTTGAACATAAAGTGTAAAATATTTATATTTAAGACGAATGAACCCCTCATTGAATGGCCCTGAACCCCATCAATGAACCCCTTGTCATTTCTTTGCAGGTCCGGGCATTCCGTACCGTACTGGTGATTTGCCTGCCGATTTCCACACTACGGAAATCATCAATAAGTAAGAGAGCTTTCATATTTTTTGTCGTGACAACGTCTTATAATTCGATAGAGCCGGCTGCACGCACGAAAAAACATGACTCATGCGGCGTTACCTCGCTCTGAGGCGTTCCATGTAAGGCTTGAAGTGCAAGCGAGAGCGCGGAACGAGCGACAAAGAAGCACAATCGGCCTTTGTTGTCACGTTCAACTATCGTCAGTAAACCGACTTTACAGACAACCAATTTTTTTTTTCGTGAGGAAATCCGTCATAGATACCACCGGCCACGGGGGAGCAAAGTGGTTATGTCGGACTCCTACCGACTAAAACCTCACGAAGCTCCATCCCATCGCTGATGACGGAGCACAAGGGACCGACAAACCTCCGATCATTGCCTAGGTACTCGGAAAATGAATTTTAAAGACTCTAAACTTTTATGATGCTCTCAGCTCTAGATTGGCATCTAAGTCACGAGGTTTGATAGTTTTAAATTAAAGTTAACCCTTGGCTACAATCTCACCTGGTGGTAAGTGATGATGCAGTCTAAGATGGAAGTGGGCTAATCTGGACGGGTAAGTATAGCAGTTTTCACTAGAGCCATACCCTTTTGGTTTCTACACGGCGTCGTACCGGAACGCGAAAACGCTTGACGTTACGACTTTGCCGGTAGGGTGGTAACTAGCTAGCTATGGCCGAAGCTGAAATTAAAAAATTATAAAATTCCTAACTCCTGCCGGAAATCGAACCCGGGACCTCCCACTAATAAGACCACAGCGTTTACCACTACTCCAGGGAGGACGTCAAAAAGGTCGATGTCTGTCCTTTTCTTGTTACATTAGTAAGAAAAAGATGCGAATACTCAAAAAATTTAGTTGTCACCAATTGCAGGTATTGGTCAATACCAGTATTCAGGTCAGGTATTGGTATTGATCAATACTTGGAAACTAACTGACTAACAAATGACTGGTCCCAGGATGAGACATGCTCGCAAGTGGATGGAGCTGGTGGAAAAGGGGCAGTTCCCGCACTGGATGAAGAAGCAAGATGCCATCATCAGTGACATCGAGACCAAGGACTGGATCTTTAGGGAGGCGGTAACTTTTTTTTTTCAACTAACTACTTAGTACTAAAATCCTGAACTAACCAACTCGTTGGAAAGCCTGGGGCATAGCAGAGACATAACCACTCTTTGCACTTTTATTATGGGTACCTTCAAGTCAAGAGTGAATTGGCATCTTCTAGGCAATCTTAGGCTGCATCACTCTCTCTCTCTCTCTTTCGTCTGGCTTTACAAAGATTAGCCAATGTCAAGTTTGTAGTTATTCGTAACAAGTTAGTTAAACTATACAAGTATGGACCCCGTCTGTGCCGGCGCTCGCCGACACACGCACGGCACCCCCTTAGAGCGCTTTCCAGTCAGTTTTATAAAAAAAAAACACTCCAAAAAGGCAGAGCACGCCCGCCAGCTAACACCAACACAGACGAAGTCCCTGCATCACTTGCTAGCAGGTCTGATTGCAGCCAAGCGCTAGCAGATTATAAATTAAAAAAAAAACGTCTCTGTCAGGAAATCGACGAGCTCCAAGACATTCGCTTAACTCTACTTCACAAGCTAAAAGCGGAGCAACAGAAGAAGAACACTTCAAGAGTTGGCGCCAAGCTGGCCAAGCTATGGGCGTGCAAGAAGAGCGATATGGAGCGTAAGATCGACCATATACGGAAGACCAGGGATCGAGGTAAGTTTGTGGCCAATTTGGGGCTGTTTCATCCAAATTAGTGTCCATGTGGGGCTATTTGATACTCGTTGGGGGTCATGTGGGGCTATTTGATACTCGTTGGGGGTCATGTGGGGCTGTTTCACACTTGCAAGATGGCGGCCAATGTAGGACTGTTTCATAAAAGTGGAGCAACAGAAGAATAACACTTCTAGAGTTGGCGCCAAGCTGGCCAAGCTATGGGCGTGCAAGAAGAGCGATATGGAGCGTAAGATCGACCATATACAGAAGACCAGGGATCGAGGTTAGCTTGTGGCCAGTTTGGGGCTGTTTCATCCAAGTTGGTGTCCATGTGGGGCTATTTGATACAAGTAGGTGAACATGTGGGGCTGTTTTATAAAAGTTGGGGGCCGTGTGGGGCTGTTTTATACAAGTTGGGGACCATGTGGGGCTATTTGATACAAGTAGGTGAACATGTGGGGCTGTTTTATAAAAGTTGGGGGCCGTGTGGGGCTGTTTTATACAAGTTGGGGACCATGTGGGGCTATTTGATACAAGTAGGTGAACATGTGGGGCTGTTTTATAAAAGTTGGGGGCCGTGTGGGGCTGTTTTATACAAGTTGGGGACCATGTGGGGCTATTTGATACAAGTAGGTGAACATGTGGGGCTGTTTTATAAAAGTTGGGGGCCGTGTGGGGCTGTTTTATACAAGTTGTACATAATTATGTACGGAACCCTAAAAGCGCGATGCTCGACTCACAATTGACCGGTTTTTTTTGGTTTCTAGAGATTCGCAAACTATCAGTGGCACACGGCCGTGGGGGTCGATTAGGCCTCGTAGAGTCCATGCGAGCGGCGAGGGGTGCGGGGTCGGCCATCGCTGCAGCGCAAGACCCCACGTCAGACGTGTTCGCGCCTCGAGCCAGGCACGGGTACCAGGCGAGAAGAAGGCATGGAGAGATACTCTATGATCCTTCTTTACTAGGTAAGTGAATATTTACAGGAAGAAATAATAATAAAAAACCGGCCAAGTGCGAGTCAGACTCGCGCACTGAGGGTTCCGTACTCGGGTATTTTTTCCAACATTTTGCACGATAAATCAAAAACTATATTATACATAAAAATAAATAAAAATCTGTTTTAGAATGTACAGGTAAAGCCCTTTCATATGATACCTCACTTGGTACTTCCTTTATTTAAGAGAAAATTGAAAAAACTATTATTAGAAAAGACATATTACTCAATTAATGATTACCTCTCAGAAAAGTTATAACTGTATTTTAATTTTGGACATTTTGCTATTATTATTTAAATATTTTTTGTTTGACCAAAATATATCTTAATTTAATGTAACATATTGCATGCTTATAAGCAGAATTTGGCTGTACCTTTTTGTCTTTGTAACATCTCCACTGTTTAACCAAATTCGCAATAAAGAAATTTGATTTGATTTGATTTGATTTGTATAGTTATCTTACATTGAAAATTAAAACACATTTCTTTTTTACATAATATAACCACAAATTCGCGCTTTTCAGATTTATTCCTGTATTTGTACTATAAGATCTACCTACCTACCAAATTTCATGATTCTAGCTCAACGGGAAGTACCCTATAGTTTTCTTGACAGACACGACGGACAGACAGACAGACAGACAACAAAGTGCTCCTATAAGGGTTCCGTTTTTCCTTTTGAGGTATGGAACCCTAAAAATGCACCGCACCCGTATTGTCATACCCTGTAATACGGGGTGACCCGTAAAATACGGAGCATCTGGTGCTCCTATAACCATTACACCAGCGAAGCAGTTTCCATACAATCAAATGTATTTCCCAGTTGTGGAAGACCACACCGCCCTGGCAGAACCACCAGCGTGGTTGGAGCAATGCGGCCAGAACCTCAAGCGGACGTGCTCCGGTCACCACTTACCGCGAGATGAAACGCAACTCTGCGAGCGCGAGACCAAGTGGAGTGAACAGTTCTTGGAGACCCTGCACAAGGATTTGAAGAGTAAGTTTCTGTCTCAATTTTTAGGGTTCCGCTTTTAGAGATCCATAGAAAAATATCGGCAAGTGCGAGTCAGACTCGCGCACCGAGGGTTTCGTACTCGGGTATTTTTATTGAAGACTAGCTGTGCCCGCGACTTCGTTCGCGTGGAATAGTTTTCGCGCTTTATATAGCCACGGACTATATATATAAGTAAAAACCGTATCTTAATCGAATAAGCCGTTTCTGATATTAGCGTGCACAAACACACAGACAAACAGACAAAAAAATAATAATTACAATTTCGGGTTCGGAATCGATATAATAACAACCCCTGCTACTTTTTTTTATATATTTCCATTGTACAGACACCACTTTTCTACAATTTTATTATATGTATAGAATACGCCAATAGATGATACAAAACATAATTTGGTTGTTACAATTCTCTTCTTTGACATCCGAATTAATTTTTTACCTCCGATCCAAAAAGAGGGGTGTTATAAGTTTGACGTGTATCTACTATCTGTGTATCTGTCTGTGGCATCGTAGCTCTTTTAAACTAGTGAACCGATTTTATTTAGTTTTTTTTTGTTTGGAAGGTGGCTTGATCGAGAGTCTTCTTAGCTATAATCCAAGAAAATCGGTTCAGCCGTTTGAAAGTTATCAGCTCTTTTCTAGTTACTGTAACCTTTGCTTGTCGGGGGTGTTATTTTTTAATTTACACTTGTATTATCTAGACATTATATTAATTCATTTATTCTTTTTTTTTATTACTGTAATTGTGTAAAATATTGCATGCCGTAAAGGCTTTAAAGCTGTAAGGTACTTATTAAAAGTTTAGATTAAGACCAAAGCAATAAATTGATCGATTAAATCACATAACGGCACGGCCTTGCCGGTAGGGTGGTAACTAGCCACGGCCGAAGCCTCCGGACAAAACCGGCGTGTAGTAGGCAGGTGGATTGATGATGATGATTGATTTCACGATAGAAGCCAGATTGGGAGCAGCGTCACACTCTGCTGGACCCCTGCGTGTCCTCAAACCTCGACGTCTCGCGGAGACCCCAAGACCCCAAACTCCTGAGGTGGAAGCTGTTCCAGAAGAAGATGAAGTATCTCACCAAGCTGCTCTGGTGCTGCAGAAGATATTGAGAGGACGCGCTGTGCAGAATCTTGTGAGCAAACTGATACTCTTTAGACTCAACTTCTGAAGTGAAGGTATCCATACTTACTAATATTATAAATGCGAAAGTGTGTCTGTCTGTCTGTCTTTCTGTCTGTCTGTCTGTCTTTCTGTCTGTCTGTCTGTCTGCTACGTTTTTACGGCCCAACAACTGAACCGATTTTAATGAAATTTAGTACAGACTTGGGATACATCCTGGGGAAGGACATAGGCTACTTTTTATCCCGGAAAATTGAAGAGTTCCTACGGGATTTAAAAAAAAACCAAAGTCCACGCGGGCGAAGCCGCGGGCATCCTCTAGTTTTTAATAAAAAAACAGCGAGCAAACGAGCAGGTGGGTCACCTGATGTTAAGTGATTACCGCCACCCATGAACATTTCCCAGAGGAAGGATGGGTTGCCGGCCTTTCTAGAATTTGTTGGTCCGCCCCTTGAATAACCCCATGTTGTAATCTAGTGGGAATACCGTCAAAGGGAGTTGGTTCTATAGTTTGCATGTGCGTGGAAAAAAGGATCTGGCACCTTGATTTGAGAGGCGAAATTTTTACAAAATGTGTATTTCTATTGCTACTATAACAACAAACAATAAACATTTCAAAATAGCCGCCAAGAAAATTTTAAAAGTTGTTGTTGAAAAGAGCAACCGCCGAGCTTCTTACCGGATCTTCTCGGTAGGAACGTCATTCCGAACCAGTGGTAAATTATTTTGACGATACAAAAGCACTTGTAAAAATTTATTTGAATAATATTCTATTCTATTCAAATACTTGTACGAAGGTACGGGAACCCCGTACTCCGACTCACACTTGACCGATTTTCTATGATTAACCCCCGACCCAAAAAGAGGGGTTTATAAGTTTGACGTGTGTATCTGTCTATGGCATCGTAGCTCCGAAACGAATGAACCGATTTTAATTTAGTTTTTTCTGTTTGAAAGGTGGCTTGATCGAGAGTGTTCTTAGTTATAATCCAAGAAAATCGGTTCAGCCGTTTGACAGTTATCAGCTCTTGTCTAGTTACTGTAACCTTCACTTGTCGGGGGTGTTATAAATTTTTAATTTACACCTGTATTTCCTGCAGATGTTCGAAGGACGTACCAGGGCGGCAGAACTTATGGAGGAGTTGAAGACCACGCACGGTCTTCAAAAGGAAGACAAGGCGCGCATCGCCAAAGAGGAAGCTAAGGCCAGAGACTACCAAGCTGTGCGTTCTGAACATGAGCAAAAGGTATAAAACTTTAAACAAAATTGGCCAAGTGCGAGTCCCGTTTTCCCGTGGTTCCGTTGTTCAATACCATCTAACATTAGGGTTCCGTACCGCAAAACGGAAAACGGAACTCTTATGAGATGACTTCGTTGTCTGTCTGTCAATAAATCTATAGGGTACTTCGCGTTGTCCTAGAATCATGTTTGGCAGGTAGGTAGGTCTTATAGCACAGATACAGGAATAAATCCGAAAACCACGAATTTGTGGTTACATCATTAAAAAAAAAATTAAAATGTGTTTCAATTTTCAAAGTAAGATAACTATACCAAGTGGCGTATCTGAAAGGGCTTTACCTGTACATTCTGAAACAGATTTTTATTTATTTTTATGTATGTTTTTGATTTATCGTGCAAAATGTTGGAAAAAATACCCGAATACGGAACCCTCAGTGCGCGAGTCTGACTCGCACTTGGCCGTTTTTTTTTTGTGATGGAACCACAAATCCACGCTTTTCGGATTTTCCCTTTACTTTTGCTATAAGACATACCTACGTGCCTTTCACAATTTTAGATCAATGGGAAGTACACTATAGGTTTTCTTGACAGACATGACAGACAGCCGGACAGATAGACACACAGACAACAAAGTGATCCTATAAGGGTCCCTTTTCTCCTTTTGAGGTATGGAACTCTTAACCCAGAGTCTGCTTAAGAACTATGGATTTATCTGACTTCTAAGCTCTAAAATAAGCTGTTTTCGCGGGTTATTACGAATCGTCTCGCCCGAAGGCTTGACATATAATTTCCCGTTTAACATAACGTGCGTCGAGTGGTGTCGGGATTAGTGTGGTGCTGCGTGGTGGTGGTGCGTGTGGCTTGCTTATTGGCTGGCTTTTCCTGCATGTTTATCAGTGGGAGAGCGGGCGGTGCATGTTGCACCATACAGATATCTTTGGTTTGGCGGATTATAGCAAACTAGCGACCCGCCCCGGCTTCGCACGGGTGGACATTTATTTTTTCTATTTTCCGGGATAAAATATAGCCTATACGGATTCGGAAGAATCCCTCTAAGTAATGGTAAAAGAAATTTTGAAATCGGTCCAGTAGTTTTTGAGCCTATTCAATACAAACATACAAAAATACAAAGGTTTCCTCTTTATAATATTAGTATAGATTAAGCTTTTGGTTCCTTGTGGTTTATATTTCCCGTTGCAGTGTATTGGCTCCCTTCGGGGACGGAACCGTAAACATTGCGGATGTTTTAGGAGGAAGCCATTTCCGCACTAGTGGAAGAGCTGTGCGGCGGCGCGGTGTCTGCCGCTTTGGACTTCTTGGAGAAGGAGCTCAGAAGGTTGAAGGAGGAGAGGCGGCAGCACGCCTTCATACTCATTGCACGTAAATATCTAAGTTTTTTTATATATCTAAAAAAACGATTTATAAAAATAGATTTTTATATATTTTAAGCATAATAATAGTTTTTGTTTTATCGTGGCTAATGGCGGAAAAATACGGAACCCTCGGTGCGCGAGTCTGACTCGCACTTGACCTTTTTTTTTTGTGATTTAACCACAAATTCACGGTTTTCGGATTTTTTCCATTACTTGTGCTTTAAGACCTACTTATCTGCCAAAGTTCATGATTCTAGGACGACAGGCAGACAACGAAGTGATCCTATAAGGGTTCCTTTTTCCTTTTGAGGTACGGAACCCTAAAAGTATTAATTAGAAGTACCGCCGGTACCGGCTTTTTTTCTTTTACTTAAAAACTTTTGATTATTAACCCCCGACCCAAAAAGAGGGGTGTTATAAGTTTGAGTGTGTATCTGTGTAGGTATTTGTCTGTGGCATCGTAGCTCCTAAACTAATGAACCGATTTTAATTTAGTTTTCTTGTTTGAAAGGTGGCGTGATCGAGAGTGTTCTTAGCAATAATCCAAAAAAATCGGTTCAGCCGTTTGAAAGTTATCAGCTCTTTTCTAGTTACTGTAACCTTCACTTGTCGGGGGTGTTATAAATTTTTAATTTATACTTGTAATTCAAAATATGCATTCAAAATGTGTTCAAGTTCGCGAGAAGTCAATGCGGGAAGCTGCGGAAGCAGGTCGCAGACAGAAGGAGGAGCATCGTAGAAGAGAACATGATGAAATGTTCAAACAGGTTGGATATTTAAATACTGTAAGACTTCGTGTGTGTTGGTGTTAGCTGTTTGATTTTCCGGGATAAAAAGTTGCCTATGTCAATTACAGGGACATTTCATACAAATCGGTCAAACGGATGGGTTTTAGGGAATCCCGTGGGAGCTCTTTGATTTTCCGGGATAAAAAATAGCCTATGTCCTTCCCCGGGATGTAGCCCATATCTGTACAAAATTTCGTCAGAATCGGTTCAACTGTTGGGCCGTGAAAAGGTAGCAGACAGACAGACACACTGTCACATCCATACTAATATTATAAATGCGAAAGTGTGTCTGTCTGTCTGTCTGCTACGTTTTCACGGCCCAACCGCTGAACCGATTTTGATGAAATTTGGTACAGATATGGGCTACATCCCGGGGAAGGACATAGGCTACTTTTTTATCCCGGAAAATCAAAGAGTTCCTGCGGGATTTAAAAAACCGAAATTCAGGTGGGCGAAGCCGCGGGCATCCTCTAGTTTATAATATTATAGTACGGATTAGCATGTTCAGCCGTCTGCTATTTTCTGTTTTTGCCAAACAGGTGTTAGGCGTAACTCAAGAAACAGTAGACGTATACCTTCACGAAATCATCAAAGAAGGAGTGGACCTGGGCGCCGAAGCTGATGCTGTCAAAAAGGCTTTGACAGATGCCGACAAAATTGATCAGTCTCTTTTGGAACATGGCTCAGTGTAAGTATGGTCAACTCTAGAAACCTCAATCACCTAAGGCTGAGATCTACAGAGCGCACTTTGACTTTGCTCAGACTTAAGACACTGTTAAAACGAGACAGCGTTATACCGCTGGCATAAATTTGTCTCGTTTTAACTGAAACTTAGTCTAAGCAAAGTCAGAGTGTTCTCTATAGATTTCAACCTAAGTGTTATAAGAGTATTAACTATTAGCAAGCTGAAGTGGCAGTGGGCAGGCCATGCCTGTCGTAGAGGCGATGGCCGTTGGAGCCGGAAAGTCCTTGAGTGGAGACCGCGTTTAAGCAAGCGTAGTGTGGGACGCCCTCCAGCACGATGGACCGACGATATAAAGCGGCTGGCGGGAAGTGGCTGGATGAGGAAGGCTGAGGACCGGGTGTGGTGGCGCTCTTTAGGGAAGGCCTATGTCCAGCAGTGGACGTCCACAGGCTGATGATGATGATGATGATGATGATGTCATAAGAGTATCTCAGAGGACTGTATGGGAATTTGTTGCAAAGCGGGATATGTGAGTTTTTTTGCTTTAGGGCTTTGAGTTGTAGCCCTTTATGCGCTTAAGGTGCATGAGACGGGTCTGACCGCGAAATTCAAAATTAATTTGGTTTTTCGCAATTTATACTCTACTAGATGATGCCCGCGACTTCGTCCGCGTGGATTTAGGTTTTTTGAAATCCCGTGGGAACTCTTTGATTTTCCGAGATAAAAAGTAGTCTATGTGCTAATCCAGGGTATAATCTATCTCTATACTCAATTTCAGCCCAATCCATTCAGTAGTTTTTGCGTGAAGGAGTAACAAACACACACACACACACACACACATACAAACTTTCGCCTTTGTAATATTAGTATGATGATTACGACAAACTTATGGAATTTTAATTGCGTTAATTGCGGTATCATCCTCACATAAATATAAAAATCTTTACATGAAAGGATTATAATATCGACTAATTTGTGAGTAACTCACGTCAAAGTCATTATTTTGACTAATATCTTAAACTGAACACTTTGAAGTAAAGATTTTTATGTAAACCTGCGAGGATGATACTGCCATTGGCGCAATTAATGTGCCATAGAGCTAGCTACGTTGTCGTATTAGTTTGCAAATTGCGAAAAACCAAATTAGATTTGAATTTCGCGGGCAGATCCGTCTCATGTCCCTTAATAAAGTTCCCCTTTACACTTCATGTAAGGTGGTATCATTTGATATCAGGTCAACAGCAGAACAGAACGAGTTGGTAGCGGAGTTAGTGCATCAGTTCTTGCTGCCTGAAGCGCATAAAGCCGCTGCAAGGCACAGGGTGTCAGCGCTTCAAGCGGCTAGAATGGAAGCCGCTAGGAGTTCCATATTCGGCACTTTGGATGCGGCTGAGTCGGGTCGAGAAGGTATGGACTATTTAACCACAGTTTCCCGATCATACAGTCCAGATTCAGATAGGCATCATTCTATCCACGGAGAGAAATTAATTTAGGATTCTCTCTGTTACGTAATCTCATACAAATGGCAAAGACAAAAAAGTTAGTGGGCGTTAAGGTGCCCACGCACTTGAACTGCACTGCAGCGGAACTGTGCGTCGCGTCAGCGCCCCGCACGATATTTTCTCCAGCCGCGCCGCGCGGCAGTGACGTACGCGCGTCGCGGCTGGAGGGAATATCGTGCGGGGCGCTGACGCGACGCGCAGTTCCGCTGCAGTGCAGTTCGAGTGCGTGGGCACCTTTAAGGTGCATGCGATGGGTCTGCCCGCAAAATTCAAGTTTAATTTGATTTTTCACAATTTGTAAACTAATACGACAAAGTAGGCTTATCTAGTAGGCTTTCTTTCTGATATGATTACAGCTAAGAACACTCTCAATCAAGCCACTTTTCAAACAAAAAAAACTAAATTAAAATCGGTTTATTAGTTTAGGAGCTACGATGCCACAGAGAGATACACAGATACACACGTCAAACTTACAACACCCCTCTTTTTGGGTGGGGGGTTAAAAAGAATAATTAAAGATAATATGCATTGATGTTTAGAAAAATGCAACCGTTGTGGCGCGCCATTGGACTATCTGTGCAAGTGTGTAAACTGCGACGTGCCGATGCGGCCGACGCCTACTGCATCTAGAGATGACCCGCGCTGGAAGGCTTCTAGACGTAAGTACAAGATAAAGTTGAAAACTAAAACCCGACTGCGATCGTCTTAATGAACGCTGAAATATTATAGTAAAATTGTTTTTCTGTCCCTTAGTATATTTTAATGTTATTGTACATTTATATACATGAGCTCAGAATTTTCTCCTCTTTCATTTGACATCCCACTCGATAAAAGCAAAAAAAAATTTTTGGAGACCTCCACTTTTTTTGATGTAACATCTGTTAGGTCATACTTTTTTGTCACACTAATATTATAAAGGAGAAAGTTTGTATGTGTGTGTGTGTGTGTGTTTGTTACTCCTTCACGCAAAAACTACTGGACGGATTGGGCTGAAATTTAGAATGGAGATAGATTATACCCTGGATTAGCACATACATTTTATCCCGGAAAATCAAAGAGTCCCCTGGGATTTCAAAAAATCTAAATCCACGCGAACAAAGTCGCGGGCATCAGCTAGTATAAAATATAGCTTATATCACCCGGACCTATACAACGAATCAATTGACACCTCATTCATCAAAATTGGCCCAGTAGTTTAGGTACTACGGTGGAACACACAGAATCTGGATACAAACATACATAAATATATAGTTACATACATACATAGACTGCTAAAATCATAACCCTTCCGTTTGGCTTTGCTGCAGTCGGGTAAAAATTAGGAAATCTGTCTGTTTTAGTATTACCGGTCTCAACTCGATCAAGCAATCAATCAATCAGAGCATCGGGCGCGAACCCAGAAGATGCAGGTTCGAACCCTGCCGGTTCCGCAATTTCTGATATGCATTTAAAATTACTAGAGGATACCCGCGACTTCGTCCGCGTGGATTTAGGTTTTTAAAGATCCCGTGGGAACTATTTGATTTTTTTGATTGCCTATGTCAATAACAGAGACGCAAGCTACCTCGGTACCAAACATACAAATCGGTTAAGCGGATGGGTTTTTCGGAATCCCGTGGGAACTCTTTGATTTTCGGGGATAAAAAATAGCCTATTTCCGTCCCCGGGATATAAGCTAACCTTGTACTTTTCGTCAGAATCGGTTAAACTGTTGGGCCTTGAAAAGGTAGCAGACAGACAGACAGACACACTTTCGCATTTATAATACTATAAGTAGTATGGATTTAGGAATTTCTTTGAATAGGTAAAAACACTATAATAAAAATTATAAAAAACATTTTCGTACTGTCCCAGGACGTGAAGCTAAACCCATGGGAGAGAAGTTACCACCGCGTCACGTAATACGACGCATGCTTGACGAAGTTGTGGACGACGGTAAGTATTATACTCTGTCCACGGAAAGAAGTTAGTTTAGCACTCTCTCTCTTACATAATCCCATACAAATGACAGAGACAAAAATCTCAGCGGGCGTTAACCATTTTGAGTCACCAACCAATTACAAACATGTTTTCAAAAAACATTCGAAATTCAATTTGAAAATGTTTCCAAAAAAAAAATAAAGTCGGTTTACTGACGATAGTTGAACGTGACAACAAAGGCCGATTGTGCTTCTTTGTCGCTCGTTCCGCGCTCTCGCTTGCACTTCAAGCCTTACATGGAACGCCTCAGAGCGAGGTAACGCCGCATGAGTCATGTTTTTTCGTGCGTGCAGCCGGCTCTATCGAATTATAAGACGTTGTCACGTCAAAAAACATTCGAAATTCAATTTGAAAGTGCTTCCAAAAAGACATTCGAAATTCAATTCGAAAACATAGTTTCATTTGTGAAATGTGTGACGGCCGAAGTCTCCCGCCAGACGAAATAATACGGGTTAAGTTTTTAAGTAAGTGCCTTGTTTATTTCGTTAACAGCCGTGGCGGTAGCGCGGTACATGCGAGAGGAAAAGAGGGCAATCACTTACTACCTAGAGCACCGTATGCGTGAAGATACGGAGGTCACGCTTGACGCTATGGAGATGGTCGAAGAGGGTGAGCAATTTTTCTTTATTAAAAATCTAAACTAAAAGTTACATTTTGGATTGCTTTTTGCTATACGTATTTTTGTTATGTTTATAAATTTTTAGAATTTTCCTCGCTTGATACAAAAAAAACCCGCATGTTGTACGGGGTAGCCATGCTATTCATTTGTAGGAGTACTAAAAAGATAAGCTTATCTTAAGAAACTAAGGGCATGAGGGTAAACGCTAAAATGAGGGTCGAAACTGAAATAAGTGTTGTAATGCTTAAATGTATCTGAATATAACAAAATTACGAATGCAATAGTATTTTATATAATGACTAGCGACCTGCCCCGGCTTCGCACGGGTGGACATTTATTTTTTCTATTTTCCGGGATAAAATATAGCCTATACGGATTCGGAAGAATCCCTCTAAGTAATGGTAAAAGAAATTTTGAAATCGGTCCAGTAGTTTTTGAGCCTATTCAATACAAACATACAAAAATACAAAGGTTTCCTCTTTATAATATTAGTATAGAATGATATGAGGGTAAACGCTGAAATGAGGGATGAAACTGAAACGAGCGTTGTAACTTGTAATGCTTAAATTTTAATGTCTCTGAATATTGCACCTTTATAAGAAAATTATGAATAGGTACTGTTCATTTAGATCAGTTTCTTTTATACATGAGGATAACTACATGAGAGTTGATTAAATATGTTGTATCTCATAAATATCTGCATAAGAATTTAAAGCTAGCTAGAGTTTAAAGCTAGTTTTTTGACTGTGGGCTGAGATCCCGGGTTCGAGTCCTGCATTGGGTCAAAATAGTTAGGTGTACTTAGGCGTTTTCTGTTAAGACATTTTCCGTCGCAGAAAAATTCTCTTCCTGTCGATCCTGCGCCTGATTTCACTCCGATTGTGTAGGATTGCCATGGAACTTTGAGAGTGAGGGAATAGAGAACACACTTGTGCACTATATAATATCTCCTGCGTGGTTGGTTATAGTCTCAGTTGAGATGCCTTGGTTAAGCCTCATATTCGGGAGGTCGGGGCTTCGATCCCGGGCATGCACCTCTAATTTTTCAAAGTTATTTGCGTTTTAAACAATCAAATATATATGCTTTAATGGTGTAGGAAAACATCGTGAGGAAACTTGCGTGCCTGAGAGTTCTCCATTATGTTTTTAAAGGTGAAGTCAGCCAATCCGCACTTGGCCAGCGTGGTGGACTATGGCCAAACCTTTCTCATTATGAAAGGAGACCCGTGCTCAGTAGTGAGCCGGTAATGGGCTGATCATGATGACGATAAATGAGTTGTTTTTACAGCGGTGGCGATCGCGACGGGTCAAATATTGCCGCCTGTTAAGAAACCAGAATATCATCATTTTATGAAACGCATGCATGAAGACGCCATAGAAATGAGTGGACCTTCCGAATTGAATGCTACTTGTAAGTAAATTTATCCATACCAATATTATAAATGTGAAAATTGTCTGTCTATCAGTCTGCTAGCTTTTCACGGCCTAATAGATTAACCGATTTATATGAAAAGTACCTACAGAGGTAGCTTGCACCCCGGAAATTGACATAGACAACTTTTTATCCCGGAAAATCAAAGAGTTCCTACGGGATTATTGGAGAACCTAAATCCACGCGGACGAAGTCACGGGCATCACCTAGTACATAATATGATGACTGTTTGATATCATTTGGTCGTGAACCCTAATTTTTAGGGTTCCGTACCTTCAAAAAGAAAAAAGGAACTCATATAGGATCACATTGTTGTCTGTCCGTCTGTCATGACCCATCAAGGGAATCAAAACCTATAGGGTAGGTACTTCCCGATGACCTGGAACCATGAAATTTGGCAGGCGGGTAGGTCTTATAGCATAAATAAGTAAACGAAAAAACCCACACCCTTGAATTTGTGGTTACATCACAAAGAAACATTTAAATATGTTCAGGAATATATAAATCTATAGCCGATGCCCGCGACTTCGCCCGCGTGGATTTAGGTTTTTCGAAATCCCGTGGGAACTCCTTGATTTTCCGGGATAAAAAGTAGCCTATGTGCTAATCCAGGATATTATCTATCTCCATTCCAAATTTCAGCCAAATCCGTCCAGTAGTTTTTGCGTGAAGGAGTAACAAACATACACACACACACACACACACACACACACACACACACACACACACATACAAACTTTCGCCTTTATAATATTAGTGTGATTAGTTTACTAAACCATATCTAGATGGCACTGTCTGCCATTAACTTTCAGTGCTGCGTATATAAGTGTTATATCTAGTACGATACATAACCCTCCGCGTGTGAGTCTGACTCGCTCATGACGGGTTTTGTTTTTAATATCGACTGTTTTATTATAAGGTCCCAAAGAGCTTCCATCGGATATAAGGCGCAAGGCAGAGGAAGAGGCCCTGAAAGCCGACCCCACCTGCCACTGTGATGACGATGCAAAGACCAGCAAAGTCAAGTTTGGACCAGGTAATGGAGGACTTTCTATTTTTAGCCGACTTCAAAAAGGGGGATGTTCGCATTCTGTATGTTGTTTTTTGACGTGACAACGTCTTATAATTCGATAGAGCCGGCTGCACGCACGAAAAAACATGACTCATGCGGCGTTACCTCGCTCTGAGGCGTTCCATGTAAGGCTTGAAGTGCAAGCGAGAGCGCGGAACGAGCGACAAAGAAGCACAATCGGCCTTTGTTGTCACGTTCAACTATCGTCAGTAAACCGACTTTACAGACAACCAATTTTTTTTTTGTGTTTGTAATCAGTTACATATTATGTAAATAATGTTTTTTGGACTTCGTCTGCGATGGCGTTTGCTGGCGCGCGTGCTGTGCTTGTTTGGAGTGTTTTTTTTGTTAAGAGTGGCTGGTTTTTGTGCTAGTTGGTGTTTTTTGGTGGTGGAACTGACTGGGAAGCGCTCTAAAGGGGCGCCGCGCGTATGTCGGCGGGCGCCGGCGCAGACGGAGTCCATACTTGTATAAATTCAATAACTTGAAAATGTCACAAACTTGACATTGGCTAATCAGAGTGAATTCTGTTCCGTGGTAAAGCCAGATTTAAAGAAAAAAAATAAAAATGTTTTTTTATAGAAACGATGACCAAAGAGGAAATATTAAAGTTGCTGCCGACTGAACTTCGCTTGCTGGAAGACATGAAGCGTTGCAAGTGTGACACCACCACGGGAAGCCCCGTCACTGATAGTGAGTTCCTATACAATGCATTGTTCTAGTGGTTAGTATGTTCAATTGCAGATGACGAGGTCCTGGGTCCGATTCACGGGTTGGGCAAAAAAGTAGTTTAAAAAAAATATCACATCACACTAATATTATAAAGGAGAAAGTTTGTATGTGTGTGTGTGTGTGTGTGTGTGTGTGTATGTATGTTTGTTACTCCTTCACGCAAAAACTACTTAACGGATTGGGCTGAAATTTAGAATGATGATAGATTATACCCTGGATTAGCACATAGGCTACTTTTTATCCCGGAAAATCAAAGAGTTCCCACGGGAATTTTAAAATACCTACATCCACGCGAACGAAGTCGCGGGTATCAGCTAGTATTTATTAAACTTACAGAATAGACAGGGCATTTTGATAACATTCAGTGCCACAAAAACCACAGTCGGTTTTACCGGGCATTGCATTAGGTAGGTACCTATTGGGGTTTTCTGTAAAGAAATTCTCAGTTCTACCCCGGAGTTAGGAAGTTGGCATTGTTGCACCCCCGTGCCTCGGGGAGCATGTAAAGACGTCGGACCTGCGCCTGATCTCTCTAACCCCTAAATATTGTGTAAGTCACACTATCACACTAATATTATGAAGGAGAAAGTTTGTATGTGTGTGTGTGTGTGTGTGTGTGTTTGTTACTCCTTCACGCAAAAACTACTGGACGGATTGGGCTGAAATTTAGAATGGAGATAGATTATACCCTGGATTAGCACATAGGCTACTCTTTATCCCGGAAAATCAAAGAGTTCCCACGGGATTTCGAAAAACCTAAATCCACGCGAACAAAGTCGCGGGCATCAGCTAGTATCTAATAAAAAGTCCACTCCAAAAATCTTCTGTCGGCAGTCCCCACTCACTGCTATTTTTTTTATTTAATTTGATTTTCTTTTTTAGGGAGTCCGTTCACCGATGGGTACACAACCACAACTGATACCGTCGGAGAAGAATACGATGAAGAAGAAGAGGAACTTGGACAGTGAATTTTACATAATAATATTCGAATTATACTGAAAATCCTTAGTAGAGGTTCTACTTTATCGAGAAAATCGACAAGCAAATTCCATGTTTCTAAATTTTAGACAGGGCAGTTTTTTTTTTTAAAGAATATTAACCATGCTATTAATGACTAATACTCCCCTTTCCCTCCAATTAAGCGTAAAGCTTGTGCCAGGAGTGGGTACGACAATAGTGCAACGGGTGGGGTTTGAACCTCCGACCTTTCGGAATTCAGTCCGCTCCTCAACCGTTGAGCTATCGAGGCTCTGAGTTTGAGCGGTAGGTACTTTGATATGTCAGTCAGTTAGTGTCTGTTTTTAACCCCCGACCCAAAAAGAGGGGTGTTATAAGTTTGACGTGTGTATCTGTGTATCTGTCTGTGGCATCGTAGCGCCTAAACGAATGAACCGATTTTAATTTAGTTTTTTTTGTTTGAAAGGTGTCTTGTTCGAGAGTGTTCTTAGCTATTATCTAAAAAAATTGGTTCAGCCGTTTAAGAGTTATGAGCTCTTTTCTAGTTTTCTTGTAAAAAAGAAGGTTAGATAACCGTTAGGTTCTTAATATTATGTCAATAGACAAATGTCAAGCTGTAAAGATGGACGTTGCCTAAATACATAATTATTTATTTGAAAATGATGTTTTGGAAAACTCAAATACTTTGGATCGTCGGGGGTGTTATAAATTTTTAATTTACACTTGTTATGTCTATATATAATTAATATGATAAAGAGAAAAGATTTGTTTGTTTACTTGTAATTCTTCATAAACTCTGAAAGCACTGAACCGATTTTAATAATTCTTTCACTATTTGAAAGCTACTTTAGCCTGAAGTATCATAGGCTATAAATTACATATGTACCGCAGACGAAGTCATGTTCAAAAGCTAGTAGATAATTTATATAGATAGATACGCTAAAACATGTTTAATTGTTTATTTTTATAGGGAAAAACATATTTAGTAAAATTAAAAATTGACAGTATTGAATTAATGGACATAATTTAGTAGAACTCTTTATTTATAACTAGAAGATGCCCGCGGCTGCGCCCGCGTGGATATCGTTTTTTAAATCCCGTAGGAACTCTTTGATTTTCCGGGATAAAAAGTAGCCTATGTCCTTCCCCGGGATGTATCCCAAGTTTGTACCAAATTTCATTAAAATCGGTTCAGCGGTTGGGCCGTGAAAACGTAGCAGACAGACAGACAGACAGACACACTTTCGCATTTATAATATTAGTATGGATTTGTATTTAAAAATCAAACAAGCGATTTTGTCATAATTGTGTATATTTTCAGCATAGTAATAATAATATTTACAATGTTTGCTTTTGTTTTGTAAAGAATTCTTATATAATAATAAAGTGTTTCAAACTGATACTTGTACTTATTTTAAATTAATTTATGTACTTCTTTCTAAAGCCGCCTTCATATAAAAATTTAAGTTGTGGTCGTGTCAAAACACCATGCCTTTAGTTTTGGAAGGTACTTACAATAGATTTATGGCTAGTTGCCATGTAGTTCCAATTTGTTCTACGAAACATGATGTCATCGGAAAAATAGGTCAATTTTTAACCCCCGACCCAAAAAGAGGGGAGTTATAAGTTTGACGTGTGTATCTGTCTGTGGCACCGTAACTCCTAAACTAATGAACCGATTTTAATTTAGTTTTTTTTTTGTTTGAAAGGTGGCTTGATCGAGAGTGTTCTTAGCTATAATTCAAGAAAATCGGTTCAGCCGTTTGAAAGTTATCAGCTCTTTTCTAGTTACTGTAACCTTTACTTGTCGGGGGTGTTATAAATTTTTAATTTACAATTGTTCCTCGTTTAGTTCCATAGATTTAGAACTATAAACAAGCGTTGTACCCGAGTTCACTTCTCAGTGACGTTATGGTACAAAAGACTTTGTTATTTTTCCCAAATCGTTCCATATGATATTTAATATGTTCTTACATTTTAAAATGGACATAATTTAAAATAATGATTATTTTCTAATTCTTCTTATTATTATTTGATAATTCGTTAAATAGCATTTATATGGCAATTCCCAAAAAATTTGACCAATTTAGATGTGTATTCTTCTTTCTATTCTTCATATTATATTTAGATGTGATTTATTCTTCGATTTAGACTTATAAAAGCACTTACGAAAGTCAGATCAGTACAATACAATGAAAAAATAAGTAACTCTAAGTAAGAAAAAGTAAATAAAAATATTTTATGCAATGTGGAACAAATAAGAAAAATGCTTTGCTTTGCTTGGTGACGTCATGTTCTATAGAACAAATGGGAACTACCCAGATTAATTATAATTTTTGACTATTACTATTTAGTTTAAAAATTCTTAATGACAATTAATAATATAAATTGAAATAATCTAATTCTCATGCCCATAATTATTCAATTATTATGGACATGATATGTTTCACAGTAAATTGCTATTTATGTCTTTGGCAGAAAAATGTAACAAATTTTAAAAATATCAACATAATCTTTGGTCGATGTTATACTACACTCATTTGAAATTTTTATACTTACTACTAATAATTACCTAACTAAAAACTAAATATAAGATATGATAGGCTTTATGATATGACAAAGTTTGTGAAACAATTCGAATTGCTAAAATTGCATAATCCACACTAATATTATAAATGCGAAAGTGTGTCTGTCTGTCTGTCTGTCTGCTACGTTTTCACGGCCCAACCGCTGAACCGATTTTAATGAAATTTGGTACAGACTTGGAATACATTCCGGGGAAGGACATAGGCTACTTTTTATCCCGGAAAATCAAAGAGTTTCCATGGGATCTAAAAAATCGAAATACACGCGGGCGAAGCCGCGGGCATCCCCTAGTCCATTATAATTATTTATTTTACAGAACTAAGTACCTGTACTATTATATATTTTATACCCTTAGCAACTCGAAAACTTTTTTAGTTTTCGTGAATTTCGATTTTATAGTTTACTATAATATAAAATCAACTAGGTATAAAGCACAGATTTGTTTTCTAAAGCTTTCACTAAGGGCGCTAATGGCTGTTTTATACGTATACTTTGTTAAGTAAAACTAAGTGTGAGACTCTTTCACATGGCATTAACACCGCACGTTTTTTGGCAAGAAAAATCTTAGAGAACAAATTTTACTAGTACCTATAATATACACAGTTTTAACCGCTCACAAGTAAACTGTAAACGTTTTTTTGAGACACAAACATCGTGTGAAAGGCCGTTTATCATACAGAGTGTTTAGTAATTAGTATATAAAGACGACACGTACCCATACTACTTTGATCTGCTAAATACAATGCTGAAGTAAAATGACGAAATAAAATTATAAAAATTTCCATACTAAATTTTTTTTTTTTTATGTACAAGTTTTCATGGCCCTAACGTGCCCTAACTCACTGAGATCGTTGGCCTCGGCCTATCTAAAGATGGCCAACGATCTCAGTGAGTTATGATTGAGTATTATCGATATTTTATCTATCTCCATTCCAAATTTCAGCCAAATCCGTCTAGTAGTTTTTGCGTGAAGGAGTAACAAACATACACACACACACACACAAACTTTCGCCTTTATAATATTAGTGTGATTATACTTCAGCATTGTATTTATCAGATCAAAGTAGCATGGGTACGTGTCGTCATTATACACTAATTACCAAACAGCCCTGTACATTAAAAGTATCCACTACTACTCTATAAAATTTATCCTGCAAAAAAATTCGGTATTAATTCCGTGAGGAAAAAAAATTTTCGCACATCTCTTACGATTTAACGAAAGGGTACGGGTACTGGGTAGTATATGTACTTTCGTGATATAGGCATAGGTATGGAAAATTATAAAAAAAGTTACAAATCGAAGTTAATTAGGCAAAGTTATACTGTCTCTGTTAGCTCTTTAAGTAGATGAGGGTAAATGGCGAAATGAGGGAGGAAGAATAAACGAGGGTAAACACTGAAATGAGGTTAAACACTGAAATGAGGGCTAGATTCGAGGTTGTAGTTCGATGGGACGAATTGCAGGCATCTGCGTCATTGCAACTCTGAAGACAGCCGTGGACGTATCTGGAAAAAAGTCAGAACTTTAAATGCTACCCTTCACATTTTTTTTTTCTTTAAATCTGGCTTTTCTCTGATTAGCCAATGTCAAGTTTGTGATATTTTCAAGTTACTGAATTTATACAAGTATGGACTCCGTCTGCGTCGGCGCCCGCCGACATACGCGCGGCGCCCCTTTAGAGCGCTTCCCAGTCAGTTCCACCACCAACAAACACCAACTAACACAAAAACCAGCCACTCTTAACAAAAAAAAAAACACTCCAAACAAGCACAGCACGCGCGCCAGCAAACGCCATCACAGACGAAGTCCCTCTTCACATTTAAAAGACTGACAAGACTGGTACTTAAAGTGGCGAAGTTTGACAGTTTTTAATTAAATTAAGTTTGTATATCCCTTTTTATTATATTGATAAGATAAAGAATTACAAGTGTAAATTAAAAATTTATAACACCCCCAACAAGTGAAGGTTACAGTAACTAGAAAAGAACTGATAACTTTCAAACGGCTGAACCGATTTTCTTGGTTAATAGCTAAGAACACTCTTGATCAAGCCACCTTTCAAACAAAGAAAACTACAATAAAATCGGTTCAGTTTAGGAGCTAGGATGCCACAGACAGATACACAGATACACACGTCAAACTTTTAGCACCCTTCTTTTTGGGTCGTGGGTTAAAAATACTGTAAAATTTTGTGGCCATCAGAATCAGTGCCATCCTTTTGCATGCTTAAATATTTAATTGAAGAAAATTAGTGTTACCTGTCGTTATAATAAAACCTGCCGCAATGCGACATGCGTATGATCTCAGTGTCGGTGGTAGCTGTGCCGGAGTCTAATCCACAGCCGCGCACGGTTATCGTCTCGCCCGTATCGTCTGTTAAATAAATGTTAAACTTTAAGTTAATGAGGACATACACTTAAACTTGCTTAATATATTCTAGACAGCCTAAGGATATTATTATCTTTGTGACCCATGTAGTCTGTAAATATATGTTAAACTTTAGTTAATGAAGGCTCACACTTAAATTTGCTTAATATATTCTAGTACAGCCTAAAGAGGTATCTTAATGAAATGTACTTAAAATACGTCTGGAAAGACATAAAATATGTTATATCTGCGTTTTCCGATACGTCAATTGGAAATAAGTTCCGTAGGACAACCAGAGTAACCGACAAAGCTCCACGGATTGCGAAGATGAAGTGGCAAAGGGCAAGTCAAATGAAAAAAAAAAAACTTATAGACGTTGGGGTCTCAAGGTGCTAATTTATACTAAAACTTAATTTTGAAAAAAGACTAAGGGCCGGCGCACATATGGCGGAGCGCAGCGCAGAGCATTTTTCATAGTCAAAGTACTATCAACATTGTCCTCATTGAAATCAATTGTGCATCCGTGCGGATGAGAAAATGCGCGCGCAGTCCGGCGCGTGCTCGCGCATTCTCTGGTAGAAATTTGCATAATGTGTCACGCGATTAGAAAACTTCGCGGGCATACTCTGCACTGCGCTCCGCTATATGTGCGCCGGCCCTTAGGCCTCATTAACACGAGAGCCTTTTTAACATCCGTTAAAAAGCGTCTAAATAAAATAAATGTACCCCCAAGTATATGTTCACACGTCAACGCTTTTTTACGTGTGAACAGATACTTGGGAATACATTTGTTCTATTGGGACGTTTTTTAACGGACGTTAAAAAAGCTCTCGTGTTAATTAATGAGGCCTTACATAAAGTCACACAATCTCCGTGTTTTTTATCAATGAGGTTACTCACTGAATAATACGCTGAACAACAAGATGAAGTCGAAAACTAAAACCTGACTGCGATCGTCTTAATAAACGCTGAAATATTATGGTAAAATTGTTTTTCTGTGGCTTAGTATATTTTAATGTTGTGGTACATTTATATTTATGAACTCAGAATTTTCTCCTCTTTCATTTGACACCCCATACGATACAATAACAAAAAAAAATTAGAGATCCCCACTTTTTTCATGTAATATCAGTTAGTTTAATTTTTTTCGTAGCCTATGTCACCCGGACCTTTACGACGAATCGATTGATACCTCATTCATCAAAATCGGCCCAGTAGTTTAGGCGCTACGGTGGAACACACAGAATCTGGATACATACACATCCACATACATAGACTGCTAAAATCATAACCCTTCCTTGTGGCTTTGCCGCAGTCGGGTAAAAATAGGGCAAACACTTAAACCCACTTACCAAAAACCCCCGCGATTTTGATACACGATGTAGCGGGGAAGAGGCCGTCTCTCCCCTTTCTCCCCCCCATGCAGGGGGACTCCAGCATGTTGAGTGAGTGGTTGTTATGAAAAGGGTCGTCACACTGCGGCGCGTGGCCGTTCATCGACACGCACTTGAAACAGTCTATGCTGACCACTGGAAGACAAACATCATCATTATCCATCACAGCCCACAGGTGCACTATCTATTCCCTCACTCTCATAGCCCGATGGGACGGAAATCCGACACGATTGGAGAGAGAGATCAGGCGCAGGGCCGACGGCTTTACAAGCTCTACAAGGCACGGGGTGCAACACCGCCAACATCCTAACTCTGGACTGGGAATTTCTTAAGAGAAAAATCCGATGCCTAATACTTTTTGGCCCGACCCGGGAATCGAATCCAAGACCTCGTCATCTGCAGTCGAACATGATAAGTACTCGATCAACGAGGCAAGAAAAAAAACCAATTTAGTGCGAGTCGGATTAGCACACGAAGGGTTCCGTACCATCATAGTACCTTGACAAGGTACTATGATGGTACGGAACCTTGAAGGTACCATACTTTCATGTAGAACTTGCAAGAATATAGCTGACTGCGCCATCTAGATTTATAATATGTGATTTAGTAAATTTTTTCGTGAACACATTTTAATTTTTTTTTCTGATGTAACCACAAATTCAAGGTTTTCGGGGTTTTTCCTTTACTTAGTGCTATAAGACCTACCTACCTGTCTTTCATGATTTTAATTTTTAGATCAACGGGAAGTACCCTGTAGGTTTTCTTGACAGACACGACAGATGGACAGACAGATAATTAGTGATCCTATTATTTTTTATTTTTATAATGATTGAAATTTTTTATTTCACAATTTTTAGTGGCCCCACTGTACTATAATATGTTAATATGCTATGCCCACTGCCCAGTTAAAACCCTACTGTTTACTAAGCTATTACACTGATCGCGAGCAATTTGCTCTTATCCATTGAGGAGTTCTGTTCTCCATCTCCGAAGATATTCATCAGATCTTCACCTTTATATGGGACCACCTGCACAGAATACCCTTTCAAACAAAAAAAAAATTCCAAATCGGTCCAGGAGTCTGAGTAATCGGGGAACATACATAAAAAAAAAGAATCCGACGGATTGAGAACCTCCTCCTTTTTTGGAAGTCGGTTAAAAACAGACTTACCAACTGATGTCCACGATAAAAGGATGATTGTAGCGATGTAGAAGTTCTTACTGTGTAGTGAGGGCGCCATCGTTCAAACTGTAAATAATAGGACATCTTAAACTAGCCAAAAATCGGCCAAGTGCGAGTCGGACTCGAACACGAAGGGTTCCGCGATACAAGATAACACTCTTTAATTTTCATGGCGGCCATTTTGAAATTTTTACTATTTTGTTGTTATAGTGGCAATAGAAATACACATTCTGGGATCATTTTTTTTTCTCTCGTCTGGCTTTACACTGATTAGCCAATGTCAAGTTTGCAGTTATTTACAAGTTTAGGGAAACTATATGTAAGTATGGGCTTCGTCTGTGCCGGCGCCCGCCGACATACATGCGGCGCCCCGTTAGAGCGCTTCCCAGTCAGTTCCACCACCAATAAACACCAGCAGAACACAAAAACCGGCCACTTCTAACAAACACTCCAAAAAGTCACAACACGCGCGCCAGCAAACGCCACCACAGACGAAGTCCTCATTCTGGGATCATTTCTCTACCTATTATGGTTCATGAGATTACAGCTCGCTGACAGACAGACAGACGGGCGGACAGACGGACTGACGGACAACGGAGGCTTAGTAATAGGGTCCCGTTGGTACCCTAAAACGATTTAAGTATAATGCGCGACAGGCTGAGATGGCAACCGGGGTGGGGACGCCCGCTCACCCGCACTACCCCGCTGCGGGTGAGCGTGAGTGACGTGCGGGAGTGCGGGGCTTCCCTCCGCCTAATACCCCCATTGCCATCTCAATCTGTCGCGTACTATAGGTACCTACCTACTAACTTATTTTCAAAAATACTTATTAGGTAATAACTCGTATAATATGCGTACCTACCTACTTCATCATGATTATAACCCATTTCCGTCCCACTAATGAGTACGGGTCTCCTCTCAGAATGAGAAGGGTTTAGGCCATAGTCTGCCACGCTGGCCCAATGCGGATTGGCAGACTTCACACACCTTTGAGAACATGGAGAACTCTCAGGCATGCAGGTTTCCTCACGATGTTTTCCTTCACCGTTAGAGCAAGTGATATTTAATTGATTAAAACGCACATAACTGAAAAGTTAGTGGTGCGTGCCCGGGATCGAACCCCCGACCTCCACTTAGGAGGCGGACGTTCTAACCACTAGGCTATCACAGCTTTTTTACCTAGGTACCTACTTATATTTTTTAAACACACAAACCAAAACTGAACCGAAACTGGCACGTTTCGGAGATGATATTTTCACTGAGCCAGAGAACACTATCAAAATATTATTATTAGCTGGAAGATTTCAAAGCCAAATCAACACCACATGCCAATAATTTTAAGAAGTCTATTACACTATCAATATCTTAAGTACTTATTACTTAAGTATCTATACATATAATAAAATTGTAGAAAAGTGGTGTCTGTACAATGGAAATATATAAAAAAAAGTAGCAGGGGTTGTTATTATATCGATGTCGAACCCGAAATTGTAATTATTATTTTTTTGCCTGTTTGTCTGTGTGTTTGTGCACGCTAATATCAGAAACGGCTTATTCGATTTAGATACGGTTTTCACTAATATATTGTAGTAAGCTTCACTAAACATTTAGTGTTTATTTCATGTAAATCGGTTCATAAATAAAAAAGTTATGTCAATTTAAAGAATCACGGCGAACATTTTTAACGTACATGCTGCCCGAAAAGTCACTATTCCACGCAAACGAAGTCGCGGGCACAGATAGTATCAAATAAATTATATACAACTAGCTGATGCTCGCGACTTCGTCCGCGTGGATTTAAAATTTTCAAAATCCCGCGGGAACTAGTAAACGGGACAAAGTAGCCTATGTGTTAATCCAGAGTATAATCTATCTCCACTCCTCATCCAAATCCGTTCAACCGTTTTTGCGTGATTGAGTAACAAACATCCAAACATCCACACTTTGACATTTATAATATTAGTAGGATTAGGTTACTACTAATATTTACTTTTTTTAATTTCTAAGTGATGCCTAACAGCTTCGCTCGCGTGTATTTAGATTTTTGAAAATCCCGTGGGAACTCTTTGATTTTCCGGGATAAAAAGTAGCCTATGTGCTAATCCAGGGTATAATCTATCTCCATTCTAAATTTCAGCCCAATCCGTCCAGTAGTTTTTGCGTGAAGGAGTAACAAACATACACACACACACACATACACACATACAAACTTTCGCCTCTATAATATTAAGTTTAATTTTCTAGGACAAAGGTAGCCTATCTGTAATGGCCCGTCTCCGGGATGTAGTACATGTATCTTTCGTAAAAATATTTAAACGGATGATCCTTTAAAAATCCCGTGGGATCACCAGGATTTAGGAATGCAATTCCTTACAGAGTCAGGGTTGAGGAGTTGGGTCTCCGAAGTCAACGACAAAGTCTTTACTTGGTACAGATACCTCCAATATCAATCAATTTATAACCGACAGTTTCTAAAACCCATCAGCTTTGGTGGTCAGGTCCTCTGCAGCATCAGGATTGAGGAGTTGGAATCCAATTTTTTTATGGAACAATGTCACAAAGTTTCTCTATTGATTGAAAAAGATACGTACTAAGGGAATATTGAAGGTATTGACATTTGACAGTATCATAATGTAAGTACATATATCAGGATTTTCTTGAAATCTTGCGATACCAGATTCGCTATACGGTGATAATCTCCTCGGCCACGGGAGTTAATCTCCATAGAGATTAACGGACTGCACGGGAGATATTATCGTGCACAAATGTGTGCGCTAACACTGGCACACTCTCTATTCCCTCACTCTCATAACCCGATGGGTCGGAAATCCGACACAACCGGATGGAAATCAGGCGCAAAACCGACGGCTTATGTGCTCTTCCTGACTCCGGATTAGTAGGTTATCCTACTGAAAATTTCTTTACAGACCTATTTTTTTTGGCCCGACCCGGGAATTGAAACCAGGACATCGTCACAACAGTAGAAATATACTCACCATTAGATCAACAAAGCAATCGTGGTACAATATTTTTTTATGCCGTGTCTTGTTTTTTTTTTTAAGAATATTAGCCATTGACTAATATTCCCCTTTCCCCTCCAATTAAGCGTAAAGCTTGTGCCAGGAGTGGGTACGACAATAGTGCAACGGGTGGGGTTTGAACCGCCGACCTTTTGGAATTCAGTCCGCTCCTCAATCGTTGAGCTATCGAGGCTCTAAAGTCTAGTATTAAAAGTGTAACAGCCCCTTTATGGAGCAAAATATTACGGCCTCAGCAATTCGTAAACAAATTAATTGAGCGCACATGTCCACAAAAAAAAACGAAACCGTGTGAAATAAGTTAGGTCGTTCTCATCAACCCATTCGCTGGCTCACTACTGAGTACGGGTAAGAATGAGAAGGATTTGGCCGTAGACTACCACACTGGTAAAACATATCTGTGAAATTTATTTTCCTAAAGAACATTAAACATATTATATTTTGCATAAATAAGTTTGTTTTTTATTGATAACCTACTTATCAATCTTATACAGTAACAGGGCTCACTCCGTCACTTGCTCCATACAATCGTAGTCCCAATTTCATTTGAATATTAAGCAACCAAAGTCCATGAAATTTTGCAGATATATTCTAGAAACTAATATCTGTGCCTGTGGTTTTTTAGATTTTTCTAAAAATATGTAGTTTTAAAATTACATGGGCTCAAAGATTTGTATGTGAATTTTTAAGACCGCGTAACTTTGAAACCGAATATTTTAACGGAAATCTGGAAACCCACAGGCAAAGATATTAGTTCCCGGAACGTTTCTACAAAATTCCATTAGTATGATTGGTTAGTATTCCAATGAGAGACGAACTATGTTTATATGGAGCGAGTGATGGAGAGACTTTTAAAAACATCATTACCTACCTACCCATATTATAAAAACGAAAGTGTTTTGTTTGCTGGTTTGTCCTTCAATCACATCGCAACGGAGCAACCCACGTGATTTTTGCATGGATACAGTTTAAAGACGGAGTGATATAGGCTACTTTTATCCTAGAAAATGAAAGAGTTCCCACGGAATTTTCAAAAATCTAAATCCTCATGAGATTCAAACCGCTAACAGACAGACGGACCAAAAGCGGAGATTTAATTTTTTTTAAAAATCTTTGACAGGGTCCCGTTGGCTCTCTTGGGGTACGGAACTCTAAAAAGCTTCTTTCTCAAAGTCACCTAAAAATATCTAAATAGCTATACGTCAATAAAAAGTATAACATTATGTATGTACCTATGTTGTAACAAAAGCTTCTAACACAAAATAATATTTAATAGACAAAAGCTCCAAAAAGTGTTTTTCAGTTTAAAAATAGATTTATTAACTTACCTAGATTTCGTTCCAGCCCTAATCAATATACGTATTACAGTACAAATGATTAATCAAGTCCCACCAGTTTTAAACACCTTATTTAAAAAAAAAACAATCTCACTATCATAAAATACCTCGTAAACAGATTCAAATATAGAACAAAATGTCTTGAGAATAAAGTAAATCGTATTTTTTTTTGTGTGAAATACGTGAATTTAATGGGTTTTCCTCAGCGATGACGTATTTCAGTAGCGCTTTGGAAATATTGACTGAATTCTGAAACTCCGTGAGAGCGCTGTACATCCTACCTACTCTATGGCGCTGTATTGCGGGAGCTTTTCTTTCAGTGTTGCCAGACTGCACGAGCTTTTCAATGCTACCAAAATGGTAGTTTATTCGACAAGTTGGTTAATCGATTACGAAAAACAAATATTATTTCTTACTAGCTGATGCCCGAGACTTCGTTCGCGGACGCGTGGATGTAGTTTTTTAAAAATCCCGTGGGAACTCTTTGATTTTCCGGGATAAAAAGTAGCCTATGTGCTAATCCAGAGTATAATCTATCTCCATTCAAATTCAAATTCAATGATTTATTCAATAAAATGTAGATTGTAGGTCTGTACTCCGTAGGTACAATATGTTGAAATAATGTCTGATGAGCCTTATACATTTTACCACTATAACTGGTGTTTGAATATTACCTTAAATTAAATTAAATTGAATACAAATAAAAGTCAACACTAAAATATAAAGAAAGACATTCTAAATTCTAAATTTCAGCCCAATCCGTCCAGTAGTTTTTGCGTGAAGGAGTAATAAACATACACACACACACACATACATACAAACTATCGCTTTTATAATATTAATGTGATTAAATATACATTTACAAGTGCTTTTGAATCGTCATTGAATCTACCACTGGTTCATAATGTCCTCGTGCTATGTCTGTTTTCAGCAATAAATATCGGAAAACCTCGTGAGGAAACCTATATGCCAAGTTTTCCGTAATGTTATCATTCTAAGGCCTAAACCAGTCCCATTCTGAACAGAGAAGAGACCTGTGTTTAGTTAGTGGACGGCGATGGGTTGATGATAATGACACCTATTTTTAACCCCCGACCCAAAAAGAGGGGTGTTATAAGTTTGACGTGTGTATCTGTCTGTGGCATCGTTGCTCCTAAATTAATGAATCGATTTCAATTTAGTTTTTTGTTTGAAAAATGGCTTGATCGAGAGTGTTCTTAGTTATAATTAATGAAAATCGGTTCAGCCGTTTGAAAGTTATCAGCTCTATCTAGTTACTGTAACCTTCACTTGTCGGGGGTGTTATGAATTTTATTTTACACTTGTATTAACCAAAAACAAGAGACCCGCCCGGCTTCGCACGGGTAGCTTATTACAATTTCGTAGGGATCTATATTTTTTTTTAATAAAATAGGTAGAGCCTGTTACACAGGAGTAATGTAGCTTCCTACTGGTGAAAGAATTTTCAAAATCGGTTCAGCAGTTTCAGAGATTACTCCCTAAAAACTTTACCTTTTTATATAACTAGCTGATGCCCGTGACTTCATTCGCGTGGATATGGGTTTTTAAAATTCCCGTGGGAACTCTTTGATTTTCCGGGATAAAAAGTAGTCTATGTGCTCTATGGTATAATTTATCTGCATTCTAAATTTCAGCCCAATCCGTCCAGTAGTTTTTGCGTGAAGGAGTAACAAACATACACACACACACACACACACACACACACACACACACACATACAAACTTTCTCCTTTATAATATTAGTGTGATAATAGTTTAACACCTTACATGCCAGTGAATGGCATGCTAAGTGCCCGCAAGCTGGCATGCCACTAGCAGAATGTCAGCGCGTGATATATATGCTGGCATGTCATGTCAGTTCCTAGAAAGGCTGCGTACCGTGCCAGTGACTTGCGAGTTAAAGATCACAAAATGGATATTAAGGTGGATGCGACGGGTCTGCCCGCGAAATTCAAATTACTTGGTTGGTATCGACTGTAACTCACGAATTAGTCGATACTAGAGCTAATTTCTTAAGCCAACATAACGCTATAGGAACTATACGTTGAAACGATCTATACAAAATGTAAAATATCTTGTACACTATAAATGTGCGGAACCCTTCATGCGTTGCACTTAAGGGGTATGAGACGGGTCTGCCCACGAAATTCAAATTTAATGTGGTTTTTCGCAATTTGTAAACTAATACGACAAAGTAGGCTTATGAAAAAGTTGTTTAAGAAATTAGTCAAAATAATGAGTTTGACATGAGTTACTCACAAATTAGTCGATATTATAACTAATTTCTTAAACTGGACCGTTTCAAGTAGAGATTTTTATGTAATCCTGTGAAGATTGTACTGCCATTGTCGGAAATAGAATGTCATAAGCCTACTTTGTCGTCTTAGTTTACAAATTGCGAAAAACCAAATTAAATTTGAATTTCGCGGGCAGACCCGTCTCATGCACCTTAACTGGTTTTTTAAAAATAAAAATAGCAAGCAAACGAGCGGGTTTAACTTGGTGTAAGGTGATTACCACCGGCCATTAACATTCGAGGCACCAGAGGAACCGCCAATGCAGCGATGGCCTTGTAGGAATTTGTTGGTCTTGAAAATGTTGAAATCTAGTGGGAATACGGTCGAAGGGAGTTGGTTCTACAGTTCACAGCAACTTCAGAATGGAAGACTTTTTGTGATCACTGTATTATAAAAACAAATAAAATTGCAACATTTATACTGCCCATAGATTATATATTTTTTTTAAATTTAGCCAACAGTTTTGCATAAATTATTCATATATCAAGTACTGTAAATTCAAATTTACTGACATTTACAATCAGTTTATAGTCTGAATTGAAATCTAAAATTTTATAAGGTCTATAAAGCTTAAAAATATTGCACTGTTCTAAAATACTATTATTCATATTCAAATGATTTATTAATACGAAACATTTCTTTCCATCAACATCTATAACTTCTAATAAATAGCAGCCATATTTGATAGTAACATTTTGAATACGGAATGGAGTGAAATCGTCATTGGGTATAACAAAATTAGAGTTTGCCGCCAAAAATCTTTCGTGCTGCCATAGAGAAACGTTAGATTTTTGTTTTTTTAATAACACACTCAGGCGATATGCTAATCCATCCTTTTTGTATCTAACCTTCTTCGATGTTTCTACTTCTTCATCATAGCTTCTCAAACTATCAGATGAAGATCTAGTTCCCAATTTTATAATTTGAGGTACACAGTTTTTGTCAGTCTGAGAATTAATTATTTCTATTTCTTCGTTTGTTTTTGAACTGTTTTTAGATGTAGTATCATATTCACTTATAGACTGCTGTGAAGGTGTTTCAGAACTGAAGTGACTATCAAAATATGATTTCATCTTTTCAAATAAGGCACCATTTGCACTTTTTGTACTCAATGAATCATTTACATTTTGTTCACCTATATTAATTTCATTCTTCACTTGAATTATTTTACTTAGGTTAGTTTTTTTAAATGTCTTATTTAGTTCTGGATTAATATTATTTGATTTAATTATTTCTTGCCTAATATCAGCACCATGGGATTTAAAAATTGTTTTCACAGCATCATTTTGAGATCTTAACTCCTTGAGTTTTGATTTGTTACTAATTGGGCTACAATTTAAAACTGGTGATTTACTTCTTCCATTTTCTTCGCACGTTGATTTATTTTTAACATTGTCGTTGTTGTTAAACAGTTTTCTTCTTACATAAGGTGAGATATTAGGTGATGTGTGATTCGGAAGTAGTATGGGACTTTTTACTGTCCTATTTTGATAAGAACTACAGTTTTTACTTTTAGAAGACAATATAGGTGAGGAAAATACCTTTGTAATGTTTAAAGGAGCAAAATGTTGTTGTGATTTTGACATTAATGGTGATAGAATAACCTTTTGTAGTACTGGTGATGTATCAACCTTTTTATCATTTTTATTTTCTACAGGCGTATCAACAAACGTAATGTTTAGGTTAGAGATGTTTTTCGGCGCTTTTTTTCTTGTTTTTCCACGTTTCCTCTTCCTATTTACGGTTTGATTAGCTTTTCCAAGGTTTTCGTTTTGGTTCCTGTTTTCATAATCACTAGAATCACTGTATGACCAAATGATCTCCTCGGAGTTTTCCTGAGAGTTTAATAAACGGAATTTGGTTTTAAAATCTTTCTCTGATTGATTCTTCATTGTTTTAACTACGAATAACGAAAATTATTTTGAACACAGACAACTCTGACAATCCTATGGACAATCCTGACAATTGAAACTTCAAAAATGTCATACGTCAAGCATAGTCATAATCTGTACTCTATGGTTCGAACAAACAATAACGCCAACATTGCAGAGACAATTAAGTGTCTGCCGCGAAATTCAAATTTAATTTGGTTTTTTCCGACAACGGCAGTATCATTTTCACAGGATTACATAAAAATCTTTACTTGGAAGTGTTCAGTTTAAGATATAAGTCAAAATAATGAGTTTGACATGAGTTACTCACAAATTAGTGGACACCATAACCCGTCACAGAGCCTACCCACAAGAGATAAAATAAATTGACTTTCTCTTTTCTAAAAGTGCGAAGTGTTGCCTGCAAGGTAAAGGTACTACCTTATACTGAACCCTTTCAAGTAATGATTTTTATACAAAAACCAGTGAGGAGGATACTGCCATAATTATCTATTATATCGATGACTGCCATGAGCGTAGCGAAAAATCGTAGGTCTATGGCCATTGTCGGAATTAGAATGCCTTAGGACTAACTACTTTGTTGTATTAGTTTACAAATTGTGAAAATACATGGAAAAACCAAATTAAATTTGAATTTCGCGGGCAGACCAAACAAAAAAAGTTTCGAAAAGTGAAAAGTATGCTTGCATGTTCCTAAGAGGTCTCTATCTCTTTTCAATTTGAAACTTGTTAGGCAAATTCCGAGCAATATGTGAGTTTAGCCATCATATAAACATTTTAAATACGTTTATCCTAGCTAATCTGGAAATAATTTTTAATTTGCCGTCATTTTTTACTCAACTTTCATTATGATAATGATGAAAGTTGAGTGAAAACGCCATAAATAACTCTTGATTATCAACCCACAAAATACCATAATCTAGAGCTGCCAAGTTTAAAAAAAAAAGCATAAAAGGCTATCTATCATGTTGGCAGCCATGACAGCAGATTGCCAGCTTGTTCATGTTTTTGTGCCAACTTCACATCGATGTGCTCTCAAAACAAATACGCATATCGTGTATCGTATGCTGTACACAAATTCGTGCGCCTAGTTCATCCATCTTCTTTAATGTGCTCTATTTGCATCTAATAAACCACTGTTTCCTACTGGGATCCTTGAGGATTTGTCCAGGACTATATTTAGCTTGTATTTAGACCCCCTAGTCCCGTCCGGAGCCGGTTGTGATCGCAACAATGGAAGTAGAACGCGTTGCATCGGACTCTGAAAACGTGGCGGCGGACGAAAAACAAGTCGACGTAGGAGCCGGGGACTCGGCTGCCTCGCAACCGGAGAAGTTACGTCGCAAGGGCAAGAAATACGCGCGTAGTAACAGCAAGGAAGCTGCTGCGCCCGTTACTGCTCCGTTGCCGAAATATCGCAGCTGGAAGAACAGCCGTCGACCGCGGAACGGACATGGCAGAGGGCTCCCCAAGAAAGGTAGGAGACATATCTCGGCATAAAAATAGTTTTAACCATCAATATGTGAGTGAAAACGTATCGAATGTTCTAGAAAGGCGGTACAGTGTGAATACAGGTGCATTTTCGTTGTATTTACACAACTTTTCGTGTATTACGCAGCCGGCTTAGCAAAACGGCAATATTTTGGTGGCTATGTTATGTAGGTATATTTGCATGTAGGCTATAGGTAATAGGTTGCGGCATCCGTGAAGGTCACAATCGCTTATGCGCAGTTTCTAAAAGAAATGGGTTCTTTTTGATGTCGATTTACGGTAGGTCGCTAGGTAATCATCAAATCGCACTATGATAGTTGAATGACTCGTTACGTAATCGACCGCTTGTAAACAACTTTCGATGTACAAGGCTATTTTGGGCTTGTTTTGTTCTAACTACTGATGTTATATTGATTATACTAAATCAACAAAGTAATTAGCAGTAAACGCGTCTGGTTTAACTTTTCATACTTAGACCAATATTTTATTTAGGTACTTAATATGCCTATGACTTTACGGAAGTTTCGGCTTTAAAAATTCTGTGGGAACTCTTTTATTTTTTTCGGGATAAAAAGTACTGCTATATCCTTCGCCGGGATGCATATCTCACGCACCAGCACGCAGCTAACTCCGTAATAAATCTCGATAAAATCAGTTTAACAGATGGACCGCGAAAAGATAACAGACAGACAGACACACTTTCGCATTTATAATATAAATTATGGATTTACTTAAATTGTACCAGAAACTTAAAAGCTAAAGCACACATTAAATTTTGTAATAATAAGATAATATACTTTATTAAGGAAACATCGAAAATCTGAGCCTTGACTCATTAAATTAAATACAAAATGCATAATATAATCATAAATCTGTATATTTAGTTTTGCATAGTTGTTTTCTTAATAAAAATTCATGTTAATGCTGGTTTACATTATTCCATTGACTGGCTCGATGCAGTTGATTCCACTGCTGGTCTAGCTACAAACTACTCTTGATTAGATCACTGGACTAGAACCCTACTGAGATAATGTAATAGCCTCGATAGCTCAACGGTTGAAGAGCGGACTGAAAACTGAAAGGTCGCCGGTTCAAACCCCACCTGTTGCACTATCGTACCTACTCTTAGCACAAACTTTACGCTTAGTTGGAGGGTAAACGGGAGTATTAGTCAGCATAATAGACTTGGCTAATATTCTTTTTTTTAATTAAAAAAAATAAAATTTAAATGTCTGTTCTCTAACTACATAGTGTTGGTACACCCGCAGGCGCTGTTATTATTTTGTTATTTTTAATATATATTTTTACTGTCTTTGTTAAAAATGTTTTCCTAATTTTTAGGGTTCCCTAGCCACAAATGGCAAAAAACGGAACCCTTATAGATTAGTATGTCTGTCTGTCTGTCTGTCTGTCTGTCTGTCTGTCTGTCTGTCTGTCTGTCTGTCTGTCTGTCTGTCTGTCTGTCTGTCTGTCTGTCTGTCTGTCTGTCTGTCTGTCTGTCTGTCTGTCTGTCTGTCTGTCTGTCTGTCTGTCTGTCTGTCTGTCTGTCTGTCTGTCTGTCTGTCTGTCAGTCCGTCCGTCCGTCCGTCCGTCCGTATGTCATAGCCACTTTTTTCCGAAACTATAAGAACTATACTGTTGTTGATAAGTACATGTATTCTGTGAACCGCATTAAGATTTTCACACAAAAATAAAAATAAAACAATAGATTTTGGGGGTCCCCATACTTAGAACTGAAACTCAAAATTTTTTTTTCATCAAACCCATACGTGTGGGGTATCTATGAATAGATCTTCAAAAATGATATTGAGGTTTCTTATATCATTTTTTTCTAAACTGAATAGTTTGCGCGAGAGACACTTCCAAAGTGGTAAAATATGTACCCCACCCCCTGTAACTTCTAACATAAGAGAATGATAAAACTAAAAAAAATATATGATGTTCATTTCCATGCAAACTTCCAACGAAAATTGGTTTGAACGAGATCTAGTAAGTAGTTTTTTTTAATATGTCATAAAAAATAAAATGTGTTTAAATTTTCAAAGTAAGATAACTATACCAAGTGGGGTACCATATGAAAGGGCTTTACCTGTATATTCTAAAACAGATTTTTAATTATTTTTATTCATAACAATTTTTGATTTATCGTGCAAAATGACGGAAAAAATACCCGAGTACGGAACCCTCGGTGCGCGAGTCCGACTCGCGCTTGGCCGGTTTTTAATCACCAGGCTATCACCTCCCACTAGGCTATCAAAAAATTGTTATCTGCAAATTTTATTTTACCTACATATTATTTCGTACAAAATGTTTGTTTTTTTATTGATAAAACCTACTTATCAATCTTATGCATTGAAAACATAGATAACAATTTTGTATGATAAATTTTTATTGAAATGTTAATGTTGTGTAAATGAGCACAGACAGATACACATGTCAAACTTATAACACCCCTCTTTTTGGGTCGGGGGTTAAAAATTGACCTGATAGATGTTACATCCGAAAAAGTGGGGGTCTTTTTTTGCTATTGTATCGAGTGGGATGTCAAATGAAAGATATTCTGAGTTCATAAACATAAATAACAACTAGCTGATGCCCGCGACTTCGTTCGCGTGGATGTAGGTTTTTTAAAATTCCCGTGGGAACTCTTTGATTTTCCGGGATAAAAAGTAGCCTATGTGCTAATCCAGGGTATAATCTATCTCCATTCTAAATTTCAGCCCAATCCGTCCAGTAGTTTTTGCGTGAAGGAGTAACAAACATACACACACACACACACATACAAACTTTCTCCTTTATAATATTAGTGTGATGTTGAAATACATGGAGCAGAAAAACAATTAAGTTATCTATCACTATCTATCAGCAGTTCGCAGGTAGTAGTCAGGTTTTAGTACTGCTTAACTTTTTTTAAAAAAAAAAAAAAGAATATTAGCCATGTTAATGACTAATATTCCCCTTTCCTCTCCAACTAAGCGTCAGGCTTGTGCTAGAAGTAGGTACGACAATAGTGCAGTTGAGGATCTAAGGAGGCTTTTTTTGTTTTGATATTTCTAGGCCATCTGCAATCAGTCATTTATGTAGGCAATTTAACTTTATCTAGTCTTAATAAATTCAAAATTTAAAAACCCCCGACACAAAACCCTCTAAAAAGTAAATAACTTTCAAACAGCTGAACTGATTTTCTTGGATTATAGCTAAGAACACTCTCCATCAAGCCACCTTTCAAACATAAAATACTAAATTAAAATCGGTTCATTAGTTTAGAGAAGCTACGATGCCACAGACAGATACACACGTCAAACTTATAACACCCCTCTTTTCGGGTCAGGGGTTTAAAACCATTTTGTTGAAAACATTAATTGAAACTACCATATTTATTGTGGAACTGTCATAGACCGTGTAAACATTAGTGAATAGGTATTTGTTGCTGAAAGTCTGGCAAGGTCACTGGTCAAGGTTACCGTTGTTTTGAAGTCTCGCTTGTCAGTAGGGTTGTCAGCTTACTGTTTGTGTTAATGGCTAGGGCTGTTCCAGTGTTTAAAGAGACCTTCATGTTGACTTGAATTTGCATCTTTTATTAACCCCCGACCCAAAAAGAGGGGTGTTATAAGTTTGACGTGTGTATCTGTGTGTCTGTGTATCTGTGTATCTATCTGTGGCATCGTAGCTCCTAAACTATTAAACCGATTTTAATTTAGGTTTTTTTGTTTGAAAGGTGGCTTGATCGAGAGTGTTCTTAACTATAATCCAAGAAAATCGGTTCAGCCGTTTGAAAGTTATCAGCTCTTTTCTAGTTATTACTGTAACCTTCATTTGTCGGGGGTGTTATAAATTTTTAATTTACACTTGTAGTACAGTAGAATCTCACTAATCCGGCACTATTAAAAACCAGAGGGTGCCTTGGAATCCCTAAAATAAAAACTATTAAATAAAACCGGTCAAGTCCGAGTCAGATTCGCGCACCGAGGGTTCCGTACTCGGGCGATTTGTCCCGCATTTGGCACGATAAATCAAAAACTGTTATGCATAAAAATAGATAAAATTTGTTTTAGAATGTACAGGTAAAGCCCTTTCATATGTTACCCTACTTAGTATAGTTATCTTACTTTGAAAATTGAAACAAATTTTTTTTTGTGATGTAACCACAAATTCACGATTTTCGGATTTTTTCCTTCACTTGTGCTATAAGACGTACCTACCTGCCGAATTTCATGATTCTAGGTCAACGGGAAGTATACCCTGTTGGTTTTTCTTGACAGACGGATAGACAGACAACAAGTGATCCTAAAAGGGTTCCGTTTTTCCTTTTGAGGTAACTGAACCCTAAAAATCACCAGCATCAGTTTTCCTTTCCACTTTTAATAGAGCTGGGTACCTTCAAGAATGAATAGGCATCTTCTAGGCAAGCGCGCTCCATCTTAGGCTGCATCATCACTTGCCAGCAGGTCTGATTGAAGCCAAGCGCTAGTCCTACCTATACCTAAAAAAAAACAGGATCCCAAAAATTGTAAACAAGTTTGAATAGTGAATTATAGTTTCCTGAATAGATTAATTAACAGTTCCTTATCAGAATCTCAAGGTAAATGCTGTCTCTAAAGTCTAAAATCTTTCATCATCATCATCATCAGCCTGTGGACGTCCACTGCTGGACATAGGCCTTCCCTAAAGAGCGCCACCACACCCGGTCCTCAGCTTTCCTCATCCAGCCACTTCCCGCCAGCCGCTTTATATCGTCGGTCCATCGTGCTGGAGGGCGTCCCACACTACGTTTGCTTAAACGCGGTCTCCACTCAAGGACTTTCCGGCTCCAACGGCCATCGCCTCTACGACAGGCATGGCCTACCCACTGCCACTTCAGCTTGCTAATAGTTTGGGCTATGTCAGTGACCTTGGTTCTCCTGCGGACCTCCTCATTTTGGATCTTATCCCTCAGGGAAACTCCTAACATAGACCTCTCCATAGCTCGCTGAGCAACTTTGAATTTGTGGACAAGGCCGTTTGTCAGTGTCCACGTTTCAGCACCATAGGTGAGGACGGGAAGGACACACTGGTCTAAAATCTGTGACTCTGGAATATTAATGCTTTTTACTATCAAAACATATGATGCTTAAAGAACCGGTCAAGTGTGAGTTGGATTAGCACACTTAAAGGTTCCCTACCATCGTACAAGATATACCTAGCACTTAACCTAGCCTTACGTAGAATACTGAAATTGATGACGGACTGCGCATTTCATGAACCCATTTTTTTTTTTGGTGAAATGACCAAGAATTCATAGTTTTCGGATTTTTTCCTTTACATGTGCTATAATACCAAATTTCATGATTCTAGGTCAACGAAAAGTCCCCTATAGGTTTTCTGGACAGACACGTCAGACGGACAGACAGACAGACAACAAAGTGATCCTATAAGGATTCCTTTTTTCCTTTAGAGGTACGGAACCCAAAAATGAGAAGGAATTATGAAAAATTTAATACTTTATTTTATTTTTTGAAATGAAATTTGGAATGGAGATAGATAATATCCTGGATTAGCACATAGGCTACTTTTTATCCCGGAAAATTAAAGAGTTCCCACGGGATTTTGAAAAACCTAAATCCACGCGGGCGAAGTCGCGGGCATCGGCTAGTCCTTCATAAACATTACTGTTTCACAGAAGGAGAGCTCAAGCCCTAGTAATCACGCTAATTGTCGAAAAGCTAATAATATTTACTCACTATGTATTTACATAGGTAGGTATATATATGTAGTTTGTTTTCGTCGCGCCTATTCGCTCATGGCCGAATTGCGCACTTGTTTTTGTTATCTAAAGCCCGTTTACCAGTGTAAGCTATGCTATTATTCTAATGGCACGGCTTTATTATTGGGACTCTACTAATGATTGGAGTTCGGGCTTTTTTACGGTAGTTCTTCATTCGGTAAATCCACTGGCCAGACAATTCGGGTTAATCGAATGTTTTGTGTTCGGCGAATTTTTAGGGTTCTGTACCTCAAAAGGAAAAACGGAACCCTTATAGGATCACTTTGTTGTCTGTCTGTTTGTCTGTCAAGGAAACCTATAGGGTACTTCCCGTTGACCTAGAATCATGAAATTTGGCAGGTACGTAGATCTTATAGCACAAATAAAGGAATAAATCCGAAAACCGTGAATTTGTGGTTACAACATAAAAAAAAATTAAAATGGGTTTTAAATTTTCAAAGTAAGATAACTAACTATACTAAGTGGGGTATCATATGAAAGAGCTTTACTTGTATATTCTAAAACAGGTTTTTATTTATTTTTGTGTATAATAGTTTTTGATTGATCGGAAAAAATACCCGAGTACGGAACCCTCAGTGTTTGGGTCTGACTCGCACTTGGCCGGTTTTTTTATTATAACTTTGGCAAATCAACAATCCAGCACATCCGACATTCTGTGAATATTGTAAGGCGAAAGTTTTTGAATATATGTGTGTGTATGTTTGTTACTCTTTCCCGCAAAAACTAGTGGACTGATTTGGCTGAAATTTGGAATGTAATCCGTTCGTAATGTATCCCGGAAAATCAAAAGGTTCCTACGGGATTTATAAAAAACCGATATCGACGTCCTAAATCGTAGTGAGGTCTCTCGGTTTGATTATGAATCGACGATATGCCAAATATTAGGCTATGGTGACGTAAAATAATAGGAAAATAAAATAGGGCTACATTAGGGGTACCTGTAAGGGGTCAAATGTACATTTGATGCCTGCCAGTGACGTCGACGCCTCGACGTTTTTAACCCCCGACCCAAAAAGAGGGGTGTTATAAGTTTGACGTGTGTATCTGTGTATGTGTCTGTGGCATCGTAGCTCCTAAACTAACGAACCGATGTTTGATTTTTTTTTTTTTGTTCGAAAGGTGGCTTGATCGAGTGTTCTTAGCTATAATCCATGAAAATCGGTTCAGCCGTTTGAAAGTTATCAGCTCTTTTCTAGTTACTGTAACCTTCACTTGTCGGGGGTGTTATAAATTTTTAATTTACACTTGTCTATACATAAAACACAATTATATTCAACTTTTCGTAATTCACGCCAAACCGACAATTGTCTAAAAATATCCGTCTTCCATGTTTTATTAACCCCCGACCCAAAAAGAGGGGAGTTATAAGTTTGACGTGTGTATCTGTGTGTCTGTGTATCTGTGTATCTGTGTATCTGTCTGTGGCATCGTAGCGCCTAAACGAATGAACCGATTTTAATTTACTTTTTTTTTTTTGATTGAAAGGTGGCTTGATCGAGTGTTCTTAGCTATAATCCAAAAAAATTGGTTCAGCCGTTTAAGAGTTATCAGCTCTTTTCTAGTTTTCTTGTAGAAAAGAAGGTTAGATAACCGTTAGGTTCATAATATTATGTCAATTGACAAATGTCAAGCTGTCAAGATGGACGTTGCCTAGATACATGTAATCATTTATTTGAAAATGATGTTTTGAAAAACTCAAATACTTTGTCGGGGGTGTTATAAATTTTTACACTTATTCTTCGCTGACTATTTCACTCGATTTGTAAGACTGTAAATACATTACAAAGTCTTTTATCAGTAAATAAGCCCTGAAAATACCTAAGGCCACGTACCTACTTAGTTATCAATGACTCAGTTGCTATTATTGCGGATAGCTATTATGTATTAGTTTGTAAATAAAGTGTATTTTTAACCCTCTACCCAAAAAGAGGGGTGTTATAAGTTTGACGTGTGTATCTGTGTATCTGTCTGTGGCATCGTAGCTCCTAAACTAACGAACCGATTTTTTTTTTGTTTGAAAGGTGGCTTGATCGAGAGTATTCTTAGCTATAATCCAAGAAAATCGGTTCAGCCGTTTGAAAGTTATCAGCTCTTGTCTAGTTACTGTAACCTTCACTTGTCGGGGGTGTCATAAATTTTTAATTTAGACTTGTAATATGTAGATTTGTAGGTAATATTTATAACTGCTTCATTGGTCTAGCGTTTAGTATGGACTGCAGATGACGAGGCCCTGGGTTCGGTTCCCGGGTCCGTAAAACAGTTAGGTATAGGAATTTTCTGTAAACAAGATAAAGTTGAAAACTAAAACCCGACTGAGATCGTCTTAATAAACCCTGAAATATTATAGTAAAATTGTTTTTCTGTCCCTTGGTATATTTTAATGTTGTAGTACATTTACATTCATGAACTCAGAATTTTTTTCCTCTTTCATTTGACATCCCACTTGATACAATAGCAAAAAAAAAAAATTTTGGAGACCCCCACTTTTTGCCATGTAACATCCGTTAAGTTATTTTTTTTCGTATAAAGTGTGGCATATGTCACCCGGAGCTTTACGATGAATCGATTGACACCTCATTCATCAAAATCGGCCCAGTAGTTTAGGCGCTATGGTGGAACACACAGAATCTGGATACAAACATACATACCCATATACATACATACATACCCTCCCACATACATTCATACATACCCACCCACATACATACATACCCACCCACATACATACATACCCACATACATACATACATACATATGTAAGAGTAGGAGAACTAGCTCCAATAAAACATACATAGACTGCTAAAATCATAACCCTTCCTTTTGGCTTTGCCGCAGTCGGGTAAAAAATTCTCAGTAGTAGTCCGGAGTTAGGAAGTTGGCGGTGTTGCACTCCCGTGCCTCGGAGAGCACGAAAAGCCGTCGGTCATGTGACTGATTTCTCTCCGGTCGTGTTGGATTTCCTTCCCATCGGGCTATGAGAGTGAGGGAATAGAGAGTGCACCTGTGTTTGCGCACACATTTGTGCACTATAATATCTCCCGCGCAGTTTGCTAATCTCTATAGAAATTGGCCACATTGGCCGAAATTCGGTCGGCAGGACATTATTTTTATTATTTTGTTCTGTGAATTTATTATTTTTAACCCCCGACCCAAAAAGAGGGGTGTTATAAGTTTGACGTGTGTATCTGTGTATCTGTCTGTGGCATCGTAGCACCTAAACGAATGAACCGATTTTAATTTAGTTTTTTTTGTATGAAAGTTATCAGCTTTTTTCTAGTTACTGTAACCTTGACTTGTCGGGGGTGTTATAAATTTTTAATTTACACTTGTCTTCATTATTCACGGTAATTTCACTGGTGATTTTTCACGGAAAGTGATTTTTAAATTTTCACAGTTATAATGATTTGCTACATTAATTTTAACTTGGAATTAATGATGGTCAAAACGCTGCAGGATAAATCAAAAACTATTGTGCATAAAAATAAATAAAAATCTGTTTTAGAATGTACAGATAAAGCCCTTTCACGTGATACCACACTTGGTATAGTTATCTTACTTTGAAAATTTAATCACATTTTATTTTTTTTCATTTTTTTTAAATGATGTTACCACTAATTTACGGTTTTCGGATTTATTCCTTTACTTATGCTAGACCTATCTACCCGCCTTTCGTGATTCTAGGTCAACGGGAAGTACCATATAGGTTTTCTTGGCAGACACAACGGACGGACGGACGGACAGACAGACAACGAAGTGATCCTATAACGGTTCCGTTTTTCCTTTTGAGGTACGGAACCCTAAAAACGATAGGATACTCGTGCTCAGTAGTGCGCCAGCGATTGGTTGACGATTATCTATACTAATAAATAAAATTGGAGTGTCTGTCTGTAATTTCGAAATAACTACCGCATATTAAGGTCATATGGTTATTTGAATGATACTATAACTGAATCACATGTTTTTAAAATTTTTGTCTGTCTGTCTGTCTGTTTGAAAAGGCTAATCTTGGGAACGGCTGAACCGATTTTGACGGGATTTTCACAGACAAGTAGAGAATTGACCAGGGAGTAACATAGGCTGTTTTTCTACCTATGTACACCGAAATCTCCGAGATTTCTGAACCGATTTGCGTCATTTCTTTTTTAATCGATAGAGGAACTTTGCGACATTGTTTCATAAAAAATTTGGAGTCCAACTCCTCAATCCTGATGCTGCAGGGGATCTGACCAATCCACGCGGGCGAAGCTGCGGGCATCAGCTAGTCTTCATATAAACTATGTTTTGCAGGCGGCGCCGGTGGTAAAGGAGTGTGGGGTGTACCAGGGTCGGAGCTCCTCGAGGAGTATGTGGAAGACGCCAATGACCCCAACTACGACTCGGAAGCGGTTACCAACGGCGACGTGGAGTTCAAACAGGTCATCGTGGAGGCCGACCCGGAGGAGATCGTGGTAAGGTTTATGATGTCCTGTCCTACCGCATGCAGTACTTTAGTGGTTCCGTACCTCAAAAGGAAAAACGGAACCCTTTTTTTTTCTTTTTTTTTTCTTTAAATCTGGCTTTACTCTGATTAGCCAATGTCAAGTTTGTGATATTTTCAAGTTATTGAATTTATACAAGTATGGACTCCGTCTGCGCCGGCGCCCGCCGACATACGCGCGGCGCCCCTTTAGAGCGCTTCCCAGTCAGCTCCACCACCAACAAAAACACCAACTAACACAAAAACCAGCCACTCTTAACAAAAAAAAAAAACACTCCAAACAAGCACAACACGCGCGCCAGCAAACGCCATCACAGACGAAGTCCGTGGTAAGGTTTATGATGTCCTAGTACCGCATGCAGTACTTTAGTGGTTCCGTACCTCAAAAGGAAAAACGGAACCCTTATAGGGTCACTTTGTTGTCTGTCTGTTTCAATCTGTCAAAAAAAAAACCAGCTAACAAACGTCTCTGACACCACGTCAGAGGTAGCAGCCGCCTCTTGTATAAGTAACAAGAGTTTAAAAATAAATCTATACATATAATAAAATTGTAGAAAAGTGGTGTCTGTACAATGGAAATATAAAAAAAAAGTAGCAGGGGTTGTTATTATATCGATGCCGAACCCGAAATTGTAATTAATTTTTTTTGTCTGTTTGTCTGTTTGTCTGTGTGTTTGTGCACGCTAATATCAGAAACGGCTTATTCGATTTAGATACGGTTTTCACTAATATATTGTAGTAAGCTTCACTTAACATTTAGTGTTTATTTCATGTCGATCGGTTCATAAATAAAAAAGTTATGTCAATTTAAAGAATCACGGCGAACATTTTTAACGTACATGCTGCCCGAAAAGTCACTATTCCACGCGAACGAAGTCGCGGGCACAGCTAGTAAAAAATAAAAATCTGTCTGTCTGTCTGTGCGTCTGTCGTGTCTCTCAAGTTAACCTATAGGGTACTCCCCGTTGACCTAGAATCATGAAATTTGGTAGATAGGTAGGTCTTATAGAATAAGTGAAGGACTAAATCCGAGAACCGTGAATTTGCGGTTATATCACAAACACAATAATTATAACATTTTAGTAGTTATATTATATTAGTAACTACTTCATTTAAAAAAAAATTTAGATATAAGTTAGCCCTTGACTGCAATCTCACCTGGTGGTAAGTGATGATGCAGTCTAAGATGGAAGCAGGCTAGCCTGGAAGGGGTATGGCAGTTTTTATTAAACCCATACCCCTTTGGTTTCTACACGGCATCGTACCGGAACGCTAAATCGCTTGACACACGGCTTTGCCACTAGTTACCAACTAGTCATGGCCGAAGTCTCCCACCAGACCAGACCAATTTAGTATAACACTAGCCGATGCCCGCGACTTCGCCCGCGTGCATTTAGGTTTTCGAAATCCCGTGGGAACTCTTTGATTTTCCAGGATAAAAAGTAGCCTATGTGCTAATCCAGGATATTATCTCTCTCCTTTCCAAATTTCAGCCAAATCCGTCTAGTGGTTTTTGCGTGAAGGAGTAACGAACATACACATACTTTCGCCTTTATAATATTAGTGTGAAGTGTGATTAGTGTGATAGTAGTGATATTAGTAGTACTAGGTAGTATATACCTGACCTAGTGCAACCTTTAGCCTGGCATGCTTCCAAGTTACGATGTTTTAGTACTCATTAGCTCACCTATTGTGGGTGTATATTATGTTACATAACCTATGTAAACAAACATTGCGCCATAACAGCATAGCGCAAGAGCCCGGGACCGCCAGATGTTACTGTTTCTAAAATAATCACACTAATATTATAAAGGGGAAAGTTTGTATGTGTGTGTGTGTGTGTGTGTGTGTTTGTTACTCCTTCACGCAAAAACTACGGGACGGATTGGGCTGAAATTTAGAATGGAGATAGATTATACCCTGGATTAGCACATAGGCTACTTTTTATCCCGGAAAATCAAAGAGTTCCCACGGGAATTTTAAAAAACCTACATCAAACTTATATCATACATAGTAGAGACTATATCCACGGAAAGAAGTTAGTATAGGGCTCTCTCTGTTACGTAATCCCATACAAAGACAAAAACTCAGTGGGCGTTAACTATCTTGAGTGGCCAACCAATCGCAAACGAAATTTTTCGAATTGAATTTCAAATGTTTTTTTGTTTTTGAAATCATTTTTGAATTGAATTTAGAATGTTTTTTGAAAATTTGTTTGATTGGTAAGCCATTGAAAATGGTTAACGCCCACTGAGCTTGTTGTCTTTATCATCTATATGAGACTAGCTGACGCCCGCGACTTCGTCCGCGTGGATTTAGGTTTTTCTAAATCCCGTGGGAACTCTTTGATTTTCCGGGATAAAAAGTAGCCTATGTGCTAATCCAGGATAATATCTATCTCCATTCCAAATTTCAGCCAAATCCGTCCTGTAGTTTTTGCGTGAAGGAGTAACAAACATACACACACACACACACATACAAACTTTTGCCTTTATAATATTAGTGTGATTACGTAACAGAGAGAGCCCTATACTAACTTCTTTCCGTGGATAGAGTATAGTGTTAACGTACGCATATCTGCTAGCCAGGGCCAATGTCCCAATTACAGGTATCAGCTGCTAAAGGTACGGTTGGCCTCAGAATTCGAGTAGCAATTCCGTGAAACTATTGCATTAAAATACCTGTCGCACTTATGACCTCTTGCTATAAACACGCCACACACACCTAACGCATGTGCATAACCGTGCCACGCGAATATGATCATTAACGTGCTAAACGACTTAGGGCCTCTGACTGTACCTACGTGAAAACATGCATTGGGCTAGCGTGGCAGATTGTGGCCTGAACCTTTCTCATGTTAGAGGAGAACCGTGCTCATTAGTGGGCCGGCACTGTGTTGGATTATTTCGTGTAGCGACAGAACGGTTACTGTGTCAAATCTGACATCTCACGTTGCGACACTGTTACATAAAAATTGAGAGGGTTAGCGCGCGGTTACATTGGCATAAGCTTAAGCGGACATGATTATTTTATAAATTACTAGACTAGATGATACCCGCGACGTCCGCGTGGATTTAGGTTTTCGAAAATCCTCTGCTTTTCGGGACAGAAAAAGTTGCCTATGTTAATTTCCGGGACGCGAGCTACCTCTGTACCAAAATTCATGTAAATCGGTTAAACGGCCCATCCGTCTTTGAGAATGCCAAGGGAATTTTTCGATTTTCCGGGATAAAAAGTAGCCTATGTCCGTCCCTGAGATGTAAGCTAACTCTGTACCCATCAGAATCTGTTAAACTGTTTGGCCGCGAAAATGTAGCAGGCAGACAGACAGACCGACAGATTGACAGACAGACAGACACACTGGCATTTATATATTAGTAAGAACTAGCGACCGCCCCGGCTTCGCACGGGTGCAATGTAGATACTACGTAATGCAGTGTCACAAACTACATATATACAATTATTTCGTTACATTTATTTCAAGAATAATATAGCATTTTCGATGAAAGCTCCAGTCGTCTTGATTTATTTCGACATAATGAACAATTATCGTCGTATTTCAACAAATTAACACAAAACAATATTAAATTATACGTTTAAACCGTCCTCTTGATCTATTGATCTTGATCTATAAATAAATAAATAAATAAATATTGATGAAAACCGCATTCAAATCCGTGGCGTGGTTTAAAAGATCTACGCGTACAGAGGGACAGACGGCGAGAAGCGACTTTGTTTTTAACCCCCGACCCAAAAAGAGGGGTGCTATAAGTTTGACGTGTGTATCTGTGTATCTGTCTGTGGCATCCTAGCCCCTCTAAACTAATGAACCGATTTTTTTTTTTTTGTTTAAAAGGTGGCTTATCGAGAGTGTTCTTAGCTACAATCCAAGAAAATCGGTTCAGCCGTTTGAAAGTTATCAGCTCTTTTCTAGTTATTACTGTAACCATCACTGGTCGGGGGTGTTATAAATTTTTAATTTACACTTGTATACTATGTAGAGATTACAATAACCGCTTCAGCTCATGACAATGTGTTCGCTTATAATAGTAAAGTTCAATGACCCCGTGACACAGATACATGTAGCTCGTCAAAGATACGAAATAAAAACTTCGTACGGCTCACAAAAATCGGTCAAGTGCGAGCCGGACTCGCACACTACGGGTTCTGTACCATCGGACAAGAAATAACACTTTTTAAGGTTCCGTACCTCAAAAGGAAAAACGGAACTCTTATAGGATCACTTTGTTGTCTGTCTGTCTGTCTGTCTCTGTGCCTGTCTGTCTGTCTGTCTGTCAGTCTGTCGTGTCTGTCAAGAAAACCTATAGGGTGCTCCCTGTTGACCTAGAATCATGAAATTTGGGAGTTAGGTAGATCTTATAGCACAAGTAAAGGAATAAATCCGAAAACCGTGAATTTGTGGTTACATCATTAAAAAAAAATTAAAATGTGTTTAAATTTTCAAAGTAAGATTTATACCAAGTGGGGTATCATCTGAAAGGGCTTTACCTGTACATTCTAAAACAGATTTTTATTTATTTTTATGCATAATATTTTTTGATTTATCGTGCAAAATGTTGGAAAAAATACCTGAAGTACGGAACTCTCAGTGCGCGAGTCTGACTCGCACTTGGCCGGTTTTTTTTTAATTTTCATGGCGGCCGTTATGAATTTTTTATTATTTGTTGTTATAGTGGCAATAGAAATACTCATTCTGTGAAAATTTCTAATCTCCACCATAAAATAAAAATAAGTAAAAATCTGTTTTAGAATGTACAGGTAAAGCCCTTTCATATGATACTCCGCTTGATATGGCTATCTTACTTGAAAATTGAAAATACTTAAAAAAAACCTTTTGTACGATGTTACGGAACCCTATGTGTGCGAGTCCGGCTCAGACTTGGCCGGCTTTTTTCGTTTGAAACAAGACAAGTACCTGTTAAATCAAGCATTCCACTTTGTTTTCAATCCGTAGTGTACTTTACAAATGCATTGTTCGTTGATTTCATAGTCAATGACCTGGGACCCTACTTGGTTGCATGTAACCAACATTGATCATTTACCTCACGTACTTTTGCGTCGGCTAAATGGCATGGACATGAAACAAGCCAAAATGAAGTCTTTTTTTTTTTTAATTCACTATAGGCAAGCGCTTGACCACAATCACACCTGATGGAAAGTGATGATGTGGTCTAAGATGGGACGCGTTTACCTAGAAGGTGCCTATTCAGTCTTGTTTTAAAGATACCCGGATTGTAATTGGTAGGAAACACAGATCGCGGGAGAGTATTCCAAACCTTAGCCATGCGTATGAGGAATGATGACGCAAAACGTTTCGTGCGTGTAGATGTAATGTCGACGACATAAGGATGGAAACTCGCCCGACGTCTTGCGGTTCGGTGGTAAGTCAAGGAGTTACGACAGAAACATTTTAGGGTTCATCTCAAAATGGAAAAAAGGAACCCTTACAGGGTCACCTCGTTGTCTATCTGTCTGTCAGTCGTAACCGGCCAAGTGCGAGTCAGACTCTCGCGCCGAGGGTTCCGTATTCGGGTATTTTTTCCGACATTTTGCATGATAAATCAAAAACTATTAAGCATAAAAATAAATACAAATCTGTTTTAGAATGTACAGGTAAAAACCCTTTCATATGATACCCCACTTGGTATAGTTAACCTACTTTGAAAATTGAAAATATGTACTAATTTTATTTTTTCACTAGCGACCCGCCCCGGCTTCGCACGGGTGGACATTTATTTTTTCTATTTTCCGGGATAAAATATAGCCTATACGGATTCGGAAGAATCCCTCTAAGTAATGGTAAAAGAAATTTTGAAATCGGTCCAGTAGTTTTTGAGCCTATTCAATACAAACATACAAAAATACAAAGGTTTCCTCTTTATAATAATAGTATAGATGAGCACATTCTAATTTTCTTTTGTGATATAACCACAAATTCACGGTTTTCGGATTTTTTCCTTTACTTGTGCTATATAAGACTACCTACCTGCCTTTCATGATTCTAGGTCAACGGGAAGTACCCTATAGGTTTTCTTGACAGTTTTCAATTTTCAAAATAAGATATCTATACCAAGTGAGTATCATATGAAAGGGCTTTACCTGTAAATTCTAAAACTGATTTTTATTTAATTTTATGCATAATAATAGTTTTTGATTTATCGTGCAGAATGTCGAAATATACCCGAGTACGGAGCCCTCAGTGCGCGAGTCTGACTCGCACTTGGCCGGTTTTTATATCACACTAATATTAGAAAGGCGAAAGTGTTTATGTATGTATGTATGTGTGTGTGTATGTTTGTTAGTCATTCACGCAAAAACTACTGGACGTATTTGGCTGAAATATAGAATGGAGATAGATCATGCCCTCGATTAGAAGATGGGCTTCTTTTTGTCCCGGAAAATTAAAGAGTCCCTACAGGATTTTTTAGAAACCTAATATCCACGCGAACAAAATCGCGGGCATCAGTTAGTTTGGATTCTTTTTCTAGTGTCTAACCATAAAATTTTGACATCGTCTGTGTTGGTGTTGGCTGGCGGGCGTGCTCTGCCTTTTTGGAGTGGTTTTTTTTTGTTAAAACTGACTGGAAAGCGCTCTAAGGGGGTGCCGTGCGTGTGTCGGCGAGCGCCGGCACAGACGGGGTCCATACTTGTATAGTTTAACTAACTTGTTACAAATAACTACAAACTTGACATTGGCTAATCTTTGTAAAAGCCAGACGAGAGAGAAAAAAAAAAGAAAACCATATAATTTCCTTGTTCCAGCGTAAGTCAGAACCTGTGATCCTGGAGTACTTCGAGCATGGCGACACCAACGCCGCGGCGGAAGACTTCCTAGAGTTCCTAACGTCAATGAGGAGTCATGTGGTAAGTGATATTTTTAACCCCCGACCCAAAAAGAGGGGTGTTATAAGTTTGACGCGTGTATCTGTGTGTCTGTGTATCTGTCTGTGGCATCGTAGCGCCTAAACTAATGAACCGATTTTAATTTAGTTTTTTTTGTTTGAAAGGTGGCTTGATCGAGAGTGTTCTTAGCTATAATCCAAAAAAATTGGTTCAGCCGTTTAAGAGTTATCAGCTCTTTTCTAGTTTTTTGTAGAAAAGAAGGTTAGATAACCGTTAGGTTCATAATATTATGTCAATTGACAAATGTCAAGCTGTCAAGATCGACGTTGCCTAGATACATGATTATTTATTTGAAAATGATGTTTTGGAAAACTCAGATACTTTGGACTAGTTACTGTAACCTTGACTTGTCGGGGGTGTTATATATTTTTAATTTACACTTGTACTACTTCATGTGATCCTAGTACTTACCCAACTCTTGTGCCGAGAAACTCAATCTTTCTTTGAGCGGAAAGTAAGATAGTCGCCAAACAGAACATCTGTTTTAAGGCCACCATTTTGAGGTTTCTGTATCTCCAGAAAAAAGGAACCCTTATAGCATCACTTTTGTGTCTCTGGGATCGATACCCGGTTGAACTAGAATCATGAAATTCGGCAGGTAATAAATGTCTTATAGCACAAGTAAAGGGAAAATTCCGAAAACCGTGAATTTGTGGTCACATCACAATAGTGTTATGTCTCGTACGATTGTATGGGACCGTTCGTGTGCGTGCCAAATATTCAAACCCGCAAACATTTCACACTATCCACCACACCTATTCAACACACCTAGGTTACATGGTAGAGATTGCTCTGAGCAATAAGGCCGCCTTTGCATACAATTGTTTTCTCTTAGCTGTTTCAAAGCATTTCACACTATCCACTACACCTATTCAACACACCTAGGTTACATGGTAGAGATTGTTCTGAGCAATAAGGCCGCCTTTGCATACAATTGTTTTCTCTTAGCTGTTTCAAAGCATTTCACACTATCCACTACACCTATTCAACAAACCTAGGTTACATGGTAGAGATTGCTCTGAGCAATAAGGCCGCCTTTGCATACAATTGTTTTTAGTTTCTTTGTTTTCTCTTAGCTGTTTCATGTTTTGTGTGCAATAAAGTTTTCTATCTATCTATCTATCATCCATACTTTCATACTAATCCATACTAATATTATTATAAATGCGAAAGTGTGTCTGTCCGTCTGCTACCTTTTCACGGCCCAAGAGTTTAACCGATTCTGATGAAATTTGATACAGGGTTAGCTTATATCCCGGGGACGGACCTAGGCTACTTTTTATCCCGGAAAATCAAAGAGTTCCCACGGGATTCTAAAGACCCATCTGCTTAACCGATTTGTATATTTGGTACCGAGGTAGTTTCCGTCCCTGTAATTGACATAGGCAACTTTTTATCCCGGAAAGTCTAACAGTTCCCACGGGATCTTTAAAAACCTAAATCCACGCGGACGGAATCGCGGGCATTCTCTAGTATTACCTATATTTTATTCTTAATCAATGTGATTTCTTACAGATTTGTGAAACGATAGTAGAAATAGCGTTGGACCACAAGCCTTCTCACTGTGAAATGGCGTCCGTTCTCATATCGGATCTGTACGGAAGAGTGTTCTCCGCTAAAGACATTGGCTATGGTAAGAAATCTATTGAGAGATAATACTCTTGTGACTTCATAATAGCCTGGTATAGTACCACATTTATAAGTTACTTCGATGTACCTGCGCAGAAACGCCTCGGTCTAGCATCAAGCTCCGGCCCTCGTTTTTCTACCACAGTTTTAATTGTAACCAAGGCACATATTGTAAATACAGCCCAAGTAATACAAGTGATAATATGTAGCGGTATTTTTATTTATCAGTTATCTATCATACGCTGCATGGCTGCTACATATTCTGGAAAATCAAGACATAATACATACATCAAGACCGAGGCGTTTCGGTCTTGATGATCTGAAGTGAATTGGTTGAATGCGCTGCCCGGGGTTCGTCCAGGCCAGCAAGATATTTTGAATCGTTCCGAATTCAAATTGTGTTCTCTAAGTGACAGCTGCAAAGTGTGTTGCTTTCTTCGCAGCTGCCGGTCTTAAAAGAGGCTGCATGCCTCTACAGTTCTATGCAGAGATTTTACAACAAAACTTCTCTTTGCTACCAGCGTTCGAGAGGTTACTGGAGAAGCTTCCGGACTTAGTTTTGGACACGCCCGATGCGGCCGTCCTCTTGTCCAACTTCATCGCGCGCTGTGTGGCGGACGATTGTTTGCCGCCCAAGTTTGTTCAGATTCAAGTGGACCGGGGACAGGAGCTCAACACGCATGCCAGGTGACACACCCATGACAAACCCATACCGAACCCATGATTCACCCATACCACACCCATGACTCACTCATGGCATACCCATGACTCACCTATACCAAACCTATGACTCACCCATGCCACACCCATGACTCACTCATGGCACACCCATGACACACCCATGACTCACCCATACCACACCTGTGACTCGACCATACCACACCCATAACTCACCCATGCGACTCACCTATATCACACCTATGACTCACCAATGCCACACCCGTGACTCACTCATTGCACACCCATGACACACCCATGACTCACCCATAGCACACCTGTGACTCGACCATACCACACCCATAACTCACCCATGCCACACTCATGGCACACCCATGACTCACCCATACTACACTCATGACACCATGCCTGCTATACGCCCAATACTAACCTAATGTCCTATCTAGCTTGCCAAAACATCAAACTCTGTTAAATATTAATGATGATTGGAAAAAAAAATGGTCCTAAATGTAATGAACAGAACTTAATATGTTCGCCAGATACACATTACACACGACACATGACACGTCCATGCGTTTGCCAGGTGACATACCATACCCACTACACACCCACCACACACTCATGACACACCCACGATACACCCACCTTTCTTATGACACACCTATGACAGTGCCGGCTCGTTTGAAAGATAGACAATGGCAATAACAGCACCTTAAGGGCCCCCGAGACGATCAATCGCGATTGTCAATGTTTACGTGATTGATGCTCATTGTCAATGCCAAATGATCGTTTATCAAGAGAATTGAAGCAATTGTCAATTGCAACTACGGTATTGAAGGACATTGATGGAAATTTAGATTGATGGCAATTGACGCGCTGTGCATTGACGCTCAATGACAGCAAATGTCAATCGTTTTTATAATCATCCGGCTCTGTTTTTAAAGAGTTCTTGGTAAATGTTCATTAGTGAAGCGATATCTTAGTTTTTGGACCAATGTCTAGTTTTTTTCGTTTTTTGTGGGTAGAAACTGCAAGAAAATACTATATCTGCGTTCGAAGTCATATTTCGAGCGACTTGACTTTCTTCATTGCAGTTCAATATCAGACTAAAGCAAGCGCAAATGATACACCTTCATTTGGAGCTTCAATCGCCCATCATTTGAAATCTTCAATCACGTAAGCAAATGATCGTTTCGGACATCCTTTACGACAGTAAGACCCGATTTCACCACACTCTCTTTGTTAATTTAACATCAAATCAAATGGTTTAACAGGCTGTTAATAGAAATCAGTGTACACCACGCACTAATAAGGCATTAACTTCCTTAACATTTAATCACAGGTACAGAGGTCCGTTAACTAAGAATTACGCACTATTAATCCAGTGTTTCTTTTTCAATATCTCGCTCATGCCAGACCCACAAAATACAGACCTCAAACAAAGGTGTTATAATAATACAGGGTGTGTTTGTTACAGACAAGCCATACACAGGGCGGAGACGTTACTGTCTATGAAACAAGGACTAGTGAGACTGGACAACATATGGGGAGTTGGCGGCGGGGTCCGGTATGATTTATATTTTATACCATACTTTTAATCCATACTTCCATACTTAATATTATATAAGCGAAAGTGTGTCTGTCTGTCTGTCTGCTACGTTTTTACAGTCCAACCGCTGAACCGATTTTAATGAAATTTGGTACAGACTTGGCGTGCATCCTGGGCAAGGACATAGTAGGCTACTTTTTATTCCAGAAAATCGAAGAGTTCCTACAGGATTTAAAAAAAAACAAAATTCTGCGGGCGAAGCCGCGGGCATCCTCTAGTTTTACATAATTTTAAAGGTGAAGACGAATAAACAAAAAGAAACATTAGAAACTAGCAGATACCCGGAATGTGCTACTACGCTAACAAAAATTTGCCTAATGCATTGTTTTAGTGGTCTGAAACCGTATTCGCATTATTGCCTTTCTTTGAGGCACATCGGTTACATGTTTTCAAAGTCTTTAATGTACATAGAATAAAATTTTTGTTGTGTTTTATGTATTAGGATAATCCATACTTCCATCAATACTATAAATATTATAAATGCGAAAGTGTGTATGTCTGTCTGTCTGCTAACTTTTCATGGCCCAACAGTTTAACCGATTTTGATGAAATTTGGTACAGAATTAGCTTACATTCCGGGGAAGAACAAAAGAAAATCAAATAATTCCACCAGGATTCTTAAAGGCCCATGGGTGTTTTTTTAAAAAGAATATTAGCCATGCTAATCATGACTAATACTCCCCTTTCCCCTCCAATTAAGTGCCAGGAGTGGGTACGACAATAGTGCAACGGGTGGGGTTTGAACCGCCGACCTTTCGGAATTCAGTCCGCTCCTCAACCGTTGAGCTATCGAGGCTCTGTTTAACCGTTTTATATGAAATTTGGTTCAGAGGTAGCTTGCATTCTGGAAACTGACATAGACAACTTTTTATCCCAAAAAATCAGAGTTCCTACGGGATTTTTAAAAACCTACTAGCCGATGCCCGCGACTTCGCCCGCGTGAATGTAGGCTTTTTGAAATCCTGTGGGAACTCTTTTATTTTCCGGGATAAAAAGTAGCCTATGTGCTAATCCAGGATATTATCTATCTCCATTCTGAATTTCAGCCAAATCCGTCCAGTGGTTTTTGCGTGAAGGAGTAACAAACACACACACACACGCACGCACGCACGCACGCACGCACGCACACACACACACACACACACACACACACACACACACACACACACACACACGTGTGTGATATCCACGCGGATGAATTCGCGAGCATAATCTAGTGACATATTTTGCTTCTCCTCAGGCCAGTAAAATCCCTCATCAGACAAATCCAGCTGCTACTCAAAGAGTACCTGACTTCCGGAGACCTGGCCGAAGCCATGCGCTGCGTCAGGGAGCTGGAGGTGCCACATTTCCACCACGAGCTGGTTTACGAGGTAAATTGACTTAACCGGGAATCAAACCTGTGAGCCTCAATAGCTCAACCGGTAAAGGAGTGGACTGAAAACCGAAAGGTCGACGGTTCAAACCCCGCCCGTTGCACTATTGTCGTACCTACTCCTAGCGCAAGCCTGACGCTTAGTTGGAGAGGAAAGGGGAATATTAGTCATTTAACATGGCTAATATTCTTTAAAAAAAAAAAAAAAACGTGGGACTGTGCAAAAGATATCAAGATGTTGGGAAGCAGAAACTTCAAAGGCATAAGTCACATTGCTACTAGATAGCAAGTTTATTTCCGAAATAGTCAGCAAGGTACCAGGGCAGGAGACCTTCCAAAGAAGTTTGTCGGACAAAGAAAATCCCTCATTAGACAAATCCGAGTACCTGACTTCCGGAGACCTGACCTTCATTTTTAACCCCCGACCCAAACAGAGGGGTGTTATAAGTTTGACGTGTGTATCTGTGTATCTATGTATCTGTGTATCTGTCTGTGGCATCGTAGCTCCTAAACTAATGAACCGATTTTAATTTTGTTTTTTTTTTGTTTGAAAGGTGGCTTGATCGAGAGTGTTCTAAGCTATAATCCAAGAAAATCGGTTCAGCCGTTTGAAAGTTATTCAGCTCTTTTCTAGTCACTGTAATCTTCACTTGTCGGGGGTGTTATAAATTTTTAATTTACACTTGTTGCGAGTGCCTAGTTTGAACCCTGAGCAGGCGAAGGATTCTATAATCACGAGCGTAGCCAGTGATTCTAAGTTAAGTTTTTTTGACACTTTTTCTCACTGAGTGAGCCAAAACGATTTTTGCTCACTGGTTTTAGACAGCAAAGGCGCCCTTTTTAACACCAGACCCAAAAAGAGGGGTGTTAAAAGTTTGACGTGTGTATCCGTGTATCTGTCTGTAGCATCCTAGCTCCTAAACGAATGAACCGATTTTAATTTAGTTTTTTTTTGTTTGTTTGAAAGGTGGCTTGATCGAGAGTGTTCTTAGCTATAATCCAAGAAAATCGGTTCAGCCGTTTGAAAATTATCAGCTTATCTTATCTTTTCTAGTTTTCTTATAGAGGTTTTTGTGTCGGGGGTTTTTTAAATTTTGAGTTATTGAGCTAGTGAGGTGGATAATAATATCATCATCATCATCATCATCAGCCTGTGGACGTCCACTGTTGCACGTAGGCCTTCCCTATAGAGCGCCACCACACTCCGGTCCTCAGCCTTCCTCATCCAGCCACTTCCCGCCAGCCGCTTTATATCGTCGGTCCATCGTGCTGGAGGGCGTCCCACACTACGTTTGCTTATAATAATATAAGAAGGTTAATTATTTGTCCAACAGACAGTATTATTTGTCCAACAGACAGTATTATTTGTCCAACAGACAGTATTTTTTGTCCAACAGACAGTATTATTAGCGGTGGAAGCCATCAACTCCAGCGTAGAGGAACAGCTGTGTACGTTCCTGGCTGAGCTTCGTAGGTGCGTCATCGTCACACCTGATCAGATGGACCGGGTGAGTTTGTACTCGTTTTCCTTTTTGATGATCTCTCCCTTTTTTTTTTTTTTTTTTTCGAGGGGGAAATCTTCATAAGATACCCACTCGGGTTATGTGGGATTTGTACCCACTAAAACCCCCTCGGTGGCCCTCCTCAGCACATATTGAGAGGCTCCGGGAACTCTGACGAACGTGCATGCGTGATGATCTCTCCCTGGCACAGTGGTAAGCGCTGTGGTCTTATTAGTGGAAGGTACCGGGTTCGATTCCTGGCAGGGAGCTTATTGCAAAGATTCCCTTAATTCGGGGTGAAAACAACCCAAACTGAACTTGTGTAAGTTGATTTGTAAACTTATAGGGGACTAGGGTTCCAAATGCGCCTTTCAAACGCCTTTGTAAAGAGCGCACAGACACACAGAGAGACCGATAAAAAAAAATTAGAAAATCACAAAAATTAGAAAACAATGTACGTTGCAAAAAGAATATATCACTACGTTGGTACGTTGAGTGTTAACTTAACCATAGATACTAGTTGACAGGCAACGAGAGCGGTGAAGTCACGTGACGACGTTCCAGTTCACGTTACACTTGTTTTTTAAAAGAACAAAAGTAAATTTTTTATTGGTTTCTGTATTAAGTACCAAAACCACACTGGTTAGTAATTATTTTTATTTGGTTAAATATTTTATTTGGTTTCTCATTTGTCCCCACATCAATTTCTATATTGTCCCCTCTTATTATAATAAATATTTTTCTGCCGTAAAAAGTTTCATTTTGTTCTGTATCGTTGAAAATTCGAGTCTAGCGAACTGGATTATTTTGAAATCAGGTTGGGAAACTTTGTAATTTTTTGATTTATTTTCAGGGCTTCCTCCGAGTTCTAGAAGACATGTCAGACATAGTTTTGGACGTGCCGTTAGCGTATATAATGTTGGATCGCTTCGTGGAGCGATGCCAATCGCGCATCCAACTGGGGGCCAATGTGCTCGAGCGTATGCCCACTAGGTGAGTGACCTCACTGACAATTTCTAATTAAAAATATGTGTTTCCCCAAATTATGTTGTCTTCTATATAAATAATAAATAAATAAAAGTTTATTCAGCTCAATAAATAATAATACAATTCATACACATTATCAACTAAACTTAAAACTAGAAAATACTAAGACCAATATTGTGTTTGTGAGCTAAGAGGGCTCTGCTTCAGCATAATGCTACAGTATTTGACTACCGCGACTATATGATGTTGGGTCTATTTCTTGAGCGTGTGATTATATTATGAGTGACCCACAAACAGTTTCTCATATGTCCCCCATAACGTTATATCGCTTCGTGAAGTGATGTCAGTCGCGCATCCGACTGGGGGCCAATGTGCTCGAGAATCTGCCCACTATGTAACTAACTGAACTTGACAGTTTCTAATTTGTCCCCAAATTATGCTTTGTCCTCCATATAATGTATAATAGCATTGTTGAACGATGCAATCGCACTTCCAACTGGGGGCCAACGTGCTCGAGCGCGCATTCCTACTAGGTGTGTGACCCGTGGACACTTTCATGTATCCCCAAATTAACCTCAGTTCTATTTGAGCAATGCTAGTCGCGCATGCAACTGGGACCATCGCAACAATCAAGCAACAGTCACATGTACAACCTTAAGCTCCAGGGCACAGACATCTGCAGACTGTGTCATCGGAGTTTGTCGAGACTCCGATGCTCATAGTCTGCTTTTTCCCCGCTCTAATGCATAAACGTAGCATCCACCTAGGGAAACATCGCATACCCTGAGGATGCTACTTGAATTCCAGTCAGAAAAGTGCTGCTGTATACAGGCGGCTACATGTTTTGACGAGGAAATATCACGCGGAGGCGATCACAATGGATCGGAGACGGCCGCAGTGGTATACGTGAACCTGCATAGCCCCAAAGCAGAAGAAGAAGAAGAACGCTCAAGCACGAGCAGAAAATAAGTGCCAAAGTGTATGTAATAGCATGGACGGCATTTATTGTCCACAGGACAAGTTTAGATGTTGTCCCCAATATCATTTCTATTTTATCCCCACATTTACGAAATAGCCCCAAATGAATTTCTGTTTTGTCCCCAGGGGGCGCAAACGTTTCGTGTCCGAGGGCGACGGCGGGGCGATCAAAGACCACGCGCTCAAACTGCGCGAATAGACGCGTACTTGCGACAAGGCACTATGTATACATGCAGTCAGGTAACGAGAACTTTGACCTTGAACTTGCGCAGTGGGTGATTTATCGATCAATTTGGTGGTAAGAAGTGACTGACGGCGGATGTCTGTGCCGCCGCGCAATTGGTTCTTCAATCATACTTCAACTTCTCGCGCTATAAAAAGCGGCTAACCATAAAGAGTAGTTTTGAGCTATCGTCTAAAAACATGGAAATTTAGAAAAAAACCGATACTCATTTCAAAAAAGTTTGCTACGTAGTAGGTCTAAAACTAATTAAAACCTATAAGCCTTAAAAATTTGCATTCTATTTTAAAAACATCAGTTTTTTTTAAATCGCCACGTTTGTTTCGCGATAACTCCAAAACTACTTTTTCAATTAACTGTTTAAAAAAAGCCGGCAGCATCTAAGCTGCCGCGTGGTTGGTCCACTAGTCAACCTTTCGCTTCACACGTAGGAAAGTACCCATACACAGACATCCCTTCCGCCATCGCTAAGAGTTCTTTTTACCTGAAGGCATCCGTAACAGATTATAATACAGATTTTTTTGTTAGATTTAGACTTTAATAATATAGTGATGCAGCATCGTAATGAGACTATGTATTTTAAAAAGGATTATCAATGTATTTTACTTTTTTTTAAATTTTCATGCTATACTCTAACCACGGAAAGAAGTTAGTATAGCGCTCTCTCTGTTACGTAATCCCATACAAATGATAGAGACAAATATCTCAGTGAGCGCTAACAGTTTTGAGACACCAACCAATCACAAACGAAACTATGTTTTCGAATGTTTTGGGAAACATTTATTTGTTTAGAACTCTTTATTGCACACACAAACATGCACATACATATACAGAAAACACAGAGGAAAGTATACATGAGTATGCAAAGGCGGCCTTATTGCTAAAGCAACCTCTTACAAGCGACCTTTGGTGAAAGAATTGACCGGAGCGCGGGATGGTGCGCAAAGAAAAATTATTAAACACTAGAGGATGCCCGCGGCTTCGCACGAGTGGATTTCGGTTTTTAGTAAATCCCGTAGGAACTCTTTGATTTTCCGGGATAAAAAGTAGTCTATGTGTTAATCCAGGGTATAATCTATCTCCATTCCAAATTTCATCCAAATCCGTTCAGCCGTTTTTGCGTGATTGAGTAACAAACATCCAGACATCCACACTTTCACATTTATAATATTATCGGGATATTAGGATTCGGATTTTTGTGATTGGTTGGTGACTCAAAATGGTAAGCGCCTGCTAAGTTTTTTGTCTCTATTATTAGTATGGGATTACTTAAAAGAGAGAGCGCTATACTAACTTCTTTCCGTGGATAGAGTATAGTGATTGGCGCTGAAGAGTGTTTACAAAAGAGATCATACCAGCGCCAGTCACTGTCTTAATGTATACCCGCTTTAACAAACAAAATTTTATATCAATATTCTTTTTTTTATAGTAATAAGTATTTTTTTTAGTATGTAATAGTATTTTAATTTTGTTTTAAATATTAGTATTGTCAGGAAAAAATAATCAATGAACTCGTAAGTTGTACCTCTAGTATGAGTTTTACAGTAACGAATTTCGATATCGAGTTTCTATATACATCTACATTCTATCGCCAACGCCCCTAGTGAAAACTTTGTGTAATAAACATCGATATTCGGTAGTACTAAACAGAAATGTACGATTTTAAATTCCGAATGTTATTTTTCATAGGTAGCATAATTATGAAAAATCATGTCAAAGAGCAAATCATAATAGCCGAACATGATAACTAAAGTTATACAGTTCGCAAATTTTCACTCTTTTCTTGAATTGTTTATAAGAAAATAAATTTTGAAATTAACGCCTTAGGGCCTATTTTACAATCGCCATAAAAACTTTACCTAATGGATAAATTTAACATTTTGACAGATTCCCAATATGAAAACTGTCGAAATGTCATATTTATTCGTTAAATTAACAATATGTACTTAAATTAATAATTATAAATTAAAATTACTATTAGTTGTCGTCGTCACTCGTCAAAAAGACCACCCCTGGTTGCCCCTGGACCAAAAGTGCCCATCAAGCTGGCAGCGTTGCCCCGCTGAATGGCGATGGACAACCTTTGGACCAGGTAGGCTCCAGAGCGTGGATCGCAGCCTCTTTCTCTTAGATGACGGAATGTTCGTTAAATTCGTTTAGATGAGGTTTATCTGGAGATTGTGTAACAGGCCCTTAAATTATAAATTTTCTTGTAATACTTCGCATTTTTTTTTATGACTTAATGCGTTTGTGATACGAAATTTCATATGTGAAATAATTGTGAACAAAAATAAATCCATCAAATAAAAGTAGCAATCATCCATCGAAAGTTTTCGATACGTTCAAACTCATACTAGGGTTATGCTAGTCTATACATTTGAATCGCATTTTATGAGTATCTACTGTAGTATGCGACAGGTCATGATGGTATCGGGGTATGAGGCGGGGCGTCCCCAATCCGATTGCCATCTCGACCTGTCGCGAGCCATATATGTATACAGGCTGTTTGGTAATTAGTATATAATATATAATTATATAAATATATAGTATATATAATATATAGTATATATAATTATATATATACGTACCCATGCTACTTTGATCTGATAAACACAATGCTGAAGTATAATGACGAAATAAAATTATAAAAATTTCGATACAAAATGAAAAAAAAAAAAAATTATGTCAAACTTTTCATGATCCTAACGTGCCCTAACTCACTGAGATCGTTGGCCATCTTTATATAGGCCGAGGCCAACGATCTCAGTGAGTTAGGACACGTTAGGGCCATGAAAACTTGGACATAAAAAAAATTAAAATTTTGTATGGAAATTTTTATAATTTTATTTCGTCATTTTACTTCAGCATTGTGTTTATCAGATCAAAGTAGCATGAATACGTGTCGTCATTATATACTAATTACCAAACACCCTGTATATGTTTGTATTTTATTTTATATCAACACTGGTAAAATCATATTATTTCTAAATATTATTATCATGTAACAACAAATCTTTATCAATTCCTACCAATGCAATACATAGTGAGATCGCTTCCAATATTATTATATAACAATGATAATATTATATATTAATAAATATATACAGATTATATTTGAACGGTCGTTAATTCTGTCTGTGACGCGATTGACGTCTTTTTTTCTAGTAGTTTCTAGTTTTAGGAAGTTTTGAAATTCTATGTTCCACTTCATATATCATTGGCTTACTGTACCAGCAAGATCATGAATATTAGTCAGAAAAAAAAATTATGAGTTCATAAATATAAATATAGTACAATGTTAAAAAAAACCGACTTCAAAAACCACAAACACTAAAAAGTAAAAAAATAATTTTTGTTTCTACACGTGTAATGTTCAAGTTATAATTTCGTATGGAATGCTGGAAGGCGATTTTTTGGTTTAATTTTTTCATTATATTACTTGAGTATATATATTTTTTTCAATCTGCACGCGTTTCCGAGTACAAACTTTTTTTTTGGCATGCGTCTTTAAGTACAAAAATATTTTTTTAAACGTGCCATTTTATGAAGATATTATTGTATCGAACAATATTAATATTGCATTCTTGCTTTTCATGTTATGTATATATGTTTTGTATGGACTGACGACTTATTCCATATAACTTTTTTTTGACAGCGATTCTCGCGCAACAGTCGCGATCTGTCATTTTGACAGCTGCTAGCCTGACATTCTTCTGCCGTCCTTTGACTAAAAAGCCGTTAAGTACAAAAAATTGTTGGGACTTCGTCTGTGTTGGTGTTAGCTGGCGGGCGTGCTGGCGGGTCTTTTTGGAGTGGTTTTTTTGTTAAAACTGACTGGAAAGCGCTCTAAGGGGGTGCCGTGCGTGTGTCGGCGAGCGCCGGCACAGACAGGCTCCATACTTGTATAGTTTCTCTAACTTGTTACAAATAACTACAAACTTGACATTGGCTAATCTTTGTAAAGCCAGACGAGAGAGAGAGAAAAATTGTTTTTGAGTTATCGCCAAAAAACGTGGACAGAAAAGAATAATATATCTAACAAGTTAATGTTGCATTGTCATTCAGTTCCACCTATGTTTAATATTTCAAACTTCTAGCTCACCGGGGAGTTAGTTTAAAGCAAGATTTGTTGCGGAAAATCCAACCTATAATCTAACTAAGAATCTTCCCACTCAAGGAAAATTCCCACCTTTTGATAGCGATAATTCAAAAATTGTTTTTTTTTTTTGCATTTAACGGCATTTCAGTTAAAGGACGACAGCCTTGTCAACATGACAGCTTTATTTTGACAGATCGCGACAGCATAGCGATAGCTGTTAAATGTTAAAATACAGAACAAGCGGGTTAAACGGCAATTCCTTTTTTTTAATAACTAATATTATGTCAAGTATGGATGTTTCTTTCTGCTTGTATGCCAAAACAATCTATTATGATATCGATAAATTCTATTGTTTCACTATCGGAACTAATCACAACACCCTAAAATCACCTATCAAGGTATACATAAAATTGTCTATCACTCTGTATACAGTCCGACAAGGCTCTTTTGGCGCGTGGCCAAAATCGGAACTATAGCCGCCATCTTGAGAAGTGCACATGTTGATAGTTCGCTGTGTTGGCATAAAGCTACAACTGCGCCCTCACTCAAGTGCCAAAAGAGCCTTGTCGGACTGTACATTGAATAAATGCTTTCATTTTGACTGTATTATTGACATAGAAGCAGAAATAACAGTACGCATTTATTTTGAAAGACGATGGTGCCTGTCGTGAGAAGAGAGAATTTAATTATTTACCATTTGTGGGGGGTTTTTTAACAAACAAAAAATTATACAGTCCCTTGCCAGCTAAAATAATTGACACAACTCTTTGCATTTAGCGATTATTGTCCAGCAGACGCGAATGGGGAAGATTCCACATTTTTCTAATGAATTCAAAAAAAATATATATATAGACCGCTTACCTGGTGCATACATTTTGATATCTCCCTCGCCATTTTAGTTTTGTGTCAACTGTCATGTCAAAAGTGCGGTTCCCCTTTGAATTAAGAACTTAAATCGTCTTTTTTTTTCTCTCGTCTGGCCTTACACTGAATAGCCAATGTCAAGTCTGTAGTTATTTACAAGTTAGGGAAACTATATGTATAAGGTATAAGTATAGACTTCGTCTGTGCCGGCGCCCGCCGACATACACGCGGCGCCCCTTTAGACCGCTTCCCAGTCAGTTCCAACACCAATAAACACCAGCAGAACATAAAAACCGGCCACTTCTAACAAAAAAACACTCCAAAAAGCCACAACACGCGCGCCAGCTAACGCCACCACAGACGAAGTCTAAATCGTACTTTGACATGACATTTGACACAAAGTTGAAATGGCGCGTTAGGAGTCATTTTTACGCATTATATTTATTATTTATTTATTTATTTTATTATTTTATTAATTATTATTGACATTAAAAAATATACAGAGAGTTAGATTAATCAGTTACTTGAGTTTTTTGCGGTAAGGCCGAAAGGGACATATATTCCAGCTGTTAAAAAACTCCCACAAGATTCTGTCCCGTTATTTTGCTGTATGCGGCACCGGAATGGCGGAAAATGACAAAATATACAATTACGTCTTTAATATTGCTTGTTTGCTATTATTTTCCATTCTTCACTAACACTGCTGTAGGGCCTAGCACTGAAATTTGACAGCTACTGTCACTTAATAGCAATCACTTATACTCGGGCCTTAAAGTTAACGCCAATGCCCAACAACGCCATAATAATCGCGATAATTCCGCCATTATTCAACGCGTCAAAAAACTGTTTTCGTATAGTTTACTGTATCCTCGCAAAGAGTTTAGTATAGCGCTCTCTCTGTTACGTATACTATACAAACGATAGAGACAAAAATCTCAGTGTTACCAACCAATCAAAAACGAAGCTATAGTGTTACCAACCAATCAAAAACGAAACTATAGTGTTACCAACCAATCAAAAACGAAGCTATAGTGTTACCAACCAATCAAAAACGAAGCTATAGTGTTACCAACCAATCAAAAACGAAACTATAGTGTTACCAACCAATCAAAAACGAAGCTATAGTGTTACCAACCAATCAAAAACGAAGCTATAGTGTTACCAACCAATCAAAAACGAAACTATAGTGTTACCAACCAATCAAAAACGAAACTATAGTGTTACCAACCAATCAAAAACGAAGCTATAGTGTTACCAACCAATCAAAAACGAAACTATAGTGTTACCAACCAATCAAAAACGAAGCTATAGTGTTACCAACCAATCAAAAACGAAGCTATAGTGTTACCAACCAATCAAAAACGAAGCTATAGTGTTACCAACCAATCAAAAACGAAGCTATAGTGTTACCAACCAATCAAAAACGAAACTATAGTGTTACCAACCAATCAAAAACGAAGCTATAGTGTTACCAACCAATCAAAAACGAAGCTATAGTGTTACCAACCAATCAAAAACGAAGCTATAGTGTTACCAACCAATCAAAAACGAAGCTATAGTGTTACCAACCAATCAAAAACGAAGCTATAGTGTTACCAACCAATCAAAAACGAAGCTGTTTACGTATTGAATTTCAAATGGTTTTTGAAAACATTTTTGAATGGAATTTTGAAAACATGGTTATAACTGGCTGTTGACTCAAATGAGATTTTCGGCTCTGTCATTTGTATGGAATTACGTAACAGAGATAATTGTATACTAACTTCTTTCCGTGGACAGAGTTTAGCGATCCCTGTATTCAAAGAACCATTGTTTGTTTGGCAGTTGTAGTGAAAAATGGGAATGTACAATAATGCATTTTTTTAAAATTACTTTTAATATTTTAACTATAATAAGTATCTAGTGTGTAAGTTATATCATTTGCCTGTACCGAATGAAATTGCCGGTTGTTGTAGCGATGTGTAAATATTATTTTGAGGCCGAAATAAATAGAATATGTTCCATTTTGATGTCTTTTATTTTGGAAACTTACCCCTTTCCATAATATCAATATTCAGTGACCAATACAATGCCCACCTTACAACATGGGATTATTCAAGAGGCGCACCAACAAATTCCTGAAAGGCCGGCAACGCTTCGGCGGTACCTCTGGTGCTGCAAATGCGGCGGTAATCACTTAACAACAGGTGACTCGCATGCTCGTTATTTTAATTTTAAAAAAACCTCTTATGGAGCGGCCTCAGTAAAAATTTCTTACTAGATATATATTTGACAGTATGTAAAGTATAGGATCTGTTGATGGCATCTGTGTTGAATACTAGCGACCCGCCCCGGCTTCGCACGGGTGGACACTACCACGAAAATTCCTATCTATTTTCCGGGATAAAATATAGCCTACACGGATTCGGAAGAATCCCTCTAAGTAATGGTAAAAGAAATTTTGAAATCGGTCCAGTAGTTTTTGAGCCTATTCAATACAAACATACAAAAATGCAAAAATACAAAGGTTTAGTCTTTATAATATTAGTATAGATGAATTTTGGAAACCAACTATTAAGTCAGTTAAGAAAAATACGAGATATTTTAAGTGAAAATCGACACGTCCTCCCTGGCGCTGTGGTCTTATTAGTGAGAGTTCCCGGGTTCGATTCCCGGCAGGGGTTTATAATTTTTACCCGACTGCGGCAAAGCTAAAAGGAAGGGTTATTTATCTTAAAGGTCCGGGTAACATAGGCTACATTTTATACGAAAAAAATTGACCTAACGGATGTTACATGAAAAAAGTGGGATTTTTTTTTAATTTCTGGTCTGGTCTGGTCTTTGACCGTGGCTAGTTCCGCCGTGCCGCCAAGCAATTTGTCGTTCCGGTACTATGCCGTACCAAAGAGCAGGGGTTTAATAAAAACTGCCATACCCCTTCCAGGTTATCGATAGGCAAGTAGCTTAGTAACAGGGTCCTTTCGGGTACAGAAGCCTAAAAACTAACATCTTACCATAAACGAAGACACCTGGTTTAGTTAACCTTGGCAAATAATATATAACGCCCTGTTTATCAAACAAGGAGGAGTAATACAGGGTCTCTTCGGGTACAGAAGCCTAAAAACTAAAGAGTCTTACCATAAACGAAGTCACCTGGTTTAGTTAACCTTGGCAAATACATAACGCCCTGTTTATTGTGCCCCCAGCCCGTGTATTAAAATCCGCAATTTCTTTTAAAAAAATTATAAAAAAATATGTTTTAGAAAAACAAAAAGCGTTGGGTTAAGGTTCATTCCAGATCTTCCAGGCACTGCACTATACTTATACCTGCTACCTACACCAGTTTCCCATAATGCTAAGCTGCCTCTTATAACTCCATGAAGTCTACAGTAAAGATAAAAAATAAATAAATCGTACTCCTTGCTGAAGACATGTCGACCCTACTCATGTTTATATGTATATACAATAAATGATAATATATATATAATATCTTTTCTACCCTACTAATAATTCTTTTTTCTTTTTTGGTTGCTTTTTATATCTGTGATTAAATATAATATGCAGATGCACTGTTTCGTTGTCAGGTCGTGACACCAGGGCTCTGCCTGAAAATCATCGCTGCAGTAGTCAAATACTGCAGCATCTTGCTGAGGCAGAGCCCTTTTAGCTCACAGACACAGCAATAGGATAATGGTGTTTTCTAGTTTTGAGTTTGATTTATATTCGAGTTTGATTTTATCTTTGTTGTTATTCTTGTTTTTTTTTTGTTTTTGTGTGTGATTCTGTATATGAGAGCTGAATAAACCTTTATTTATTTTTTTATTTTTTTATTTTTATCAAACAAGGAGTAATACAGGGTCTCTTCGGGTACAGAAGCCTAAAAACTAAAGAGTCTTACCATAAACGAAAACACCTGGTTTAGTTAACCTTGGCAAATACATAACGCCATCTTTACCAAACAATTTCTTCATTTCTTGCAAATGTTGTAAAGATCTTCTCATAGCCATATTTTCATATGACGAGGCACTTCTTATTTCCCTTTTGATTTCTAAAGGGCAGAAAAAGATGGGGAGCTTCTGAACGTAGCTACCCGATCTTAGTCGGTGGTTGCGTTTGGGTAAAACTTGTACTGTTTGAACGAGGTTTACTGGAATTATAAATCATTCGTGAGACTAAAAAAAATCAAATAAAAAAGACTTCAATAACTACAAACTTGATCAACCCATTTCCGCCCCACTACTGAGTACGGGTCTCCTCTCAGAATGAGAAGGGTTTAGGTCATAGTCTGACACGCTGGCCCAATGCGGATTGGCAGACTTCACACACCTTTGAGAACATGGAGAACTCTCAGGCATGCAGGTTTCCTCAGGATGTTTTCCTTCACCGTTAAAGCAAGTGATTAATTGCTTAAAACGCACATAGCTGAAAAGTTAGTGGTGCGTGCCCGGGATCGAACCCCCCACCCTCCGATTAGGAGGCGGACGTTCTAACCACTAGGCTATCACAACTACAAACACTAAAAAGTAAAAAAAATATTTAATTTTTGCCGAATGTATTATGTATGTTACGGGCAATTTGATAAGTCCGGGCACTATTAATAATGTCCGGTCTGAATTAATAATGCCCGACTTAATTGGGCAATGTGATTAAAACAGCATGATTAATCACTTTTCCCGGCCATTATGAATAATTCCCACCCTATCTTGGGCAAAGTAATAAAACAGGTGAACTGTAGTGTTTTTGTTTATTAAATAAAAGAACCTCACCTAACCTAAGCTTTTTTTATACGTGGGAAAATCCTCATGGTACCATACCACCGTGCTCGGGGAGGCGAGGTGGTTATGTCGGACTCTTACCGACTAAAACCCCACGGCTTACCGTCTCAATCGTTGTTGCTGGGCACAGGGACACGAACGTATTTCAACTGCAACCCAGCTAACGGCGCCCGCCAAGGCAGGCCCAGCTCTGGGACTAAAAGGGGCCCCAACAACGTTTAAGGCTAACCGGAAACAAGGGCTTGCCTTCCAACTCGAGGACCTACTCTCCCGCGGATAACAGACTCCCCGTGTCTATTACCCGGAGGCCCTACTCAAGGGGGCAAGCGACGGTCGTGTGCAGCTCGCCTGCGCCCGATTCTCTTGCGGCGCATGGGATGAGAGCTTTCGGCTTCCTCTCTCAGCCGCTCCGCTGCCTCCTTCTGCGTCATCACTTCCTCGCTGAAGAAGACCATCGCTTGCCAGGCCCTCTCACTGTCCACCATGGATTTAGTCACGGCGGGCAATGAGAGGTCCTACCCCATAATATCCACCAGTGACTGGCAAGGCTCCGCCCACACCGGGCACTCAGCCAGCGTATGTTGTGCCGTGTCTGAGACACTACCGCACTGGTGGCATTCCTCTGTGGGCTCTCTTCGCGCCACCCTGCACAGGTATCTTCCAAAGCACCCGTGCCCCGCAAGAACCTGTACAAGGTGGAACGTGAGTGTTCCATGCTTCCTCTTACCTAACCTAACCTAAGGCCCTCCCCCCGCACGTACGCGCCCCTGCCAACGGCCGCGGTCCAATTTATCACATTGCCCGGCTACAAGTAGGGAATTATTCATACCGCCCGGTCCAAGTGATAAATTCAAGCTATCTCAAACACTGACTTATTACATGGACCACGGGCCGTCGGGCATTTTTAATAATGGCCGGTCTAAGTGATAAATTAATCACTTTGCCCATTGCTCTTGGGCATTATTAATAATGGCCAGTCCTTATTAATAATGCCCAGTTAATCACGTTGCCCGTAACATGTATACAAGAGTTAACGTAGTTATATCTTTATATTTTTTGGAAGCCGGTGCCAATTAGCCGCACGAACCTTCATCACACTAATATTATAAAGGCGAAAGTGTGTGTGTATGTTTGTTACTCCTTCACGCAAAAACTAGTGGACGCATTGGGCTGTTGAATGGAGATAGATTATACCTTGGATTAGCACATAGGCTACTTTTGATCTCGGAAAATCAAAGAGTTCCCACGGGATTTTTAAAAAAACCTATATCCACGCGAACGAAGTCGCGGGCATCAGCTAGTCTCTTCATAATGTTGTTGTGACTCCACTTTGGCACCTCATTCATCAAAATCGGCCCAGTAGTTTAGGCGCTACGGTGGAACACACAGAATCTGATACGAACATACATAGATGACTAAAATCATAACCCTTCCTTTTGGTTTTACCGTACTCCGGAAAAAAGGATTTAAAATGAAGTTATTGGCAAAGTAAAAGACGTTATGATTCTAATTTGTCAAATGAAAGCGGGTGATTTCTACATATCTTCATCGAATGGCATTATATTACAAGTGTAAATTAATTTATAACACCCCCGACAAGTAAAGGTTACAGTAACTAGAAGAGAGCTGATAACTTTCAAACGGCTGAACCGATTTTCTTGGATTATAGCTGAACACTCCCGATCAAGCCACCTTTCAAACAAAAAAAACTAAATTAAAATCGGTTCATTAGTTTAGGAGCTCCGATGCCACAGACAGATACACACGTCAAACTTATAACACCCCTCTTTTTGGGTCGGGGATTAAAAACCCGCCAAAAATGACATACGCTGCACTGTTAGAACTTCACTGACGATATACATACTTACTTAACAAAAAATAACAATATAATATTTTCCAATAATTCCAGTAGTGGCATTTCATTTTAAACTATTCAGTAAATCTAGGAAGAGAAAAAATTACGTATAGACGTAGAAATACTATAGAAACATGATTTAACAGGGCTCTCTCCGTCGCTTACTCCATACAATCGTAGTTCCAATTTCATTTGAATATTAAGCAACCAAAGTCCATGGAATTTTGCAGAGATATTCTAGAAACTAATATCTGTGCCTGTGGTGTTTAAGATTTTTCTAAAAATATGTAGTTTTAAAATTACAGGGGCTCAAAGGTTTGTATGTGAATTTTTAAGACCGCGTTACTTTGAAACCGAATATTTTAAAAGAAATGTGGAAAACCACAGGCACAGATATTAGTTTCTAGAATATATCTGTAAAATTTCATGAACTTTGGTTGCTCAATATTCGAATGAATTTGGAACTACGTTTGTATGAAGCGAGTGACGGAGAGAGCTCTCCTAAAGTAATAAAACAATCTTATCTTGTTATCAATTATTAATTTTACAACCAACGCGCGTAAAAATCAATTTCAAGTGCCGGACTGGCACTAACATCCACAGTTAATATTATAAATGCGAAAGTGTGTCTGTCTGTCTGTCTGCTTCCTTTTCACGGCCCAACAGTTAAACCGATTCTGACGAAATTTGGTGGAGTCAGCTTATATCCCGGGGACGGACATAGGCTACTTTTTATCCCGGAAAAATCAAAGAGTTCCCACGGGAGAATATTATTGTAAATTGAACAATTGAAAAGAGCAACCGCCGAGTTTCTTGCTGGTTCTTCGCGGTAAGAACGGCATTCCGAACCAGTGGTAAATTATTTGACGATTCAAAAGCACTTGTAAAAGTTTATTTGAATAAAAATCTATTCTATTCTATTCATACAGACCCATCCGATCAACCGATTTGTATAGGTAATATTTGGTACCGAGATACCTTGCGTCTTTGTTATTGACATAGACAACTTTTTATCCCGGAAAATCAAACAGTTCCCACGGGATCTTCAAAAACCTACGAAGTGGACGAAGTCGCGGGCATCCTCTAGTTTGAAATAAAACAATTTATGTATACTTTTCATAAAGGTATTTATTACAAAAGAAATTGGACAATTTTTTAAATTTTTACTATCACAAATCCAACACAACCTAATAATAATAATATTCACAATTTGATATGTCATCTCTCATGAATCTATCTATTAAATTGCGTTTCATCGAATAGTACCTATGGCGTTATGTTGGCTCCCCTGTCTGTTGGGTGGTCGTTGGCACCATATTGGCATGAGAAGACGCAGATTTTGTTTATTTTCATTTCATTCATTCAGGAAAATCAAATGAAAATAAACAAAATCTGCGTCTTCCTATGCAAATATGGTGCCAATGACTTGGACAGACAGGGGAGCCAACATAACGCCATAGGTACTATTCGATGAAACACACTATACCTAGTCAGGTTGGAAAAAATGGAAAAAAGCAGTTTTTATTTTTTATTTTTAACTATTATAATCATTAAGTTATAAGTAAATATTGTATTTTAACAACCAATCGCATTTAAACCTCTGTAATATTTATAACAATCAACCACAATTTCTATGAATACTATGCTCATATTAATTTTATTTAAATCTCAATTCTATACTCTATCTGTGAAAAGAAGTTAGTAACCTATATTTTTAGAAAAGCCTTAAAGTCAAATCCAGGGCCGTAAAATAAATTTAAAAAAACTCTGTTACAGGCCTGAAAGCAGTCATATCCAGACCCGTAAAATATATTAAAAAAAACCTCTGTTACGTAAGAGCAAAAAATCTCAGTAGGCGGTAACCATTTTGCTACACCAACCAATCACAAACAGAATTCAATTTTCTATTTGAATTTCGAATGTTTTTTTGCAAACATTTTCCAATTGAATTTCGTATATTTTTTGAAAACACGTTTGTGATTGGTTGGTGACTCAAAATGGTTAACGCCCACTTGAGATTTTTTGCCGGTTATCATTTGTGTATCGTAAAGAAAGCGCTAAACAAAATTTTGCCACGGATAGAATATAGGATTATTAACTATTATTTATTTGATCATTAAAGCCCAGTAACAAGACAGGATAAGGTACTTAATTTTTTATATTTGAAAAATAAAATAAAACTCCGAAAAAGGCTGAAAAGAACTAACCTATATTTCTAATTCACTTTACATTTTAAAAAACAACGGCCACACAGTTCTTATCTTTTCAAATTAAAAAAAAAAAACTATCATAGACATAATGCCAATTGCCAACCTATAAAAAATCTTTTTCAAATTTTCATAGATAAAGTCGTTTTTTTAATTGACAAACTTATTTCCTAAAGCCGCAGCGCATCTGATTTAAAATAATGTTTTTTTAATTACAAAAACGTGTGTAAGCCGCTATTTTTGAAACTTAACAATACAAGTTATCACCAATAATAGTAATTAATTAAAAAAATAAGCTATATAACACCATTGAAAGCGCAATTAATCAACTAAATACAGTATCCGGGCAGGATACATTGCACATCGAACTTTAGAAAGAGACAACTGTTTTTATAAAGCGTCACTTTCGAGAAAGAGAAAGAAGATAGATGAGAAAACACATAGGTGTGAGTGATAGAGAAGGCGCTTCGAAATCTCTTTCTAGCTCGATGTACAATATTTCCTGCCTGCGACTGTAGTATGCTGACCGCACAACAGAGCACGCACCTAACGCAACGCATTTTAAAGCTCAACCATAGTGTTTTTCTTTTATTTTTTACACAAGAACAACAGACTCGTGCTATCTCGCTCATAATTCGCGCGTACAAAACATGGCGCGTAGGCAATAACCAATAGCGGACGGACGAACGTTATGATTGGCTGAGATTCAAAAATTAGATTTCTGCGCACGTACATCGGCGTAGCTTATATAAGTGGTAGTAATTTATAATATGGTTCTATTGTGCGTTCTGCTTCAACGTCTAATTAAAACCATTTGTTCCCTAATTATTGCTACAAGTTTAATTTTTTTTTTTTTTTTTTTTTGAATTTTATATACGAAAAAAAACAAAAACAGTGCGGTGACAGAGGCTGTCAGTTATAAACACAGAGTAAAGTAAAAAGATGGACCTTGCAAACAAACGGAGTCTTTGAAATAATTTGTAAACTTTTTTTACTCAAATACAAGTTAGCTCTTGACTGCAGTTTCACCTGGTGATAAGTGACTGAAAAAGCACGCCAAATCATTGCGACTCGCATACTAATCAAGTGTCTTGACGTTGGATAAAAAGATACTGATTTGACTAGTTGTCAAACACTGGATTAGGTAAGCTTAATAAGGCAATGGGCAGACAGTTTGAAAAACAGGGAAAATATAGGGCTCCCGAGGTATTAGAATAAGGACCTCGCATGGAAACGCGCAGCGTTGGAAGACCCCCCCACTAGATGGCGACGGCGTAAGACCGTGGCCTGTGGACCAGCAGTGGACGTCTATGGTTGATAATTTTTTTTTCTCTCGTCTGGCTTTACACTGATTAGCCAATGTCAAGTTTGTAGTTATTTACAAGTTAGGAAAACTATGTGTATATTTAAGTATGGACTTCGTCTGTGCCGGCGTCCGCCGACATACACGCGGCGCCCCTCTAGAGCGCTTCTCAGTCAGTTCCTTGGTCAGTTCCACCACCAATAAACACCAGCAGAACACAAAAACCGGCCACTTCCAACAAAAAAACACTCCAAAAAGTCACAACACGCACGCCAGCAAACGCCACCACAAACGAAGTCCATGGTTGATGATAATGAGAGAAAGGGTATCTATCTTTTTACTTTACTCTGTGGTGCTATATGTAACGAAGATCGGCTAAAACCTAAAGATATTTAAATTTAAGACTAGATTTTTTTTTTAATTTTTATCTTAATAACTGGTACATCTTCAGATTTCAGCCAAGCTCGACTGACTGGTTCGACTCAGGACCCGCCGAGTTTGAGAATACCTCTGTAGAGTCAACGCGGAGAGATTTCTGAAAATAACATTTTTTTTTAAATTTGGTTTGTTTAGGGGTAGAAGCAAAGGAAATTGCACTAGAAATTGACTATTCCAAAAAAAGTATTACATCTTTTTTGCCTTACTTTATTTACTTACTTAGTCATTTTGGCCGTCGTCTAAGAGAAAGAGGCTGCGATCCACGCTCTGGGGCCTACCTGGTCCAAAGGTTGTCCATCGCCATTCAGCGGGGCAACGCTCTGCCAGCTTGATGGACACTTTTGGTCCAGGGGCAACCAGGGGTGGTCTTTTTGACGAGTGACGACGATAATAATATTACTAATAAACTTAGTAAAGCCAAAATCCGTTTTGGCTAGGCATATTACAGGATTTTGGCAAAAGGAGGGACATCACCTACTGGTTCTTGAGGTTATCCTCCAAGCAAATTGAGAATGACATGGAATGGTGAACATAGTGTATGGCAACGAACTTTAAAGATCTTCCAAACTATTATTCTTCTTTAAAGGTGATGTGATCGTAGTACTTCTTATGTAGAAGAAAGGGGGGTAGAAAGAAAATATGGAAGAAAAGAAGAGGTAGAATATTCCAAAGGGAATACCGAGAAACCCTAAACACTTCTAGGGGTTGCTTCAAAATAAAAAACCGGCCAAGTGCGAGTCAGACTCGCGCACCGAGAGTTCCGTACTCGGGTATTTTTTCCAACATTTTGCACAATAAATCAAAAACTATTATATATACATAAAAATAAACAAAAATCTGTTTTAGAATGACAAGTAAAACCCTTTCATGGTATAGTTATCTTACTTTGAAAATTGAAACACATTTTAATTTTTTTTAAATGATGTAACCACAAATTCGTGTTTTCAGATTTATTCCTGTACTTGTGCTATAAGATCTACCTACCTGCCAAATTTCATGATTCTAGGTCAACGGGAAGTACCCTATAGGTTTCTTGACAGACACGACGGACGGACAGACAGACAGACATGCTTGAAAATAAAAAATTGGTTGTCTGTAAAGTCGGTTTACTGACGATAGTTGAACGTGACAACAAAGGCCGATTGTGCTTCTTTGTCGCTCGTTCCGCGCTCTCGCTTGCACTTCAAGCCTTACATGGAACGCCTCAGAGCGAGGTAACGCCGTATGAGCCATATTTTTTCGTGCGTGCAGCCGGCTCTATCGAATTATAAGACGTTGTCACGTCAAAAGGGGGTATTTTTATTTCTTACCTAATTTTAGGAAGTCAATCAACAGCCTTGCGGCAATTGGGGCATGTCTGGTGCTCCTGGATCCAGGGCAGGATGCATGACTGGTGGAAGTTGTGTGTGCAGGGCAGGGACATCACTTCCTGGTTCTTCAGGATCACCTCGAAGCAGATTGAGCATTCCTCGAGACTCCACGTGCGTTCACGGCTGGAAGAAGGAATGACATGACTTTAATACCACTTTAGAGTCAGTCGTCAGCTGACCGCGCGAGCGTGCGGTCGTTGACACGTTGTCTAGAGTGGTAGGAGCCCATAATGGCTTCCAAGTTGCTAAAATGTGCATCCTGTGAAATTTTGATTTCGGAGGTGATGGCGTTTATATGGAACAAAATAAATTCAATTGATGAAAACACACTCATTAGGATCTGTAGTACAGCTTTCACTTCGGAGGAAATACGAACAGCGAAAAAACTTCTCTTCGAAGCTGTACCAATCAAAAGGTTGAGAACAAGAAAAAATGAGGATAATTCAGTAAAAGACCTGGAAGATATTATTGACCTTCTCAAGCAGATGGATGCTACAGACCCGGATCGACTACCTATTTTTGTGGCAAGAGAGCTGCATCGGTTACCGCCGGTAACGTTCGACCATATTGACGTTACCCGTTTGTTGAGAGATTTGAACCTTATTAGAGAAGACTTGCGGGAAATCAAAAGCCAGTATGTTACGCAGAAGCAACTCCAAGAAACCTTAGTGCTTACACGGGAAAAATCGGTAGATTATGTAAATAGAAAGCGTGGAGCATTCGTAGGAAATAGTTACAATCATTGCGATAGTGGACCAATGGGATTACGACATATAAGCAGCGAGCCGTTAGACGCTGGCGCAGAATACAATAAGAGTGAGGAGTATAACAATATATCCCTATCGCCCCGAGAAACAGGTGCACTAGACCGTGTGGAAAGGTCAGTGACCTTGCCCGTAGAAGTGCATAGTAGTGAACGCGATAGCGCACTCAGTCAGCCTAGCAAAAATGAGACGGCAATGCAACCGATCGTGGAAGCAGTCTCGGACACAATGCCGATTGAGACGATTGAAAAATGTTCCATCTCTAACAAGCAACCGAGCAAGAGTGAGACAGAACGTCAAGTGCGCCTGGACGCTAAACCGGTTGGGGCGGCGAGCGCCGTGATCGGAGACGCTAGAAAAATGTCACAGGAGGCGGACGCAAGCAGTCAACAGGGTGGACGGCAGCGCTCAATGGCGGATGTTGTGCGTACGAGTACGGAATGTAACCAAACGGAAGATGATTTAGGTGGAGAGTGGATCACAGTACAGAGAAAAAAGTCGTTGAAAAATAGGTTTGTTAGTGAGGTAGGTAGTGCGTGTCATGATTTAAAGTTCAAAGCGGCGCCATACCTAGTGCCACTATATATATCTAACGTTTGTAAACAAACGAGTGACAGCGATATTGTGGAGTACATCAAAAACAAAACGAATGAGTCAGTTCTATTAGAAAAAATTAGCAGTAAGCGTGATTATAACTCGTTTAAGTTGTCTGTACCGAGAAATAAGTTACACATATTTATGAATAGTAAAATTTGGCCTGAAGGTATTTGTTTTAGGCGTTATGTAATATTTAAAAATATAGGCAGACAGCGCTCTGAATCGTGTGTGAACCAATCCTCTAGTTAAGTAAGTTCTTAAAGTAGGTATCTGCATATTTTATTAGGTTAGGTATATTTATAGGTACTTATTTAGGGTTAGAATATAAATAGGTTATATTGGGTATACTTTCCACTATGGACAAACAAATATGTAGAATGGTTAGTTTTAATTGTAAGTCGCTAAAGCGGTCAATAGATGGTGTTAGGGATTTATGTTTGAATGTAGATGTTATTGCGCTGCAGGAAACTTGGCTTCTTGAGTATGACTTGCCCTTGCTCAGTGCGGTAAATAAGGATTTTGATTATACTGGTAAGTCGGCAGTGGATCTGTCGGATGGATTGAGGGGCAGGCCTTACGGGGGGGTGGCTATTCTTTGGCGAAAAGGTATTTTTAAATCAGTGACAGTTATAAAATGTGATAGTGTAAGAATGAGTGCTATTAAGGCAATTTTGGCAAATAATCGCAGTATAATTATCTTTAGTATATATATGCCGACAGATATGAGTGAGAATGTCGTAGAGTTTACGGACTGTCTGAGTCAAGCCAAAGCAATAATTGAAAATAGTGATGTAGGATGTGTTTATATGCTAGGTGACTTTAATTCACATCCACATCAGCCATTCTGGAATGAGCTTTGCAGTTTTTGTACTGACCAGTCCTGGTTATGTGCGGACGTTGAAAAGTTGGGAATTAATTCAAATTCTTTCACCTACATGAGTGACATAAATGGTAGTTTGAGGTGGCTAGATCACTGTGTAGTGACGCAATCTGCGTGGCAAACTGTTCTGAATGTTAGCATACGTCGTGATATTTATTGGTCGGACCACTTACCACTCATAATAGAGTGTAATTTGAATTTAATCGTGCCAAAAATATCGGGAGACGACGAATTGGATTATAATAAAGTAACATGGGGTCAAAGGTCAGCGGAACAGATAAATAGATATCACGACAGGTGCAATAGTAAGCTTAGGGGTTTGTGTTTTCCTGAGATGTTTGTATCATGTGGGGGAAAAATGTGTGCGAATGCCGAACACAGACAAGGCCTAGATAATATGTACACAGAGATAGTGAGCGTTCTTTCTGATGCTGCGGTTGAGACGTACAGGGGCAGTAAGGGTAGGAAGGGTCCTATAGTTGGATGGAACAAGCACGTCAGGGCCGCTCACTGGGAGGCTCGGTCGAAATATCAATTATGGTTGTTATATAACAAACCAAAGTCAGGAAGTTTGTGGGATGAAATGTGTGAGAGCCGTAAAATATTTAGAAGTCGGTTAAGATGGTGTCAAAACCATCAAGACCAAATAAGAATGGATATAATTGCTTCTCTCAGATCTGCTAAAAACTTTTCAAAATTTTGGAATGCGACAAACAAATTGAATGTTCGACCGAGCTTACCAGTGAGCGTCGCTGGTTGTAGCACCCAGAAAGAAATAGCCGATATGTTTAGAGATCACTTTAGGGTGTCATCGCCGTTGGGGCCGTCAACTCGAGTGTTCGATGCTCAGGTAAGTCTGGATAAGGAATTGCTACGTTTCTCCACTAAGCAAGTACTAGAGGCCATTCAGAGAATGACCAGAGGAAAATCACCTGGGTACGACAGCCTAAGCGTCGAACATTTGAAGTACGCGGGTTTCCACCTACCCAGGGTGCTAGCAATGTTTTATTCGCTCTGCGTCAGTCATGCATACATCCCGGCGAACATGATGAAAACTGTAGTGGTCCCTATCGCTAAAAATAAAACGGGTGACCTTTCTGATAAGTCCAACTATAGACCCATATCGCTTGCTACCATAATGGCTAAGGTGTTGGACAGTCTGTTTGATAGGAAGTTGAGCGAAACACTTGAAATCCATGATGCTCAGTTTGGTTTTCGTCCTGGACTATCAACTGAGACCGCGATATTTAGTTTAAAACAGACTGCCCAATATTATACGAGCAGAAAAACACCCGTGTACGCCTGCTTCCTCGATCTATCAAAAGCCTTTGATTTAGTTTCTTACGATATATTATGGCAAAAGATGGAGGCTGTAGGTGTGCAAGGGGAGTTGCTTAAAATCATGCAGTTTTGGTATGCAAACCAAACAAATAATGTTAGGTGGGGGAAGGAGCTCTCTGATTCATACAGGCTGGAGTGCGGGGTGAGGCAGGGGGGGTTGACGTCACCGAAGCTCTTCAGCCTGTATGTGAACGAGCTCATAATGGAACTCAGCAGCAAGCCAGTAGGGTGTTGGATAGACGGCGTTTGTGTAAACAATTTTAGTTATGCCGATGATATGGTGTTGCTGGGTCCCACGGCTGGTTCGATCAGGGAGCTACTCCAAACCTGCCAGGAGTATGCTGCCAAACATGGTTTAATATATAATGTGAACAAAAGCCAATACATGATCTTTAAGGCCCCTCGTAAGCAGGTGCAATACGAGCCAAGAATTTCCCTGAACGGCGCTGCACTCACACGAGTGCCGCAATACAAATACTTGGGCCACTACGTTACGGAGGACCTTAGGGATCATGTTGACATTGAAAGAGAGAGAAGGGCATTGGCAGTAAGATGCCATATGTTGGCCCGCAGGTTTGTCCGATGTAGTAAAGAGGCAAAAATATCGCTGTTTAAAGCATATTGCCAAAATTTCTACTCGGGAGGCCTGTGGGTCAACTACTCAAAGAAAGCCATAGACACCCTAAGGGTGCAGTATAACAACGGGTTCAGGATGCTGTTGGGCTTGCCGCGGTTTTGTTCAGCGTCAGGTATGTTCGCAGAGGAGCGGACTGATGACTTCTTTGCCATAATGCGGAAGAAGTCATCATCACTGCTGACAAGACTGCGCTCAGGTACCAACCGCATCCTGAACATGTTTGCAGATAAGTTGGACTCACCAATACTTGAACACATGATTCAAGTGTTGGTGAGGCAACAATAATTGTAAATTGTTCGTTCCACTACAACATTATACTACTAACATTAGTTTTTAAGCATCAATATTGTCTACTAACAAAGTGAGTCCTGGTTGCTCTTAATAAAGATTTATTATTATTATTAGAGAAATAATTTCTTTATCTGTAAAGGTTTCATACGCCAACTTTTCTCTCTGGAACTACTTTCCCAAATTAAGAACTGATTTGGGAAGCTATATAATGTGGGTACAAAAATGCACGATTAAAAAAACTAAATTAAAATCGGTTCATTAGTTTAGGAGCTACGATGCCACAGACAGATACACAGATACACACGTCAAACTTATAACACCCCTCTTTTTGGGTCGGGGGTTAATGAGAGCACTACTCTATTAATTAGAAAAAAAAACAAATTTACGCTTTTATTTTCTGGCTATAATCAATACTCTATTTTTAACCCCCGACCCAAAAAAAGGGGTGTTATAAGTTTGACATGTGTATCTGTGTATCTGTCTGTGGCATCGTAGCTCCTAAACTAATGAACCGATTTTAATTTAGTTTTTTTTTGTTTGAAAGGTGGATCGAGAGTGTTCTTAGCTATAATCTAAGAAAATCGGTTCAGCCGTTTGAAAGTTATCAGCTCTTTTCTAGTTACTGTAACCTTCACTTGTCGGGGGTGTTATAAATTTTTTATTTGCACTTGTATTTGAATTTGTTAGTTACTTTTTGGTGGAAACTATTTTCTCTCTGGTAACATTCAGAAACGTCAGAACTCTACGGAATTAAAAATCGGACATGTGACATGGTTATTAATAAAATCACACAATCAATGGTTAATATTCTGTTAAAATACTTACGATTAATATGGACTTACAATATATTAATGAAACTAATCTAATATAAAACCCCCAAAAATACCGAAACCTGAGACTAAAACTACAATATTTTTATGACACACAAAAATATATTTTCATATATAACATTATAGCGGTTAATTTGATTAAAATATCGACCCTTCAATGGTTAATAAATTAAACATATACATATCTAAACTACTATGTACATATTATATGATAAATATTCCATGTATAAATACAAAATGAGTAGACCTTTCACCTTAGGCTGAGACCTATAGAGCGCACTTTGACTTTGCTCAGACTTAAGACATTGTTAAAACGAGACAGCGTTATACCGCTGGCATAAATCTGTCTCGTTTTAACTGAAACTTGACAGGGCTTTCTCCGTCACTTACTCCATACAATCGTAACCCCAATTTCATTTGACTATTATGCAACCAAAGTCCATGAAAATGCAGACATATTCTAGAAACTAATATCTGTGCCTGTTGCGTTTTAGATGTTTCTAAAAATATGTAGTTTTAAAATTACAGGGGCTCAAAGATTTGTATGTGAATTTTTAAGACCGCGTAACTTTGAAACCGAATATTTTAACGGAAATCTGGAAAACCACGGACATAGACATTAGTTCCCGGTACGTTTCTACAAAATGCCATTGAGTATGATTGGTTAGTATTCCAATGAGAGACGAACTACTATTGTACTATGGAGTAAGTGACGGAGAGCCCTGTTAAGACAGAGATAAAACGAGACAGATGTATATCTCTCACATAAATCTGTCTCGTTTTAACTCAATCTTAAGTCTGAGCAAAGTCAAAGTGCGCTTTATACATCTCAGCCTTACGGCCGTATTCACAATCATTACTATGAAGTCTCACAGTGCGCTCGAACGCATAGTGTAGGTTCCACCAATCAGATCATTGTAAATGACGTGACACAGTCATATGATTAGTGGAACCTACACTGTGCGTTCGAGCGCACTATGAGACCTCATAGTAACGTTTGTGAAACGGGTGTTAGAGTTGGTCTTGAACGATACCCCAAAACAGATAGACAAGACCACACTACATTCAATAAAGCAAGCCCAGCCCAAACACCGAAGAAATCTTACAAAGCCTGTGATCTGCGTGAGCTCCTTTCATTCTTCCTGCTGAATAAAAATATTTATGAAGAACATTGCTTAACAATTTCGAGTACAGTGGGCCCCCGGTAATCCGACAAACGTTTTGCAGGGCAGTGTCGAACTATCGAATTAGTCGGATTAAAGAGACCCCTAGTCCGGATTTTTTACAAAAGAGTACTTTGTAATCCGACAAATTACAGATCCAATGATAATTACTAGGATTACAAAGTACCTACTGTTTTGTAAAAAAATCCGGACTATAGGGGGTCTTAAGCAGTACTCTATAATCCGACAAATTCGATATCTCGTTGCGACGTTGCGCTTTTCTGTGAACATATATGTCATACATATGTACTCTGAAGTACAAATTATACTTCATTATGTAAGTCAAAGTTAGTAAATTCAGTAATAATACACTTGTCGGATTACAGGGGGTGCCGGATTAGACAGGGCCGGTTTACCGGGGGTCCACTGTATTAAGTTTTGATGATTTTAATAGCGCGCAAGACAAGTAGTCCAATCTGAGGTATTGAATTACATACACACTAAATAATCACAAGCGTCTGCGCAAACGAATTTTGTTGATGCGACTTATATAACTGTACTAGGAATATCAGAAATGCCAAAAAATATCGATATATAAAAAAATAACGATATTAATTGTAAAGTTTTCACAAAAAATATCGATACATCGGTACAATAATCGGTAATTTGTAAGTGGTAAGTCGTAGGTCATAGATAATATGAATTTTAAAGGGACCAATTCATGACTAATCCAATAGTTTTTTTTGTAGAACTCCGGGTTCTAGTCTTTTTCAGCCTAATCAGATCGAGCATCGATATTTTGAATTAAAAAATAAAGTAAAAGTAAAAAATGTAGGTACGTACCTAAGTAATTTGGTTGTCTAAAAAATATCGATTGTTATACCTTTTCGATAGTCGGACTTTCATATAGATACATTAAAAAATTTAATATCGCTCAAAAATATCGATATATCGAACAAATAATACCGATATATCGGTGTATCGATATTTATTCGACAAGCCTCTGTACCCCAGATGGATTACTTGTTTTGCACGCACGATATTACTTACTGCGGCCTAGCGGGTCTTCGGGGTGTAAGCAATCTAACTATACATCCTAAGCGACTAGACGTTGGATGTGCCAAATGAGGCACGTGTATCGATGACGCTACATCCCAATTGTCATACTCAGATTCTGATGATTCTGGATCACGAATATCCATATACGGCGCGTTGGCAATCCGTTCATTATTTAATAATAACGTTCTTAATGCATTAGATCGTGATGGTAGGTCTTCACTAGTGTCCATTGGCTCGACCCGGTCAATATCGTTGGTCACCAGATTAGAGTTAAATTGATTATTAGCATCAGATTCTGATGACGGAGATGATGGTTCATCACGAGTATTAACCGCTCCATCCGTGTCAAACTCGTTGTTCATCAGATTGGAGCTAAATTCATAATTAGCATCAGATTCTGATGACGCAAATGATGGTTCATCACGACTATTAATCGTCCAACCTGACTCGTTGATCATCAGATTAGCATCAGATTCTGATGGCAGAGTATCAATCATCCAATCCGGGTCAGACACGTCGGTCACCCAACTACCGTTAAGATCATTGCTACAATCAGATTCTGATGATGATATTGGGTTGTAAGAATCATCAGACGGAACTATTTCTTCGTGATCAGAGCTGGGAGGGTCGAGCGAGTCGTCGTACATGCTTGTGTCGGATGTAGTGTTCTCTGATATGGTTGTGTGGTCGTTGGAACTGTTATGGTCTTCGTTTCTAAAAGCAATGCAGAATGAAATGAAAATGGTGTTAACAAAAAAAAAAAAAAAATAGGCAAGGGACAAATCTAGCGGAATTCCGGAAGCGAAAAAGTGCGCACAGAATCTGAAACAATTGGGTATTTTCCTACTTTTGAATTTGATAAAAAAATAAAAATAAAAAAATTAAACAGCCTTATATTTATCCTTAATTTTCTAAACAAAGAATTGGTTGACAAAAAAAAAAAAAATTTTTCATTTTAATATTAAGGACCTCTCATTGAGTAAAGGCCTCCTCCAGATTTCTCCAGGTCTTCCTGTCTATGTCTGGAATTTGATAAATATTATTACTTGATTATAAACTAGGATAAAAATAATGACGTACGCTGAAAGAAATATTAAAATCCAACAAAGATTTACAAAGTCACAGGCATTTTAATTTTGGAGTGGGAGGGTCTTCTATCCCTTTCTCGCAAAACAAAAATTTGTATGAAACCGCAGGAAGCTATTATGGCATTAGCACGGAGTGACGTCAAAATGCTATTATCACTATCTCTGTCATAAGAAATAAATTAAAGTATCGACTAATTTGTGAGAATAGTCGATACTTTAATTTATTTCTTAAACTGGACCTTTTCAAGTAAAGATTTTTATATAAACCTGTGAGGATGATACTGCCATTGTCGCAAATAAAATAACCATAAGTCTACGTTGTCGTATTAGTTTACAAATTGCGAAAAACCAAACTAAATTTGAATTTCGAGGGCAGGCCGGTCTCATGACCCTTAAGTATTTACCGTCCTATTGACCCAAAATTACTATTCCCACATATTTAACTATGAAACTCCAAAAATTGGGCATAAATATTGCCTACGCAAACAGCAAAGTCAAAAAGAAATGGCTCTTTCTATGCTACGAATTCCCGCGTTAGATTTGTCTCTAGCCTTAATAAGCGTGCAAATAAAGGGCAAAATAAAATATACTCAAGCCTGGAACCACAGAATTCAGATAAAGGTATAGAAGTGGCAAAGGAATGTTAGCTTGTTGCAAACCAGTGACACATCAGTGCACGTTAGCTAAGAAATAGATATATTTTACAGTTTTAAGTATTTCTATAAATTGTATAAGTAGAAACTCGGCAACATAGCAGGTACCACTTCTATTATCTTATATTTAGAGGTCTGTGGTGCCTCTGCATATGGAGACCACAATAGACAGTATTTATAAAATAAAAAAATAAAAAAAATAAAAATAAAAATAAAAAAATCCTTTACTTCGACCATAAAATTGATCATAATTGTTAGTAATAACACACCTTAAAACTAATGTAATGTAATACAGAAAATGGTACTGATTCTGATGGCAACTATATATTAGAGTATTCACATCACCTTTTTTTAACCCCCGACCCAAAAAGAGGGGTGTTATAAGTTTGGCGTGTGTATCTGTCTGTGGCATCGTAGCTCTTGAACTAATGAACCGATTTTAATTTAGTTTTTTTTTGTTTGAAAGGTGGCTTAATCGAGAGTGTTCTTAGCTATAATAGAAGAAAATCGGTTCAGCCGTTTGAAAGTTATCAGCTCTTTTCTGGTTTTCTTATGGAGGTTTTTGTGTTGGGGGTTTTTTAAATTTTGAGTTATTAGTAATATTAAAAAAGCAAATACTCTTAATTTGATTTAGAGAAAGTCATCAGAATCAATATCAATCAATGATGCAAATACTATGAAGAAAATAAAGATTTTTTGTTCAAAACATTACAGGTTTTTATTATCATACAGCCTTGAAGTAAATGTATGGATATGAGGCAAAAGCAATTAAAAACCAGTTAACTATACTTGATTGTAACAAACATGGCCAAATCTGGTTTATACTGTGGTTATTTTTAATGAGTGAAATACATTAGTTTTTATTTTTATTACCTGACTGGCAAAGCCAAAAAGAAGGGTTACGATTTTAGCAGTCTATGTATGTATGTTTGTATCAAATTCTGTGTGTTCCACCATAGCACCTAAATTACTGGGCTGATTTTGATGCATGAGGTGTCAATTCATTCATCGGTATGGTTTGGGTGACATTGGCTATACTTCACATGGGAAAAATTGACCTGACAGATTACATCCAAAAAAGAGGGGGTCTCCAAAAATTTTGATTTGCTTTTGTATCGAGTGGGATATCAAATGAAAGAGAAAGAAATATTGAGTTCATAAATATAGTACAACTTTAAAATGCACCTAGCGACAGAAAAACAATTTTACTTTCTATCTATCGCTACCTATCGGCAGTTCGCGGGTAGTAGTTTTTGTTTTTGTTTTTAATTATATAGACTAGCGCTTAGCTGCAGTCAGACTTGCTAGTAAGTGATGATGCAGCCTAAGATGGAGCGCGCTTGCCTAGAAGATGCCTATTCACTCTTGACTTGAAGGTACCCATATTATAGGTGGAAGGGAAAACTGATGCTGGAAGGGTCTTCCACATCCTAGCAGTTCGGATTAGAAAAGAGGAAGCAAATTGCTTCGCACATGTTCAAGGAATTTCCACTACGTATGGATGCAGACCTTGACGATGCCTGGCAGTACGATGGCAGAAAGGTAAAGGAGGAATCAGGTCAAAGAGTTCTTGTGCACACTCTCCGAAATATATCCTGTAGAATACCGATAGGCTGTAGAGTAGTTGGGTTTTAGTGCTCTTTAACTTCTCAGTAGAATGTTTAAAAAACATCTGAATTGTGAACCAGTAGTAGAATCACAGGTACAGCATAAGAGATACAAGCCGTGGTACATCAAATAAATAAATGATTTTGACTATCAATAAAATAGTAACAGTTTTTTTTTCTTTCTCGTCTGGCTTTACAAAGATTAGCCAATGTCAAGTTTGTAGTTATTTGTAACACAAGTTAGTTAAACTATACAAGTATGGACCCCGTCTGTGCCGGCGCTCGCCGACACACGCACGGCACCCCCTTAGAGCGCTTTCCAGTCAGTTTTAACAAAAAAAAAACACTCGAAAAAAGCAGAGCACGCCTGCCAGCTAACACCAGCACAGACGAAGTCTAATAGTAAAAGTATAAACCAACCAAGCACAAAATGAAAAAGTTTTGGAAAAGAACAAAAAAACTGTGATTTAACATTTAAATAACAAAGTCATGCCACTTCCTCAAACCTGTTTTCTTCTAATGAATTTTGGGGATCAAAAATAGTATTCTATGCACTGAAATAGACATATCCTACTAATATTATAAATGTGAAAGTGTGGATGTTTGGATGTTTGTTACTCAATCACGCAAAAACGGCTGAACAGATTTGGATAAAATTTGTAAAGGAGATAGACTATACCCTGGATTAACACACAGGCTACTTTTTATCCTGGAAAATCAAAGGGGTCTTGTGCGATTTTGAAAAATGTAAATTCACACGGATGAAGTCGCGGGCATCAGCTAGTCAGCTAGTATATAATATGTACAAGGGAAGGAAAAGGAGTACCATACCAAAATGATAGTTATTTTTAGGCCAATTCAAAGCCCCTACCGAACATACTGGGAAATAAAACTATACTTTGTATCAGAGGTCCTTTGTATTAACACTATGTTGACATGGGTATGTCTCATGACCAATAGTTACTTCCGAGTACGCTCTTGAATTATGAGACAGGCTTTTGCTTGACAACAACCATGCCAGAGAAACAAGAGCTCAAAAACTCAACTTGGCAGGAAAACAAAACACTGGAAGTGGATTCCACTTGTTAGCAGTTTATTTCAGTAACAATGAAAAACAAATACATTTTGTATGTAGATTAGATGTAGACCACATAATCTGCTATCAGCGACAAAATGGCGAAAATACTGTTTAAGTAATGATTTTAGACTTATTTTACAGTTTTACTACATATCGAGAGTTTCATAACAAAAGATTCAGCAAAAATACCATTTCTCAATAATGCTTAGATACTTAGAACAAAATCCGAATATCGGCTGGTTTCCTTCCAGTAAAACTGCTCTTTTCACTATACAAGCTTGATTTGATAAAATTATTATGTATATAAACAAAGACTTACCATTTACCACGATAAATAAACTTTTTAGGTGTCGATATTTCGTAATTTTTCGTAATTAAAAAATGCCAACGGGTATGCAATGCTACAGGATGTAAAGTTAATTTCAGTACCCGCAATATGAATCGAAATATCGACAGTATAACATTTTTGTCGTTGAAGGTACTAATAAGTACATTATGCATAAAGTTTGAACCTCATAAATGAAAATTTAAGAGACTTACAATGGCTGAGGAGATTCTACATTCCATTGCGCGGAGGTCGCGCCCTCGGAATCCGGGGTTTCCCGACTTTCCTCTTTGCTAAATATGTAGTACAAGGCAGCCCCAATTCCGACGCCTATCGCCGCGGCCGCCAAACCTAAGCCACGGCTCGAGCAGCCACTCTTTTGCTTATCCTCTTCCCGTAAACTCATTTTTTCAAAAGTTCACAAAATTGCGTTTCAATTTTCTATCTTCGAACGAATTCACTTGCTTCCTCTTGCGATTATTTTCATTTTTTGCAATTTAGTGCGTAAAAAATGACTTCTCAATTCTCGCGCGCCATTTTATCTTTAATGTGTCAAAATTCAAATTTCAAATGTTATGTCAAAACTCAAAAGTACGATTTTAGCCCTTGTTTTTGAGTCGGTAAGGATGAACCTTGGGTGAACCGTACTTTTGTCATGACAGTTGACCCATAGAGTTAAATGGCGCGTGAGAAGTCGGACGGTTACACCACAGACCACGAATCTGTACAATCCACAGAGCACTTATATTTTTTACCTTATCTGTTATACACTTTCATTACTCTGTAAACCTTAGGATTAATATACACTAGAAACTTCAGTGACGGCATTTTGTAATTTTTCTCGGTACAAAAATAACTTTCTAATGATAGAGTTCGTGTAAGATTTATAATTTTTATCAAACTCACTTTTTTGACGGAAAACAGTTGCCGAACTCACTTGACAATTGTTGCTAGTGTGTTCAAGCCTTATTATATCACAGTCTATGGTTCTCAATATTTTTTGGCTCCTCTTTGGGCTTCCGTTTCTATGGTTTCTATCATGTTTCTATTTAAGGGGAATTACGCATTATCAGCCACAATATATTAGGTAGTTGGCAAATATATTGAAAACCAACATACATAATATTTACTTGTTTGGATTGACACCGTTCTTGCTTCTTTTCTTCGTTAATTATATGTAAGTAGTTACTCATGAGTCATGATTTTACACTTAATTTAGGACATTATAAAAATACCATTGATATCATGATAGGTAATTATATAGGTACCTAAGCTTATTTAAGGTGAACGCATACTTATCCGAGCCGAATGCGTCGTTCAAGAGTCGAACGAAACGAATTTTAGAATTCTTTATAGGAAATCTCATGAAACCTCGCACATTTCCCTGCGTCGAATCGTCCGAATCGGAAGAAGATTTCATATACAGGATTCTAAAATTCGTTTCTTTCGGCTCATTCGACGCGTTCTAGGCTCGTAAGTGTGCGTTCACGTTTACTGTGTGTCTTCTGTTGAATACAATACATATGTATAATAACTGTTGAAAGTAGGTAACTTGGTAACGCTATAGGACAAACAAAAGTAGTTTTTTTTTAAATTAAAGAAAATATTACAATAAAACTTAAAGCTAGTCTTATCTAATTACTATACAAATCATGCCCGCATGGAATGGTGCCAAGAATACTGGCTGCATTTCCGCGTTGGACAGCCAGGCTTATCCTTTGCGCAAAAAATGAGCCAGCCCTTCTGTCACCCGATGAGGCTATTAAACGCGGTGAAATGTCTCGTAAATATTTTTTTACGAGATTAAAAGTAGACAACGGCAAACACCTGTAAAATAGTAATAGGTATTGTTATTATAAAACAAGTGCGAGTCGGACAACGGACAACAAAGTGATCCTATAAGGGTTCCGTTTTTACTTTTGAGGTCCGTTACCCTAAAAACACCTAGCGGAGTAAGTATGTTATGGGTTATTATGGTTGAATTATGGTACACGTAACAACACACACAAGCTACAATTAACTAAAGCTAGGACTAATTATGGTACCAAAACTATACAGTTTGAGGGAGCGCTACTATATAATATTGGAGGAAAAATCTTTTCCAAAATTTAAAGCCGAGTTAAAAAAAGTACTGTCAGACATAATAGATAGATAGATAGATATTAGGTATAGTTTGTTAACTTAGGATATAGCATGTTTTAAAATATTATTATTGTATAAAGTCACCGTACCTTTAAAAATTATGTTTTATCTATATTTATATTTAGAATTATTCTCATATAAGTGAACATTGTTCTTCTGAGAAATAAACTCTTTAAACCTATTACTTAGCTGCTTCCAAGACCAACGCGTTTGAAAACTTCGTAGCTTTTATCATAAACTCTAAAGTTGCCTTACTACTGAGCACTCTGAAAAGGATCCAGCTATAGAGACTTGCATGCATGAGAGTTCATGTATAGTTCGCGACAGGTCGACATGGCAATCGGGATGTTATAAGTTTGACGTGTGTATCTGCCTGTGGCACCGTAGCGCCTAAACTAATGAACTGATTTTAATTTTGTTTTTTTTTTGTTTGAAAGGTGGCTTGATCGAGTGTTCTTGGCTATGATCCAAGAAAATCGGTTCAGCCGTTTGAAAGTTACTAGCTTTTTTCTAGTTACTGTAACCTTCACTTGTCGGGGGTGTTATAAATTTTTAATTTACACTTGTTATACCGGAAAACAAACGATTTTACTAACGGATGCCCGCGACTTTGTTCGCATGGATTTAAGTTTTAAAAATTCTTTTGCGGGATAAAAAGTAGCCAAACAATACTTTATCGCATTTATAATACCTACATAGTTTTTTTTTTGAAAAATATTACAATATAAAGCTAGCCTTATTTAATTACTATACAAATAATGCCCGCGTGTAAAGGTGCCAAGAATACTGGCTCCATTTCCACGCTGGACAGCCAGGCTGATCCGTTGCACATATACATAGTGATACTTATTAAAAAAATGTTTTTAACAGCTTGTAGGATGGAGACCCTGGCAAAAGGCCTAGTGTTCGGACTGGGTGTGGCCATAGCCTTAGTGGCAGTAGCAGTGGACTGGTGGCAGCATCGTAACATACCACAGCAGCAGAATGTATATGGGCAACGCGCTCCACACAGACATAACCATTAGTTAACTATATTAGGTAAGAAAGGATGATATTACAGGTAGGCTTGCCAGATGCCCCGTATTTAATGGTTTAACCCCGTATTTCAGGGTACGAAAATACATGAACCCGTAACTGGGAAAATAAAATACGGGGTAAATATAGCTTCCATATTTTTTTACAAAAGCCGGAGCTGGCTGGCGAAACCAAACCCTGAGGTTTTGTCCAGTAGAAAGAATATTTTCCTTGTGTGGCAATGCGTGGACCATTGAGGTAGGTACGCGCGTAGCCAACTAAATATTGACACTGTGAAGAGTGAAGGCTTATTCACAAGCTGTTTCTTAAATAAGTATAAAAATATCTATGTAAAACACTGTCTCCCGTAAAAAAATCTTAAACCCGTATTATTGATGCTGGTAACCCGTAAATCAAGAAGTGTAGGCAATCCTAGTTACAGGCATAACGCATAACTGGGCAGGGACAGACTGTGAGTTTGTGAAGCCTTGGACTAATACACAGTCCGACAAGGCTCTTTTGGCGCGTGGCCAAAATCAGAACTAAACCCATCTAGTGCACTCAAGTACTACTAGTAGTCAAGTGCATTTGTTGATAGTTCGCTGTGAGGGCATAAAGCTACAACAGCACCCTCCCTCAATTCCCTCTCCCATAGAGTAGGATTATTTCCCTCCCTTGTCGGGCTGTACTTGGAGGCCTGCCTAATTAATCAACTAATCTATATCTATACTAATAAATAAAATTGGAGTGTCTGTCTGTAATTTCGAAATAACTACCTCATATTAAGCTCATGTGGTTATTTGAACGATACCAACACCGAATCACAGGTTTTTAAAATTTTTGTCTGTCTGTCTGTCTGTTTGAAAAGGCTAATCTTTGGAACGGCTGAACCGATTTTGACGGGATTTTCACAGACAAGTAGAGGATTGACCAGGGTGTAACACAGGCAACTTTTTTAACCGACTTTCAAAAAGGGAGTTGTGTTTTTCTACCTATGTACGCCGATATCTCCGAGATTTCTGAACCGATTTGCGTCATTTCTTTTTTAATCGATAGAGGAACTTTGCGACATTGTTTCATAAAAAATTTGGATTCCAACTCCTCAATCCTGATGCTGCAGGGGATCTGACCAATCCACGCGGGCGAAGTTGCGGGCATCAGCTAGTTAGCTATATATTCGTGAATAAAACTAGCTGAGCTGGGTTTTATTTCTGAAAATCCTTTCTTCGTACCTAAGTGTTTACGTCAAAAACTCAAAACCACTCGTAGAAAGCGAGCTTGAAAAAATTGTATTCGCCTTAAATATTTTGCAAAATTATTTTAACTTTCGTGCCATTTTGTTTTATTTAAAATGGGGTTTTTATAAAACGCTTAGCGCCTGTTGTTTACTTCATTTTTTTTAAAGAATATTAGCCATGCTAATCATGACCAATACTCCCCTTTCCCCTCCAATTATGCGTAAAGCTTGTGCTAGGAGTGGGTACGACAATAGTGCAACGGGTGGGGTTTGAACCGCCGACCTTTCGGAATTCATTCCGCTCCTCAACCGTTGAGCTATCGAGGCTTTTTGAATAAGGAATATCAAATTATTACCTACTGTGTGTTAGCAAAATTTTACTATAATAAGAACCATGGATGGATACTAATTTATTTGTTTTGTTTTGTTTCAGGATTAAAATCTGTATGACAACACAATCTCATAATTTTAAGCAATATGAAGCAAATAATTTGAATTTTTAGGGTTATTTTAGACGGATAAGTGAGCATTGACGGAAAAAGGAGAGACTGAACCTGTGCGGTGGGCGATTTATCGATCTATTTAGTGGTACCAAGTGAGGCACAACGTCAATGGTATTTATGCCGTCGCGCGTTGGTTCGTCAATCAACCTTTCTCTTCTCGCCAGTATGAACGACACAGTAGAAAAATAAGCTACTGAAAGAACAGTTATAGTTACTTACCAGTTTCCGGATTGCACCTAAGCATCGTAAGCTATTCATTCTCTAGTTATTTGGACATAACAGCTTGTTATGTCCAAATAACAGTGTTATGCTTAGATATTTAGCGGCACACTACAGAGTAGCTGTACTGATCTCTAAGAATGAGAAAGGTTTAAGACATAGTCTGCCACGCTGGCCCCGTGCGGATTGCTTATTAATCATTGACAATAATTTATGATTTTTCACATTTATTTTATAGACATTACTTAAGTTATTATGTTAATGCTATATAATAAAAAACATTATTCAAGATTATGACATTTATTATTTTCAAAAAGTTTTTTAGACCTATCTGTACTGCTCTGACTTCTGTTGCAACACCTGGTTGCAACCATGAAGTAGAAGTTATCGCTTACAACACTTCTACAGTCCGACAAGGCTCTCTTGGCACTTGGATAACAAAGTCTGCCAGCAAATAAAATTTTCTCTAATTTAGGGAATGTCAGTGTTGAAAATCGAGTAAGTTTTATCTAATTTTAACTGAAAGAGAAATTAGGAAAGCCGGGACCATTCTGAGCATAGATTACCTACTAGATAAATAAAATAGATTTTCCGAGTGAGCATTTTTTTTTATCGCTGGGGAATGCATTTACGCATCCCTCCCCGAAAGTCAGCCAGCCAGCCGTAGACCAACCAGCCAGCCAGCCAGCTGAGGGTGGGTATGTGGGACTCGCCGGCCGAGAGGCGACCGAAATACCCACTAAACCCCAGCGGCGCTACTGCGCGTCGCCTGGCGACTGGGTCACGGGAACGCCGAAGCAAACAACCGCGACCCAGCCAGCGACGTCTGCCGAGGCGGATCCTTCACCGGGAACGAGGTCCCCTACCTGCACGTCTGTGTTAGGTTAGGTTAGGTTTGGGTTTGTGTTAGGTTAGGTTTGGGTTTGTGTTAGGTTAGGTTAGGTTTGGGTTTGTGTTAGGTTAGGTTTGGGTTTGTGTTAGGTTAGGTTAGGTTTGGGTTTGTGTTAGGTTAGGTTTGGGTTTGTGTTAGGTTAGGTTAGGTTTGGGTTTGTGTTAGGTTAGGTTAGGTTTGGGTTTGTGTTAGGTTAGGTTTGGGTTTGTGTTAGGTTAGGTTAGGTTTGGGTTTGTATTAGGTTAGGTTTGGGTTTGTGTTAGGTTAGGTAAGGTTTGGGTTTGTGTTAGGTTAGGTTAGGTTTGGGTTTGTGTTAGGTTAGGTTTGGGTTTGTGTTAGGTTAGGTTTGGGTTTGTGTTAGGTTAGGTTAGGTTAGGTTTGGGTTTGTGTTAGGTTAGGTTAGGTTTGGGTTTGTGTAAGGTTAGGTTTGGGTTTGTGTTAGGTTAGGTTAGGTTTGGGTTTGTGTTAGGTTAGGTTTGGGTTTGTGTTAGGTTAAGTTAGGTTTGGGTTTGTGTTAGGTTAGGTTAGGTTTGGGTTTGTGTTAGGTTAGGTTTGGGTTTGTGTTAGGTTAGGTTTGGGTTTGTGTTAGGTTAAGTTAGGTTTGGGTTTGTGTTAGGTTAGGTTAGGTTTGGGTTTGTGTTAGGTTAGGTTAGGTTTGGGTTTGTGTTAGGTTAGGTTAGGTTTGGGTTTGTGTTAGGTTAGGTTTGGGTTTGTGTTAGGTTAAGTTAGGTTTGGGTTTGTGTTAGGTTAGGTTAGGTTTGGGTTTGTGTTAGGTTAGGTTAGGTTTGGGTTTGTGTTAGGTTAGGTTTGGGTTTGTGTTAGGTTAGGTTAGGTTTGGGTTTGTGTTAGGTTAGGTTAGGTTTGGGTTTGTGTTAGGTTAGGTTTGGGTTTGTGTTAGGTTAGGTTAGGTTTGGGTTTGTGTTAGGTTAGGTTAGGTTTGGGTTTGTGTTAGGTTAGGTTTGGGTTTGTGTTAGGTTAGGTTAGGTTTGGGTTTGTGTTAGGTTAGGTTTGGGTTTGTGTTAGGTTAAGTTAGGTTTGGGTTTGTGTTAGGTTAGGTTAGGTTTGGGTTTGTGTTAGGTTAAGTTAGGTTTGGGTTTGTGTTAGGTTAGGTTTGGGTTTGTGTTAGGTTAGGTTAGGTTTGGGTTTGTGTTAGGTTAGGTTAGGTTTGGGTTTGTGTTAGGTTAGGTTAGGTTTGGGTTTGTGTTAGGTTAGGTTTGGGTTTGTGTTAGGTTAGGTTACGTTTGGGTTTGTGTTAGGTTAGGTTAGGTTTGGGTTTGTGTTAGGTTAGGTTTGGGTTTGTGTTAGGTTAGGTTAGGTTTGGGTTTGTATTAGGTTAGGTTTGGGTTTGTGTTAGGTTAGGTTAGGTTTGGGTTTGTGTTAGGTTAGGTTAGGTTGGGATTGTGTTAGGTTAGGTTTGGGTTTGTGTTAGGTTAAGTTAGGTTTGGGTTTGTGTTAGGTTAGGTTAGGTTTGGGTTTGTGTTAGGTTAGGTTTGGGTTTGTGTTAGGTTAGGTTTGGGTTTGTGTTAGGTTAAGTTAGGTTTGGGTTTGTGTTAGGTTAGGTTAGGTTTGGGTTTGTGTTAGGTTAGGTTAGGTTTGGGTTTGTGTTAGGTTAGGTTTGGGTTTGTGTTAGGTTAGGTTAGGTTTGGGTTTGTGTTAGGTTAGGTTAGGTTTGGGTTTGTGTTAGGTTAGGTTTGGGTTTGTGTTAGGTTAGGTTAGGTTTGGGTTTGTGTTAGGTTAGGTTAGGTTTGGGTTTGTGTTAGGTTAGGTTTGGGTTTGTATTAGGTTAGGTTTGGGTTTGTGTTAGGTTAGGTTAGGTTTGGGTTTGTGTTAGGTTAGGTTAGGTTGGGATTGTGTTAGGTTAGGTTTGGGTTTGTGTTAGGTTAAGTTAGGTTTGGGTTTGTGTTAGGTTAGGTTAGGTTTGGGTTTGTGTTAGGTTAGGTTTGGGTTTGTGTTAGGTTAGGTTTGGGTTTGTGTTAGGTTAAGTTAGGTTTGGGTTTGTGTTAGGTTAGGTTAGGTTTGGGTTTGTGTTAGGTTAGGTTAGGTTTGGGTTTGTGTTAGGTTAGGTTAGGTTTGGGTTTGTGTTAGGTTAGGTTTGGGTTTGTGTTAGGTTAAGTTAGGTTTGGGTTTGTGTTAGGTTAGGTTAGGTTTGGGTTTGTGTTAGGTTAGGTTAGGTTTGGGTTTGTGTTAGGTTAGGTTTGGGTTTGTGTTAGGTTAGGTTACGTTTGGGTTTGTGTTAGGTTAGGTTAGGTTTGGGTTTGTGTTAGGTTAGGTTTGGGTTTGTGTTAGGTTAGGTTAGGTTTGGGTTTGTATTAGGTTAGGTTTGGGTTTGTGTTAGGTTAGGTTTGGGTTTGTGTTAGGTTAGGTTAGGTTTGGGTTTGTGTTAGGTTAGGTTAGGTTTGGGTTTGTGTTAGGTTAGGTTTGGGTTTGTGTTAGGTTAGGTTAGGTTTGGGTTTGTGTTAGGTTAGGTTTGGGTTTGTTTTAGGTTAAGTTAGGTTTGGGTTTGTGTTAGGTTAGGTTAGGTTTGGGTTTGTGTTAGGTTAGGTTAGGTTTGGGTTTGTGTTAGGTTAGGTTAGGTTTGGGTTTGTGTTAGGTTAGGTTTGGGTTTGTGTTAGGTTAAGTTGGGTTTGGGTTTGTGTTAGGTTAGGTTTGGGTTTGTGTTAGGTTAGGTTAGGTTTGGGTTTGTGTTAGGTTAGGTTTGGGTTTGTGTTAGGTTAGGTTAGGTTTGGGTTTGTGTTAGGTTAGGTTTGGGCTTGTGTTAGGTTAGGTTTGGGTTTGTGTTAGGTTAGGTTAGGTTTGGGTTTGTGTTAGGTTAGGTTTGGGTTTGTGTTAGGTTAGGTTTGGGTTTGTGATATGTGCGGTTTGGGTTTGTGTTAGGTTAGGTTAGGTTTGGGTTTGTGTTAGGTTAGGTTTTGGTTTGTGTTAGGTTAGGTTTGGGTTTAAAGTGCGCCTCCCGACCCGAGGACTCAACGGGCGAAATCAGACCTATCACCCGGAGTCCACCTGCCAAGGCGGCAGGCGGCGATCCCACCCGCGTCGCCTGCGTCCCGGCCTTCGCCTTCATCCACTGTGCACTCTGCTAGTCAGAGGGACACGCGGAAAAACCTCACCCCTGCCAGGTCATTAGCCATAGCCAACAATATCCCCGAAGAGAAATTGTTAGCCATGTTACCGGGGTGCACGGGCACCGAATACTGCTCTTCCTCTCGGATGACTTCAAAAGGGACCAGCAGCACCCAGGCACACTGGGAGGTTACCTGGCTGGCACCCTGAGGGAGCATGGTCTAACACAAAGATAATCTCACACTAATATTATAAAGGAGAAAGTTTGTATGTGTATGTGTGTGTATGTTTGTTACTCCTTCACGCAAAAACTATTGGACAGATTGGGCTGAAATTTAGAATGGAGATAGATTATACCCTGGATTAGCACATAGGAGACTTTTTATCCCGGAAAATCAAAGAGTTCCCACGGGAATTTTAAAAAGCCTACATCCACGCGAACGAAGTCGCGCGTATCAGCTAGTGTAATATAGAACTACGTATGAACTGAATGCATTTCATTGTCAATTTTGCCATGTAAAATAAAACACCACATTTAATAATAATAATAATTAACTTTATTTATTTATAATAATAATTATACAAAAATGTCCAAAATGGCCCACAATCCATACAAAATATAATATAATACAACCGAAGCAACACAATTGTCCGTATAAAATAATAAAAATAACATTATTAAATAGCGCTATATGCGAAAATTTTGAAAAAGGACTCTCCATATTTGACTCGCGTCAAAAGTACAGACCATAACTTGTCCCTTGCCGTCATGTTGGCACCACTGCAGTTCACGCAAAAATAAACTCTAAGTTGTACGGAATAAAGCAAACACTATGGTGCCAACATGACGGTAAGAAACAAGTTAGAGTGAACGGTCTGTTAATCGTACTTTCGACATGACAGTTGACACACCAAATATGCAGAGTTCTTTTTCAAAATGTACGCACTATATCTCTCTCTATCAACAACATACAAATACAACGAAGTTTCTGATGTCTTTGTTTAAACTGTCAGTTTAACGGTTATATCAGATGTCAGTGATAATACCGAAAACCGACGGCACTTGACGTACGGGGAAACGAATCTTTAAGGTCGATGTACAATATTTCCTGCCGAGTATTGTACCTATTTGAAGCACATACCTATTTAACGCTATCGCACTGGGACTATCAAATTAGACTGATCCGATCTCTCGCTCTCGCTCGGCAGGTCGAAGTGAGATAGCGATAAGTACGTTTTGCTTCAAGTAGGTATTACGAGTAAGCAATCCAGGTATACAGTGTGTACGAAAAAACATTTACTTGAATTTGACCAACTTCTGCTGTCCCGATTTTTTTCTTTCCATACAATGCAATCCTTACATGAAACTGAGTCGACCGGCATTCAAAAATAATTTAGTCGATTTCATTGATTTTCATGGGCAACTTACGCTTGACCTAAAAATTGATTATGCCAATTTTTTTCACAAAATGTGACCTAATGTTTCCTGAAACAGTTTTCTTGTATCTCCTATGGTTTTGGATTTGCCCACAGTGTCCCAGTTAAAACACACTGTATATTCATTGTTCATGATTACGTCAATGTCTCAATTGTTGTGCAAGACATCACAACTCGGTCGCAGAATCTTCGCCGCGTATAAAGCTACCTTCACACTATCGCGTGGAACGCCACGTTTCTATATAAATAACGCCTAAAACAAAAAAATATACTTTGTGCCTAGTTTGGTATGTGACGCCACATTTTTTGATCACCCCGTTTAAAACAAATGTACAGTTTCAAACGTGGAACTCTAACTAGGTCTGTTTGTGATTGGTCACTCGAAATGGTTAACGCCCACTGACTTTTTGTCTTTATCATTTGTATGGGTAACAGAGAGAGCCATATATTTAGAGTTTAGCAGTTTTAGCTACTGTACGGATTTGCATACGGTTTTCTCCAATAGAAACTGGCAGTTCTAAGAAAGTTGTAAGTAAGAAAGGCTTATAATAGTAACCGGTATATTGTGAATTAAGTTAAAAATCATGCCATATGAGAACTTCGTCAAAATTACATTGAAACATTGTATGGTAGAATTATACACTAGCTTCTCCTTTCAGCAAAGGTTGCCTGGTAGAGATTGCTCTAAGCAATAAGGCCGCCTTTGCACACAATTGTTTTTTCTGTTTTTTTCTTTCTGTGTTGTGTTCCTTTAAATGTGTTTTTGTGTGCAATAAAGAATTCCATCTATCTAGGTCACTAGTTATTTTAGATATTATATTGAAAAAAAAAATGTGGCGTCAACATTTTAACCACAGAATTTTAAATAAGTCAATAGAAATGGTAACCGTTGTCTTTAATACCAAGGCAAGTGTCATCTATTTTAGCGTCTCAGCGCACAGTGGCCTTTTCTCAAAATGTCATTTGGATATTCGACAATGAAGTCTATACTCGGCATTTACAATATTATTTCACCATCAGCACTTTCTGAGTTTCTGTGTTTAGGAATGCTGTAACTTGCATCATCAGGGTTGACGACTTAGAGAAAAGGAGGTTGGCGAAATTGGACCCAGCAATTTTAAAAACCGTTCAGATTCAGAAATCATTTAATTTTAATAATATTTTTCAGAGTATTTTTCTGTGTAAGCCTGATACATTTAGAAGATGGGGATCATAAACATAATTATTCACAAGCACACATTATAAATAACCGTTACATGGCAATACAAGTGAATATCTTTTTTCTCCCAACTTTATTTGATAGACTTTGATGAAGTTTTTTGTAAGACATGTATACCAGAACAAGCATGAGAAGTTTGATTCGTGAACGTGGGCTTGAGGCCCACGGTTTTGTTACTTTGGGTCTGAAACTCTATGGAATTCGCCAATCTCCTTTTGAGAAAAAAACATTCTGATAAATGACAAAAGGGACATTTTGAGAAAAGACGATTTTTAGCAACATACTCTCAAACAGGAAAAATACGAAAGCACTTGTAACTCTAACAACCAATGCAACGTAAAATAAACCATAAACCCTTGCAAATAGGTATGTTTTTGCAATAACACGCACCTATCATTTACTACTCATTTGCGCGGACAATCTCACACCGTTACCACTTCTAAACTATTATAAATTCTGTGATTTTTAATTAATTTCTATAAAAAAAACGGGGCTTAAAATAAATAATCCATCCCCCCTTAAAAACCCCATTTTCTCTCTGGGACCATCCATTAATTACGTCAATAAAAAATCCAATACATGACAAGTCCTAACTATCCATACTATTGTTATAAAGAAGAAAGACTTGTTTGACTCTGAAAATTACTCAACCGATTTTAATAATTCTTTCTCGGGTAGTAGGTAGGTACAAGTTTTATAAGTTACTCCGATGTACCTGCGCAGAAACCTTATTTTTCAATGGCACGAAAATATCTCAACCAATCATAGCGCGCATCCGTCCGCTATTGGTTGTTGCCAACGTGCAATGTTTTGTACGCGCGAATTATGAGCGAGATAGCACGCTTCTGTCGTTCTTGTGTTTAAAATCTTAACGTCAAGCAATAAGGTCTATATTTTATTGGTGTATATTTGATTTTAGTCAGTGGTTTGAATGGAAAATGAATTTTAAATTTAAAGGCCCTAAATTATGAGTGCATTCACACTATGTTCAAAATGGCACCGAAAGTCACTTTGTTTGACAGTGCTAAATTAAATTCTAAAAAAAAAAGAATACCCAGCTGAGTTTTTTGTGGGCTCTTCTCAAACCTGGGCGCGTTTGGTACCCTCGTAGCTTTAGTTTTAAGTTTACGTAATTAATTACCACCACTATATCATCTTTCAAATCTAAAAAATCGGACAAACAAACGGTGAACAATAGTACCTATTTTGAATAAATGATTTTGTGTCTGTCCTTTTCTTATTCCTTTGGTAAGAAAGAGATACAAACACTCTAAAAGTTGTGATCAGAATCAGTATTAAGTTTTGTATTGTAGTGTCATATAAGTGACGTATTTAATGGACATGATTTTGTGTCTGTCCTTTTCTTATTCCGTTGGAAAGAAAGAGATGCGAACACTCTAAAAGTTGTGATCAGAATCAGTATTAAGTTTTGTATTGTAGTATCATATAAGTGACGTATTTAATAGACATGATTTTGTGTCTGTCCTTTTCTTATTCCATTGGTAAGAAAGAGATACAAACACTCTAAAAGTTGTGATCAGAATCAGTATTAAGTTTTTGTATTGTAATATCATTTAAGTGACGTATTTAATAGACATGATTTTGTGTCTGTCCTTTTCTTATTCCATGGGTAAGAAAGAGATGCGAACACTCTAAAAGTTGTGATCAGAATCAGTATTAAGTTTTGTATTGTAGTATCATTTAAGTGACGTATTTAATAGACAGTCTTCTATATCACGTCATATAACAGTAAAAAAATATAACTAAATATACAAAAAGTAGCGTCAATGCAAACCTGGTCAAACATAATGACTTTTTTTCATATAACGAGTCCCATTTGGCACATTTATCGTACGTAATCTACATGGTGTTTGGTAATTAGTATATAATGACGGCACGTACCCATGCTACTTGAAATGCCATAAGCCTACTTTGTCGTATTAGTTTACAAATTGCGAAAAACCAAATAAAATTTGAATTTCGCGGGCATACCCGTGTCATGAACCTTAACTATAGATCGTTTCAACGAATAGTTCCTATGGCGTTATGTTGGCTCCCCTGTCCGTCTAAGTCATTGGCACCATATTGGCATGAGAATACGCAGATTTTGTTTATTTTCATTTGATTTTCATGAATGAATGAAATGAAAATCAAATGAAAATAAGCGAAATCTGCGTCTTCTCATGCCAATATGGTGCCAATGACTTAGACAGACAGGGGAGCCAACCTAACGCCATTTTCATGAATCAAATGAAATTAAGTAAAATCTGCGTCTTCACATGCCAATATGGTGCCAAAGACTTAGACAGGGGAGCCAACATAACGCCATAGGAACTATTCGTTGAAACGATCTATAATAATCAGAGGTGATAGCCATCGTGACAATCTACCGCAATCGAACAGCAGCAAATAAAAAAAACAATGTTGATTTTGACATTGACATTAGCCGGTCCTCTAGTGGCGCCCTCTGTGATCAGTTTAGCCTGTGGCATGTCAAAAGGGACTCCCTATATAGAAACGCCATTAGTGAGGAAAACGCTGCATTATCTATCCGCGGAGCTGGGCTCGGGCGGCGCCCCGGGCGCTTGCGGCGGCGGCTTCTCTGGCTTGTGGTTCGCGCTGTCGTAGTGCAGGAGACACCCTACTGCACCGAAGTAGCTGTCAAAAAGGAAAACAAATTGTTTTTTAGGGTTCCGTAACTCGAAAGGAAAAAACCGGCCAAGCGCGAGTCACACTCGCGCACCGAGGGTTCCGTACTCGGGTATTTTTTTTCCAACATTTTGCACGATAAATCAAAAACTATCATACATGTAAATAACCTACATGGCCTACATATAAACAACCTACACTTACACGGCCGAAGCCTGCCACCAGACCAGACCAGAGAAAATTTGAAATTTGATCAAATTTCCCCAGTCGGAAATCGAACTCCAAACCTCCCACTAATACCACAGCGCTCACCATTGCGCCAGGGAGGTCGTCGTTTGTAAAGGATTATGTAACAGAGAGAGCCCTATATTAACTTCTCTCCGTGGATAAAGTATAGTCTGTGTAATTGCTATAGTAATCTTACCCCTCATGTTCCAAAAACAGCGCTTTGAGAGCCCCGCGTGACCAGTAGGACATGGCGTAGGAAAGCAGCTTCATAGACAGTGGGTTCACACGCAGGAAGTTGCCGCAGAACACCACCTGGGGAAACATGAAGTCGAAGTCAAAGTCAAAGTCAAATAATAATTTAATAGAAGCAGGTGTTGCGGAAGTCAAGAAACCAAAAGCTTAATTTGTTATAACCCACTAAACCAGACAAATCTGTACTCTTACAGCATGTGATATGCGCCGCCCGGCCCCCCACTGCTAAACAGGCAGGAAAAGCGAGCTACCCAGCAAGCAATACGCACCACCACGCAGCACCACACAAATCCCACTCGACGCACGTTTCGCCCCGACACCGGAGCATCCTCAAGAGATGTATATCACTGCATGTTGCACCATACAAAGTCTGGTGTAGCGGATTATAGCAAATTAAGCTTTTGGTTCCTTTAATAGACCTGGAGTGGTATGGGACGACCTCCAGCCCACTGGACCGATGACCTGAAGAAGGTAGCGGGGGAGCGGGTGGATGAGGAAGGCGGAAGACCGTGTTTGGTGGCGCGCTCTTAGAAAGGCCTATGTCCAGCAGTGGACGCTTACAGACCTGAAGATAACATAGGCTACTTTTTACCCCGAAAAATCTGAGTTTCAATGGGAACTCACCCGTTCTAGCCGCTCGTTGGACGCGCAAAGCCGCGCGATTGACCCGATGTTGTTGGTTATCGTCACTAGCGTGGCCCGCGCCAGGTCTTCCCGGGACACCTTGGCGCGACGCTCCGCGGAACACATGTGGCCGAAACTGGAATCAAGAACACAATATTATTTGAGTCTCTCATTCTTTACCTATTACAGTTCTTGAGATACAGCCCGCTGACAGACCGACAGCAAAGGCTTAGTAGGTAAAGGTTATGTAGCGTTTTCATAAGTCAGAAAAAAGATGGGTGACCAAAAATAAATGACATCTCTAAGTATCTAAAAAAATTTGAAAACTAAAACCCGACTGTGTTCATCGTCTTAACGTTGAAATATTATAGTAAAGTTTTTCTGTTGCTTGATATATCTTGATGCTGTAGGATGTTTATATTCATATGAACTTAGAATTTTGTCCTCTTTCATTTGACACCCCACTCAATACAATAGCAAAAAAAAAAATTTTTGGAGACCCCCACTTTTATTGATGTAACATCCGTTAGGTCAATTTTTTTCGTATAAAGTATAGCCTATGTCACCCGGACCTTTCCCCCACCAAGTCCCCCCTCAAGCCGAACCTCTCATAGTCCCAACCCCCCCCCCCCCCCCCCCCCCAATAGATGCCCCGCACGTTTATCGAGAGTAGTGTTGTATAGCCTTCATAAGCAAGTGATTGGCCACGTTAAGCAACAATGACCCCAATAAAAATAGATGGGTGACCGCTAATAAAGCTCTTGCAAAGGTTAAGTGACATTCACCTTAGAAACGGGATGGGTGACCAAAGAACATGTAAACAAAAAGTACCAGGCGATCATAAATGCAAAGAAAGTATGCTAAAGACTTCTCACCTGCTAGCCACCAAGTCCCCCCTCAAGCCGAACCTCTCATAGTCCCCCCCATAGATGTCCCGCACTAGCTTATCGACAGTAGTGTTGTCACCCGCCGCCGCTAGCGCTATAGCCTCTTCGAAACTGCTGCAGCCCGCCAAAAGACAGCACAGCCCTAGGAATGTACCACCTCCAAGACTGAAAAAAAAAAAACATTAAAATCTAGTACAGTTTCCAGTTAGCCGAATCGTATGGGCTAGTTTTTCCTAGATCCATAGTTAACAGAGTTAGCTTACATCCCTGGGAAGGACAAAGGCTAAATTTTATCCCGGAAAATCAAAGAATTCCCACGGGATACTCAAAGGCCCATTCGTTTGACCGATTTATACTTTTCGTACAGAGTTAGCTTACATCCCCGGGAAGGACAAAGACTACATTGTATCCCGGAAAATTAAAGAGTTCCCACGGGATTTTAAAGAAATCCACAACAATAAATGCTTCAAAAATGGCCAAAAATAAGGTCACAAAATAATAGTGTGACCTTATTTCAAATTGGTATACTTAATACAATCATAGCCAACGTTAATACGTCAGTATACTGTAACATGCCAAATGCTTCATACACATATCCCCATAAAACCAAGATTTCAGAGGGGAAGCCATTAGCCCTTGACTGCAATCTCACCTGGTGGTAAGTGATGACAAGTCTCAGATGGAAACGGACTAACCTGGAAGGGGTTTTATTTATATTAGAAGTTTTCTCACCTCGTACCACTAACCCTGTAGTAGTCATTAGGAGCGTTGACCACTAGCATGGAAACCCCACTGCCGATGTTGACCAGCAGGAAGGGGTACGGGTTCGAGAAGTCAAAGGGTTTTCTGACGTATTGGCTCAGGGAGGCTTCGAGGTATGGCGGCTGAAAGAGATAGCAATACATGTTTTAGTATGAGCAAGCAAGTTGGGGGATAACTTTTATTTAATGGCAAGCGCTTGACACTCTTACAAGTTTTTATCGTTTTAGAAAACGATTTAAACAGGTTGTATAAAATAAAAAGGTACAGACAACGGTTGTCTTGACAGACACGACAGACAACAAAGTGATCCTTTATGAGGGGTCTCTCCGTCACTCGCTCCATACAAACGTAGTTCCAATTTCATTTGAATATTACGCAACCAAAGTCCATGAAATTTTGCAGACATATTCTAGAAACTAATATGTGGTTTTTAGATTTCTGTTAAAATATTCGGTTTCAAAGTTACGCGATCTTAAAAATTTACATACAAATCTTTGAGCCCCTATAATTTTAATAAAACTACATATTTTTAGAAAAATCTAAAACACCACAGGCATAGATATTAGTTTCTAGAATATGTCTGCAAAATTTCATGGACTTTGGTTACTTAATATTCAAATGAAATTGGAACTACGATTGTATTGAGCAAGTGACGGAGAGAGCCCTGTTGAGGGTTCCTTTTTTCCTTTTGAGGTACGGAACTCTAACAAAGGAACTTTAGGTACAATTAAAAAAAAAAAAGAATATTAGTCATTTTTAATCATGACTAACATTCCCCTTTCCCATCCAACTAAGCGCAAAGCTTGTGCTAGGACTGGGTGCGACAATAGTGCAACGGGTGGGGTTTGAACCGCCGACCTTTCGGATTTCAGTCCGCTCCTATACCCGTTGAGCTATTGAGGCTATATTAATTTACAAGAGGTTTACACTTGTAGCGGTTGCCACATTCGCAAGAAGATGTCGCTTCTAAACTCAATCAATCAACAACTTACTTTAATTTAATTTCCATCTTATTATATTCTTTTAAAATTTATAACTTAAGTATTTTTTCATATTCCTTAGGTTAGCAATTATATTATATTTTATATTTTACTGTACGACTTATGTTTATGTTAATGTATGCTGTGACTGCCCGTAAGTGGAGTTGCATAAGAGCCCTAGAATTTAAGGAACAACATGTATTTAATCTAAATGTGTAACTCTGTGGGCGGTACATAAATAAATAAATAAATAAATAAACAACGCTCGAAATACGAACCCCAGCCTGATAACTCACGACCTACGCCTAGATGGCAGCACGGGTAGCTTAATTGGAATACAAGGAGAAACACGCAACTTTCAATCGCATGGACAGAGCGTTTACCAAATTGCACTATATATAGAAGTTTCAACGTACTACCGTCGGCCCAGCTGGCGCTACCGAGCACAACACCGCTCGGTTGGGAAATTTCCCTATTGGTACGGTCGAGCACACAGACACACAGCTCCCGTTACACACTTTACTCATTAATCAAGTTAACTAGTGGATGGACCATAGGTTTGAAGGTTGAACTCACCGTATCTTGGTTGGTAATAGACTCTGGGGGTGCCCAGTAGTAACACTCCTGGGGGTTCATGGAGTCTACGAACAGGACGCCAGCTATTAGCGCGTCTAGCTCGTCCAGTTTCGACAGGTTCATGTTTACTTCCTGGTGACAACAGAAATATCATCAAATATCTCCTAAAACGTATAGACTCCTGGTATTATAATCATTTAGTTAGATACTAGAGGATGCCCGCGGCTACGCCCGCGTGGATTTCGGTTTTTATAGAATCCCATAGGAACTCTTTGATTTTCCGGGATAAAAAAGTAGCCTATGTCCTTCCCCGGGATGTATCCCATGTCTGTACCAAATTTCATTAAAATCGGTTCAGCGGTTAGGCCGTGAAAACGTAGCAGACAGACAGACAGACAGACACATTTTCGCATTTATAATATTAGTAGGATTTATATTAGTAATTTATCTAAGGAGATGAAACTCAATCCACGGAAAGAAGTTAGTATAGCGCTCTCTCCGTTACGTAATCCCATACAAATGACAGAGACAAAAATCTCAGTGGGCGCTAACCATTTTGAATCACCAACCAATCAATAACATGTTTTCAAAAACATTCGAAATTCAATTCAAAAACATTTGACTGGGATTTTTGGATTAAATATACAAACCCGACTGAAATCTGTTTACACAGTCATACACCTTGTGTTTAGATTGGATTTTTTTTTTCTCTCTCGTCTGGCTTTTAGAATGTTAAAATGTTATGTATGATGGTACGGAACTCTTCGTGTGCGAGTCCGACTAGCACTTGACCGGTTTTTTTTGCAATTAAAGCTTTTTTTCTCTCTCTCGTCTGGCTTTACAAAGATTACACTAGCGGCACGCTATGATGGCCGGTTTGACACATTACAATAGTGATGTGGAATGTCAATTTATTCTCGAACAAAAAACAATTAAGTTTTGTTTTTGTACCTGATTAAATAGGTTTAATAAAACAAAAATGTATATGTTTATTTAATTTATTTGAACGAACTGAATATTTGAACGAAAATGAATATACATACTTTATATGCACACAAGAAACATATGAATACAAAAGATACCAAAAAAGGTGCCACAAAAGGCCATAATTAATCAGATTCGTCCATACTACTATTTTCACTGTCGTCACTGCTATCATCACATACATTAATAATTATATGTTCGTTTTCTATAATATTATCTATTTTCACATCTCTTTCATAATCTTCCCTTATTAATTTAACAGTTCTATTCACAACCTTTTCCCAGTCTCCTTTAGTCACATGTTCACAAGCTTCTTCTAATAATTTTAGCATTTTTTTTGTGGTAAATGGGGGTTCTGTATTGTGTCTTGCAGCATATCCCTTAATTTGAGCCCACACCAACTCAATCGCATTATACTCACAATGGTAAGGCGGTAACCGTATAACTCTGTGCCCATGTTCTAATGCTATTTCGTCAATGACGTATCGGATCTTGGTTGGTTTGTTTTCTTTTAAAAGACGTACTAATTCCGCTTTTAACATATTCATGTTTGCATCTACGCCATTTTTACGAAGCCATGCGACGATATCAGCTTTCTTTTGGGATTGGGCAGGTGGCTTGTCAATTTGCATCGAGTGGTATGGGGCGTTGTCCATAATTATAATAGATGGTTCAGGGAGGCTACACAACATTGAGGTAAACCATTCAGTAAACTTTTCTCCATTCATGTCTTCATGATAGTCTCCAGTGGTTTTTGACGCAAAAGCCATGAGAGAACCTTCGACAAACCCGTTGATGGTTCCGGCGTGACAAATTATAAGTCGCGATCCTTTTCCTACAGGAACTTTGGAAGTAGATGCTGCTGTGTCATCGTTCCAAGAACGGCCTACAGTATGGTTAGCATTAAGCCATGTTTCATCCAAGAACACAACATTTTGCCAATTTTTGATTTCTTTCACTTGCCGTAAAAAAGTATACCTTGCCATCGCTATATCAAATCTTTCCATCAATATTTTGCGTTTGTTACATTTTTTGTATCGAAATCCAATGGTCTTCAAAATCTTCGTTAAAGAACTTTCCCCACCGAAGAATAATCCAGCTTCCTTCAGTGAATGCACCAACTTTTTTCTTGTTGGATACTCCTTCTGTAAATAGTAGCCGTAAACATGTCTTCGGATAGCATCGGCATCAAAGCTATCGATGCCTACGACTGGTTTTGCTCGTTTTCTCTTTTTTGGTGTGTGAAGTTTATTTTCTTCTGTGCCAGTCTCGCCATATTTTTTTTTAGTTATCCGTCTAACAGTTCGTTGTCCAATATTAAGCGCATCAGCTACGCGTTCAACCACTGACGTTATAGGTAAAATTGGCCCTCCATTTTGAGCTTCACGATCGAAATAGTTACGAAGGCGTATTACGAACTCACGTGTCTGACTATTTAGAACAGTTCTCTGCGTACGTTCGGTCATATCGACGAAATCCACAACAAAGGGCTTGAACAGAGTCCAAATTAACGAGCAAGGGTCAACAGTAATGCAGTATCAATATTTGAAATCCAAAGCCAGGTCAAAACTATATCACAATCGCATTGCACTGACAGTTTATACTTTTCGAAGCAACGTCAATTCGAAACTGCTTTGTTTTGCATTGAGCATTGACGCGAGTTTGCCGGAGGTAGTAGTTGTGCTAGCCAGCGATCCTATGTGACGATCGTATTAGATTCCATTTTTAAAAATTTATTGATATTTTTTTGCGATTTCAGAGGTTTGTCCACATAGTGAAAATTGTTCATATTCACAAGTACATTCACCCCTTAAATGGTGCAAACTGATTTTTCTACACTTGTATACATTTAAGAAATCAATTTAAAAAATAAATTTTGAGTCCTAAACCTAAAACTACATTCGATAAAATTTATGAATCTCTGCACATCACTATCGTCAATAAAGTAATACAATTATTTCCTTCAAAGTCGTTATCAATTAATACGGAACTTCATGAGCGGACAAACGTCAAACCGGCCATCATAGCGTGCCGCTAGTTTAGCCAATGTCAAGTTTGTAGTTATTTGTAACAAGTTAGTTAAACTATACAAGTATGGACCCCGTCTGTGCCGGCGCTCGCCGACACACGCACGGCACCCCCTTAGAGCGCTTTCCAGTCAGTTTTAACAAAAAAAAAACACTCCAAAAAGTCACAACACGCGCGCCAGCAAACGCCACCACAGACGAAGTCCGTAGATTGGATTACTTGTTCGGCCTGCACTCTCTCCCTCTCCCTTTCTTACATGCATTATGAGCACATGTTCTTTCTTTATCTTACCTTAGTTAAAGTTTGCACGCGTCGGTAGCGTAGTGTCAACTACGGTCGCCATCCCCTTAAATCGAGCCAGTTGTCTTTAACCCCCCTATTTTTTATAGGTTCCTGGTAGATAAACATTGGGGAATCATAGAAAGAAGCCAAGCTAATCAATCTTTTTGACGTGACAACGTCTTACTTATTATTCGATAGAGCCGGCTGCACGCACGAAAAAAACATGACTCATGCGGCGTTACCTCGCTCTGAGGCGTTCCATGTAAGGCTTGAAGTGCAAGCGAGAGCGCGGAACGAGCGACAAAGAAGCACAATCGGCCTTTGTTGTCACGTTCAACTATCGTAAGTAAACCGACTTTACAGACAACCAATTTTTTTTTTTCAAAAACTTGTTTCAAGACCTTCTTTCCCTTTTTTACCTGCATAATGAGCGCTTGTCCTTTCTCTGTCTTACCTTAATAAAGTCGACTTCAAACTTGTACGCGCCGCCGCCGGTCGCGTATATAGTGTTAACTAGAGTCGCCATCCCCTTGGAGCGAGCCAATTGCAGAAATGCGCCCACTTCGCTCGTGGGGAAGCGTATGAAGTGTAGAGTGCCGCGTCTCCCTCGAATCGTTACATTTTCCATCTGAAATGAATAAGTTTTCGATTAAAAACTTATAACACCCCTCTTTTTGGGTCGGCGGTTAAAAAGTGTTTGTATCTGAAAATCATCGCTGCGGTAGTCAAATACTGCAGCATCTTGCTGAGGCAGAGCCCTTTTAGCTCACAGACACCGACCAGACTAATACTAGTGCTATCCTTTTCACAATACCTCCTATAGAAAAGGACAGCATGACTTCCTGTGTTGGCGTATAAACGAATGAGCCTAATAGCTGCCAGAACACAGCAAGAAGGAGATCACAATATGTAAACAAACCTTCGCATCTTCAAGTACCAGGGCATAATAAAACAAAAGAGTCACCTGTAAATGTACATCCCGTCTCCCAGTCTTCCCGTACGCAGAGTTCCTCGTGAGATACCTCCGTATGTTCTTCAGTATCTCGGTCTCTTTGTCTAGCTCCCTGCGGTTGGTCTCGCGAGACTCAAAGTACACTAACTTGGTCAGTGTAGAACCGACCAGACTAATACTAGTGCCATCCTTTTCACAATACCTCCTATAGAAAAGGACAGCATGACTTCCTGTGTGGGTGTATAAGCGAATGAGCCTAATAGCTGCCAGAACACAGCAAGAAGAAGATCACAATATGTAAACAAACCTTCGCATCTTCAAGTACCAGGGCATAATAAAACAAAAGAGTTACCTGTAAATGTACATCCCGTCTCCCAGTCTTCCCTTACGCAGAGTTCCTCGTGAGATACCTCCGTATGTTCTTCAGTATCTCGGTCTCTTTGTCTAGTTCCCTACGGTTGGTCAGACTAAAACTAGTGCTATCCTTTTCACAATACCTCCTATAGAAAAGGACAGCATAACTTCCTGTGTTGGCGTATAAACGAATGAGCCTAATAGCTGCCAGAACACAGCAAGAAGGAGATCACAATGTGAACAAACCTTCGGATCTTCAAGTACCAGGGCATAAGAAAACAAAAGAGTTACCTGTAAATGTACATCCCGTCTCCCAGTCTTCCCGTACGCAGAGTTCCTCGTGAGATACCTCCGTATGTTCTTCAGTATCTCGGTCTCTTTGTCTAGTTCCCTACGGTTGGTCAGACTAAAACTAGTGCTATCCTTTTCACAATACCTCCTATAGAAAAGGACAGCATAACTTCCTGTGTTAGCGTATAAAGTATAAACGAATGAGCCTAATAGCTGCCAGAACACAGCAAGAAGGAGATCACATATGTAAACAAACCTTCGGATCCACAAGTACCAGGGCATAATAAAACAAAAGAAGTACCTGTAAATGTACATCCCGTCTCCCAGTCTTCCCGTACGCAGAGTTCCTCGTGAGATACCTCCGTATGTTCTTCAGTATCTCGGTCTCTTAGTCTAGTTCCCTACGGTTGGTCAGACTAAAACTAGTGCTATCCTTTTCACAATACCTCCTATAGAAAAGGACAGCATAACTTCCTGTGTTGGCGTATAAACGAATGAGCCTAATAGCTGCCAGAACACAGAAAGAAAGAGATCACAATATGTAAACAAACCTTCGGATCCACAAGTACCAGGGCATAATAAAACAAAAGAGTTACCTGTAAATGTACGTCCCGTCTCCCAGTCTTCCCGTACGCAGAGTTCCTCGTGAGATACCTCCGTATGTTCTTCAGTATCTCGGTCTCTTTGTCTAGCTCCCTGCGGTTGGTCTCCCGAGGCTCAAAGTACACTAGCTTGGTCAGTGTAGAACCGACCAGACTAATACTAGTGCCATCCTTTTCACAATACCTCCTATAGAAAAGGACAGCATGACTTCCTGTGTGGGTGTATGAATGAGCCTAATAGCTGCCAGAACACAGCAAGAAGGAGATCACAATATGTAAACAAACCTTCGCATCTTCAAGTACCAGGGCATAATAAAACAAAAGAGTTACCTGTAAATGTACATCCCGTCTCCCAGTCTTCCCGTACGCAGAGTTCCTCGTGAGATACCTCCGTATGTTCTTCAGTATCTCGGTCTCTTTGTCTAGCTCCCTGCGGTTGGTCTCCCGAGGCTCAAAGTACACTAGCTTGGTCAGTGTACCACCGATATCCATGCCGAACCACGGCATCGCTGGAAAGGTTTTGAGAACTATTGAGAAACTCTTCGGAGTTTTATTTTCCTGGTATTCAACCAACGTTTTCCTACTATTTTTAAGCTGAGTTTATTTCCACTAGCGTAATGCTCGGACTTCAAGGTTTTTAATAATCCAGTGGAAACATTTTGAATTTTCGGGATAAAAATAGCCTGTCTTTACTATACCCATGCTAAAAGTCGATTGTGATGGCTAAGCAACGTTGCAAATCGATTGTGATTGTTAAGCAACGTTGAACCAAGTCGGTAACTGGATGGGTGACCGACTTTAGAGATCCGAATTTGGCCTTTTCGTCAGGTTAAAGTTTGATTCGCATAGATTTTTAAGTCGTGCGTATTCGAAATAATCACACTATCACACTAATATTATAAAGGAGAAAGTTTGTATGTGTGTGTGTGTGTGTGTGTGTGTGTATGTTTGTTACTCCTTCACGCAAAAACTACGGGACGGATTGGGCTGAAATTTAGAATGGAGATAGATTATACCCTGGATTAGCACATAGGCTACTTTTTATCCCGGAAAATCAAAGAGTTCCCACAGGAATTTTAAAAAACCTACATCCACGCGAACGAAGTCGCGGGCACCAGCTAGTCAATAATAAACAGAAGAAAAAACACTAAACACATGAAGATTTGCGAGATACTTTTTACCTGCACACAAAACAATGTTATTTTTAGAATTCGTACACAATTCACCTTGAAAAGAAGATTAACTTGTGAGATTATCATTCCTTTTATAGAACTACATGACTATTACATGATTATTATGTAGTCTTAAAAAATTAACACCAATATTAATAACATTGTTACATAATATTAATAATTTAAACATGTAACAAATTCTATTTGTGTAGAGGTATGACTAAGTAAAGGATAACCGAACGTACTAAACTATGTTTGCTTTAGAAATCCAATGTGATTTTTTATCGATGTAGTGACGTACCTAATAAAATTTATTTTCCTTACTCTAAGGCTATCTATAGAGTGCACTTTGATTTGCTCATACTAAAGACACTGTTAAAACGAGACAGCGTTATACGGCTGGCATAACTCTGTCTCGAAGACGGGTCTCTCCGTCACTCGCTCCATACAAACGTAGTTCCAATTTCATTTGAATACTAAGCAACCAAAGTCCATGCATATTCTAGAAATAATGTCCGTGGTGTTTTAGATTTTTCTAAAATTATGTAGTTTTAAAATTACAGGGGCTCAAAGATTTGTATGTAAAGTTTTAAAACCGCGTAACTTTGAAACCGAATATTTTAACAGAAATCTGGAAAACCACAGACATAGATATTAGTTTCTAGAATATGTCTGCAAAACTTCATGGACTTTGGTTGCTTAATATTCAAATGAAATTGGAACTACGATTGTATGAAACGAGTGACGGAGAGAGCCCTCTTAAGTCTAAACAAAGTCAAAGTGATAGTGGTAGTGGTCTATAGATTTCAACCTAAGGCGCTATCTCCACGGGTGAGAGCATCGCTACTATTTTTTTTTATTCAGATACAAGTTAGCCCTTGACTGAAATCTCACCTGGTGGTAAGTGATGATGCAGTCTAAGAGGGAAGCGGGCTAACCTGGAAGAGTTATTGCTATGGCAGTTTTTATTAAACCCATGCCCCTTTGGTTTCTACGCGACATCGTGCCGGAACGGTAAATCGCTTAGCGGCACGGATTTGCCGGTAGGGTGGTAACTAGCCACGGCCGAAGCCTCCCACCAGACCCAGACCAGAGAAAATTTAGAAATTATGAACCCCAGCCGGGAATCGAACCCGGGACCTCCAACTAAGAGTCATGAAAAGTTTTGCTTTTAAAATACATACGTGGTGCATTATTGTCTGGCGGCGTAGGTGGCTTAGGTTCCGCCATTTTGATTTTCTCCATGTTCAGAGGCGGTGCTGTGTAGGGAGACCGTCTCGCTTTCTTCAGTTGGCTGCTTTTCGGGAGAGAAAGAGATGCATGAAATATTTTTTACAGAACGTCATAATGAACGCTTAAATACTACAGTAAAATTATTTTTCTGTCGCTTGGTATATATCAATGTTGTAGTACGTTTATATTCATGAACTCAGAAATCCTCTTTCATTTGTCATCCTACTCGATACAATATCAGAAAAAAAAATTTGGGGACCCCCACTTTGATGTAACATTTTTTTTTTGTATAAAATATAGCCTATGTCACCCGGACCTTTACAACGAATCAATTGACACCTTATTCATCAAAATCGGCCCAGTAGTTGATGCACTATGGTGGAACACACAAAATCTGGATACAAACACACATACATAGACTGCTAAAATCATAACCCTTCCTTTTGGCTTTGCCGCAGTCGGGTAAAAAAGTAAGGCGTATTTCCAACTTTTTATTTAGTTTTTAAGGTGGAAGCGACGGGCCTGCCCGCGAAATTCAAATTTAATTTGGTTTTTCGCATTTTTTAAACTAATACGACAACGTAGGCTTATGGCATTTTCAATTGCGACAATGGCAGTATCATCCTCACAGGTTTATATAAAAATCTTTACTTGAAAGGGTCTAGTTTAAGAAATTAGCTCTAGTATCGACTAATGTGTCAGAATTAGTCGATACTACAGCTAATTTCTTAACCTGGACCCTTTCAAGTAAAGATTTTTATATAAAACTGTGAGGATGATACTGCCATTGTCGCAATTGAAAATGCCATAAGCCTACGTTGTCGTATTAGTTTAAAAATTGCGAAAAACCAAATTAAATTTTAATTTCGCGGGCAGGCCCGCCTCATGCCCCTTAAGTGGCAGACATCTCAATTAATAATTGTGAGTGCTAAAATAAAAATAATCCCTAGGGGTCCGGGTTAGGGCTCCGAAACTGTACCACCAGTTTCATAATTTCTATTTGGTTACTTTGCCAAAAATGCCATTTTTTCTTTGGGTTATGTACCAGGTTATCATAATAACCTGAGGCTTTCATAATTACCTGACTAGACTCCTAGCGCCGCGCTCGGGCCGGCAGGCCGCGAGGCAGCCTTCACAGCGGTGCAGGCGCATCTGTTGACAACGAGACACCATCAGTCAGTTAGTTATACCAGTCAGTTTTCCCATTATTTAATACTAGCTCATGCCCGCGACTTCGTTCCTATCCTCCGTCCTATCCTCGTCCGTCCGTCCGTCGTGTCTGTATACCAAACGTCAAAATTCGGATAGACTGGTAAAGTGGTAACAAACAGACATACAGATTCACTTTCGCATTTAATATTAGTATGAATTAGTGTGCATGTAGTAATAATATACGGCCCCGTGCACGCAATATTAACACAGGTCAGTGAATAGATGGGTGACCAATTAATGCCAATATTTTATATCATTTTAGTGCCTGAAATTGATACCTATTGTGTATATTAGACTAGGTTTTATTTATATTTTCTAACACCCTTCTACCCGCGTATTCGTCCGCGTGGACCAAACAAATTTCAATCCCCGTTATGGGTTGAATTTTCAAAAATCCTTTCCTAGCGGATTTTGACGTCATAATAGCTATATTTATATATGTTCAGCCCGATCCGTCCAATAGTTCGAGATGTGCGTCGATAGTTCAGTCAGTCAATCAGCTTTTCCTTTTATATATTTGCATACCAGCCATACTAATTCATTTTTAGGGTTCCGTACCTCAAAAGGAAAAACGGAACCCTTATAGGATCACTTTGTTGTCTGTCTGTCCGTCCGTTCGTCGTGTCTGTCAAGAAAACCTATTGGGTACTTCCCGTTGACCTAGAATCATGAAACTTTTCAGGTAGGTAGGTCTTATAGCACAAGTAAAGGAATAAATCCGAAAACCGAGAATTTGTAGTGACATCATTAAAAAAAAATTGAAATGTGTTTAAATTTTCAAAATAAAAAGTGAGGTATCATATGAAAAGGCTTTACCTGTACATTCTAAAACAGATTTTTATTTATTTTTGTGCATAACAGTTTTTTATTTATCGTGCAAAATGTCTCGGCAAAAAAATGCAAAAAAACCCTCGGTGCGCGAGTCTAACTCGCACTTGGCCGGTTTTTTTTTTTAAATTTATAGACAAGCGCTTGGCTGCAATCAGACATGCTAGCAAGTGATGATGCAGCCTAAGATGGATATGCTGTAACGTGAAAACGTAGCAGACAGACAAACTTTCGCATTTATATAATGAGAAAGTGAATAATTGCCTAAAATGTACTTTTATAAATTTTTAAGCGATAAAATATCACTTCTCTAATATCTAAACATGACTCATTTACTTTTAAATTAAGTAATTTACAATAATGATTATAAAATTATAATATTAGTAAAGTTAACCATCTAAAGGCCTAGGTCATTAGCTTCGAGAATTCATTTAAAAGTTTTATATCCCTGACCTAGTATAAAGCATGTTCGTTAGATAATATCTATCTAGGTATGTGAAATACCTGCAAAATTAGCATATACTTTACAAACAACACAAGTGTAAATTAAAAATTTATAACACCCCCGACGATCCAAAGTATCTGAGTTTTCCAAAACATCATTTTCAAATAAATAATTATGTATTTAGGCAACGTCCATCTTGACAGCTTGACATTTGTCAATTGACATAATATTATGAACCTAACGGTTATGTAACCTTCTTTTATACAAGAAAACTAGAAAAGAGATGATAACTCTTAAACGGCTGCACCAATTTTTTTGGATTATAGCTAAGAACACTCTCGATCAAGCCACCTTTCAAACAAAAAAAACTAAATTAAAATCGGTTCATTCGTTTAGGCGCTACGATGCCACAGACAGATACACAGATACACAGACACACAGATACACGGATACACAGATACACAGATACACAGACACACAGATACACAGATACACACGTCAAACTTATAACACCCCTCTTTTTGGGTCGGGGGTTAAAAATAAGTGCTCAAAGCACGTTCCACGATGTTACGAAAAACTTTTATGTATTCAGTTTAACAAGTGTAAATTAAAAATTTATGATACCCCCGACAAGTGAAGGTTGCAGTAACTAGAAAAGAGCTGATAACTTTCAAACGGCTGAACCGATTTTCTTGGATTACAGCTAAGAACACTCTCGATTAAGCCACCTTTCAAACAAAAAAAAACTAAATTTAAATCGGTTCATTAGTTTAGGAGCTACGATGCCACAGACAGATACACAGATACGCACGTCAAACTTATAAAACCCCTCTTTATGGGTCGGAGGTTAAAAATGTTAAAATGTTATGTATGATGGTAAGGAACTCTTCATGTGCGAGTCCGATTAGCACGTGACCGTTTTTTTTTGCAATTAATGCGTTTTTTAACCCCCGACCCAAAAAGAGGGGTGTTATAAGTTTGACGTGTGTATCTGTGTATCTGTGTGTCTGTGTATCTGTGTATCTGTCTGTGGCATCGTAGCGCCTAAACGAATGAACCGATTTTAATTTACTTTTTTTTGTTTCAAAGGTAGCTTGATCGAGAGTGTTCTTAGCTATAATCCAAAAAAATTGGTGCAGCCGTTTAAGAGTTATCAGCTCTTTTCTAGTTTTCTTGTAGAAAAGAAGGTTACATAAACGTTAGGTTCATAATATTGTGTCAATTGACAAATGTCAAGCTGTCAAGATGGACGTTGCCTAGATATACATAATTATTTATTTGAAAATGATGTTTATGTCGGGGGTGTTATAAATTTTTAATTTACACTTGTTTCCCTCTCGTCTGGCTTTACAAAGATTAGCCAATGTCAACTTTGTAGTTATTTATAACAAGTTAGTTAAACTATACAAGTATGGACCCCGTCTGTGCCGGCACTCGCCGACACACGCACGGCACCCCCTTAGAGCGCTTTCCAGTCAGTTTTAACAAAAAAAAAACACTCCAAAAAGGCAGAGCACGCCCGCCAGCCAACACCAACACAGATGAAGTCCAAGAGTATCAATTAATGCGTTTTTGTATTAGGTAACCCGAAGAATTTCTTTGTTTAGAGTTTTGCGTTCCGTAGTCAATGAAACTGATCAAAATACATAATATGGTTCCCATATTTGACCGTCGCGGTCAATTATTTTTGCGTGCAGAGTTCCAAGCCATCATTGCAGATATTATAACTGTGACCTAGACCTCTGATCAGTGGCTTCGATTAAGTGGGTAATCAATTCAACCAGACGATAAAACAAAAAGGTCAAAGGTCGAGAACTTATCACATACATGCTTTCAATCCTGATGTTTTTCGCCCAACTAAATTTAGAATGTGTGCATCTTTTTATTTTTATGGCTAAAAATAATCGGCCAAGTGCGAGCCGCAATCGCACGCAAACGGTTCCGTATCATTGTACAAGAAATCACTTATTTAATTTTCATGTCGGCCATTTTGAATTTTTTTTTACCTCTACCTACCTATTACGGTTCACGAGATAGAGCCCGCTGACAGACAGACGGACGAACAGCGGAGGCTTAGTAATAGGCTCCCGTTGGTATCCTTCGGGTACCTACGAGACCCTAAAAAGGATGGAAAATTAATTTTAAATTAAAGACTCTTTTTTTTCTCTCGTCTGGCTTTACAAAGATTAGCCAATGTCAAGTTTGTAGTTATTTGTAACAAGTTAGTTAAACTATACAAGTATGGACCCCGTCTGTGCCGTTGCTCGCCGACACACGCACGGCACCCCCTTAGAGCGCTTTCCAGTTAGTTTTAACAAAAAAAAAACACTCCAAAAAGGCAGCGCACGCCCGCCAGCTAACACCAACACAGACGAAGTCCATTAAAGACTAAACTTTAATGCTACTCAAACACTGCCCAAGACCTAAAGTCACGAGATTGGACAGTTTTAAATTGGATTAAGTATGTCTGTATGTATGTCTCTTTATGTATGTCTCTTTCTTATTACACTGGTGAGAAAGAGATGCGAATACTTGATCTACTTGCCATCAGAATCAGTACCAGTGTCATAGATCACAGGTATTACACCTGTGATGGGTGGTGTGACACCAACGTCATATAATTGGCACACACGTATCATTTGGATCGTACGAATTCCATACATTTTTTATGACACGCTCCACACTTGATTGGGATGACACAAGTGATTTATGATATACTGTTAAGAGGACTCTCTCCGTCACTCGTTTCATACAATCGTAGTTCCAATTTTATTTGAATATTAAGCAACCAAAGTCCATTAAAATTTGCAGACATATTCTAGAAACTAATATCTATGTCTGTGGTTTTCCAGGTTTCTGTTAAAATACTCGGTTTCAATGTTACGCGGTCTTAAGAATTTTCATACAAATCTTTGAGCCCCTGTCATTTTTAAACTACATATTTTTAGAAAAATCTAGAACACCACAGACACAGATATTAGTTTCTAGAATATGTCTGCAAAATTTCATGGACTTTGGTTGCTTAATATTCAAATGAAATTGGAACTACGATTGTATGAAACGAGTGACGGAGAGAGCCCTGTTAACCTTGAGAACTTATGGCACCCTAGTACCCATTCCTGTTTTATACCGGAAATGTAATCAGTAATCACGTTTTGCGGGTTACTGCGGAAGTGTTTGTTTGGTAATGTATTCCCTCATGTCACCCAAACTCGTTATGTCGGATTGGTGTGATTGCGATCACCTTAGGTGTGAACGCGTCCTGTTTGTTTATATCTACATGATTTATACATAGTATAAACATGATAAAGTAAAACGGCACTAAAGCCCAACTACTACCCGCGAACTGCCGATAGATAGCGATAGATGTACCTAATAAAATTGTTTTTTGCTGTCACTACGTGTATTTTAGCATTGTGCTTATTTGTATTTATAAACTCAAATATTCTCGTCTTTCATTTGACATCCCACTCGTTACAATAGCAAAAAAAAATATTTTTAGAGACTTCCACTTTTTTTGCTGTAACATCCGTTAGGTCAATTTTTTTCGTATAAAATACTAGCCGACGACCGCGACTTCGCCCGCGTGGATTTAGGTTTTTCGAAATCCCGTGGGAACTCCTTGATTTTCCGGGATAAAAAGTAGCCTATGTGCTAATCCAGGATATTATCTATCTCCATTTCAAATTTCAGCCAAATCCGTCGAGTAGTTTCTGCGTGAAGGAGTAACAAACATACACATACACACACACACACATACACACACACACACACACACACACATACACACACACACACACACACACACACACACACACACACACATACACATACACACACACACACACACACACATACACACAAACTTTCGCCTTTATAATATTAGTGTGATAGTGTGATAGCCTATGTCACCCGGACCTTAACAACGAATCAATTGACACCTCATCCATCAAAATCGGCCCAGAAGTTTAGGCACTACGGTGGAACACACAGAATCTGGATACAAACATACACACATACATACATAGACTGCTAAAATCATAACCCTTCCTCTTGGCTTTGCCGCAGTCGGGTAAAAATATAGATATACGTTATCAAGAGATGCCTTGAAAAAGTACGACAGTTCGACCTTACTACTGTAACAACAAATTAGCAATCTAACAGAAATCAAGCGAATTTATGCTTTATTAATATAGTAATAAGGTATTATTAGTTTTATTAATGAAAAAGGATATTATAGTTGTGTGGTGATAATTTGCCAACGTCCAAGGCTCAAGGCGAACTGGCCGATTGGTACATTTTTGTATCATTATTAACTGGATAGTTGATCTCTGTACATAAGTGCTACTTAATTCAATAATGCGAAATCCTTAGCCGAGATTTTCATCAGTTACGACATTTACAGGGCTCTCTCCATCACTTACTCCATACAATCGTAGTTTCAATTTCATTTGAATATTAAGCAACCAAAGTCCATGAAATTTTGCAGACATATTCTAGAAACTAATATCTGTGTCTGTGGTGTTTTAGATTTTTCTAAAAATATGTAGTTTTAAAATGACGGGGGCTGAAAGATTTGTATGTTAATTTTTAAGACCGCGTAACTTTGAAACCGAATATTTTAACAGAAATCTGGAAAACCACAGACATAGGTATTAGTTTCTAGAATATGTCTGCAAAATTTCATGGACTTTGGTTGCTTAATATTCAAATGAAATAGGAACTACGTTTGTATGGAGCGAGTGGCGGAGAGACCCCTCTTTAGGGAGTATCTAACAAAACTTCGAGGCGTCAACGTCAATCGCAGGCGTCAAATGGTGGTCAAATGTTAGTACATTTGTCGCAGATAGCCCTATTTCTTATCACCATAGCCTAATTTTGAAAAACAAAAATGTAACCACAAATTCCTCACCTCGGATTTTTTCCTTTATTTGTGCTATAAGACCTACCTACCTGCCAAATTTTATGATTCTAGGCCAACGGAAAGAATCCTATAGGTTTTCTTGACAGACATGACAGACAGACAGACAGACAGACAGATAACAAACTGATTCTATAAGGGTTCCGTTATTCCTTTTGAGGTACGGAATCCTAACAACCCTATGCTCAAGACTGGCACCTAAAGTCACAAGGTTTGACAGTTCTAAATTAAACTAAGATTGTCTGTCCTTGTCTTATTACATTGGTAAGAAAAAGATGCAGACACTTTAAAGTTTAGTTGCCATCAGAATCGGTACCAATGGCGCCAATTCTGTTGTCGTTCTCTAAACTAAATTTAGATTATCTGCATCTTTTTCTTTTTAAAATTGCTAAAAAAGGATGGAAAGTGAATTTTACTTTTAAAGATTCTAAATTTTAGTGCACGCTACAAAAAACAGTAGGCTCGCGACTGGCTGGTAAAGTCAAGAGTTTTGACAGCTCTAAATTAAATTTTAAACTGTCAAACTATGGCTATTCTTTTCAAATTGCATTAGTAAGAAGAGGATGCGACAATCTAAAAATTAGTTGAGCTCAGAATCAGTACCATTGTTCTTTTTAACCCCCGACCCAAAAAGAGGGGTGTTATAAGTTTGACGTGTGTATCTGTGTATCTGTCTGTGGCATCGTAGCTCCTAAACTAATGAACCGATTTTAATTTAGTTTTTTTTTTGTTTGAAAGGTGGCTTGATCGAGAGTGTTCTTATCTATAATCCAAGAAAATCGGTTCAGCCGTTTGAACGTTATCAGCTCTTTTCTAGTTCTTACTGTAACCTTCACTTGTCGGGGGTGTAATAAATTTTTAATTTACACTTGTTACATTGGTAAGAAACAGATGCAGACATTTTAAAGTTTAGTTGCTATCAGAATCGGTACCATTGTTCTTTTTAGAACTGTTTAAACCTAAATAGCTTTGATGATATCATTTAGGCTAACTTTCAACACACTCGCGACATTTGACATCTGAATGAAAACAATAATGTATTGCTCACATGATTACCATATCCAGGTTATTTACGCCTGTTTTAGGGGTCCGTAGTAAAACAAAGAACCCTTATAGTCGTCTAGTCCGCCTACCTGTCTGTGTGTCAAAGCAATTTGAAATATCCCACAAATATAAACTAGCTAATGCCCGGAAATCTTCCGCGTGGATTTAGGTTCTTAAAAACTTTCGATTTCCTATAAAAGTTGTATTTCCGGGATAAAAAGTAGCAGGAATTTAACTATACCCATTAATAAGTGTAAATTAAAAATTTATAACACCCCCGACAAGTGAAGGTTACAGTAACTAAAAAAGAGCTGATAACTTTCAAACGGCTGAACCGATTTTCTTGGATTATAGCTAAGAACACTCTCGATCAAGCCCCACCTTTCAAACAAAAAAAAAAAACTAAATTAAAATCGGTTTTTCCGTTTAGGAGCTACGATGCCACAGACAGATACACACGTCAAATTTATAACACCCCTCTTTTTGGGTTGGGGGTTTAAAACACGTCGATCCGTTGCAACGTGATAGCAAACCAACAAACAAACACACTTTCGCATTTATAATATTGGTAAATGATACGAAAGTATGTCTGTCTGTCTGTCTGCTAGCTTTTTGCAATCCATCCTCCCTTGATTTGACGACCACCATGGCACAGTGGTGAGCGCTGTGGTATTATAAGTTGGAGAAAGTTCGATTCCCAGAAGGTGCAATTTGGGAGTTCAAAATTTTTTTATGCGTGTTAGTTTAACCTTAGCCATGCGTCTTCATTCCTCATAAGCATGGCTAAGGTTTGGAATACTCTTCCGCGATCTGTGTTTCCTACCAATTACAATCCGGGTATCTTTAAAACAAGAGTGAATAGGCACCTTCTAGGTAAACGCGTCCCATCTTAGACCACATCATCACTTTCCATCAGGTGTGATTGTGGTCAAGCGCTTACCTATAGTGAATAAAAAAAAAAAAAAATCCAAATTAATGTTCTCAAAGATGTGTAAAAGAAAGGAAGCTCGAATATCTGGGACATATAATGCGCAACTCAAAATATGCCCTGCTGCAGCTCATAATGCAAGGGAAAATAAAGGGCAGGCGTAGACCTGGCCGTAGACGAACATCCTGGCTCAAAAACCTTCGCCAGTGGTTTAACATGAGTACAAGGTCACTGTTTAGAGCAGCGGTGAACAAGATCCAGTTAGCCTTAATGATTGCCAACCTCCGATAGGAGACGGCACTAGAAGAAGAAGAAAGATGTGTGAAGTCTGCCAATCTGCATTGGACAAGCGTGGCAGACTATGGTCTATAACCTCATTCTGAGAGGAGACCCGTCCTCATGAGTGGGCCGGCGATGGGTTGATGATGACGATAGTTTTGATAGTTCTAATAAGTTTATGTGATTTTGTAAAGTGGTGATAATAAAAAAAAAGAATACCCGGCTGAGTTTGTTGTGGGCTCTTCTCAGACTTGGGCGCGTTTCGAACCCTCGTAGCTTTAGTTTTAAGTAACGTAATTAATTATCACCACTATATCGTACAAGTTTAACAATTTCGACCATCAAAAGGAGTACAATTGTACCTACTTTGAATAAATGATTTTGACTTTGACTTTGACTTTGATGACTACGGAACTCTACCTTATGCGTACCCCACTTAATCAGTTTTTGTCTATTTCAGGTTAGTGCTAATTATAAAATAAAGAATAGGTGCTAAAAGATTCCCGGATCCTAGAAAAACCGGTTAAGTTCGAGTCGGACTCGCAAACGAAGGGTTCTGTCGGTAGAAAAATAAAAAAATAACCATTTTTGCGATGTTGCGAAAAATTCATGGTTTTCGGATTTTTCCTACTTGTGCTATAAGTCATTGCAGTCAAGTGAGAGTCGAACTCTCAAGCAAAGGGTTCTGTTGGCACAACCGTAGAAGAAATTAAAAAAACAATTTTGTGATGTAACCACAAATTCATGGTTTTCGAATTTTTCCTACTTATAATAAGGCATTGCAACCTGTCGAATTGCATGATTCTAGGTCAACGGGAAGTACCCTATAGGTTTTGATCTATTTACCCTACAATTTTACTATAGGTAGGTATAACAAGTGTAAATTAAAAATTTATAACACCCCCGACAAGTGAAGGTTACAAGAACTTTTAAAAGGCTGAACCATTTTTTTTGGATTATAGCTAAGAACACTCTCGATCAAGCCACCTTTCAAACAAAAAAAACTAAATTAAAATCGGTTCATTCGTTTAGGCGCTACGATGCCACAGAGAGATACACAGATACACACGTCAAACTTATAACACCCCTCTTTTTGGGCGGGGGTTAAAAATAGATTTACAAATACATATTATACAGAATTAGAAATAAAGAATCACAGTAAAATCCTGTTCTCAATGTTTTTTTTAAAGTAAAAAAAACATAATAACTAGAATAATTACTATTGATGTAGGTAATTATGAAGCATCATAAATAAAAAGTTTAATTACTTTAAAAAAAAATATATATATACCAACACATATAATATCTTAACCATCTGTTCTATTCTATAAGGCAAAGTTGCAAACTGTACCTATCTGTATACACCTATTCACTATCATCATCATCTCGACCCATCGTCGGGCCACTACTGAGCATGAGCGTCTCCTGTCAGAACGGGACGAGATCACACACCTTTGAGTGTAGGGGAAAACCACACAAAAATCTGTCTGTCTGTGTTTATCTTATGATTATTTATGGGGCAAGCGACGGGCCTGCCCGCGAAATTCAAATTTTATTTGGTTTTTCGCAATTTGTAAACTAATACGACAAAGTAGGCTTATGGCATTCTAGTTGCGACAATGGCAGTATCATTTCCGCGTGTTTATATAAAAATCTTTACTTGGTATGGTCCAGTTTAAAAAATTAGCTCTAGTATCGACTAATTTGTGAGTTACAGTCGATTCTAGAGCTAATTTCTTAAACTGGACCCTTTCAAGTAAAGAGTTTTATACAAACACGTGGAAATGATACTGCCATTGTCGCAATTAGAATGCCATAAGCCTACTTTGTCGTATTAGTTTACAAATTGCGAGAAACCAAATAATATTTGAATTTCGCGGGCAGACCCGTCGCATCCACCTTAACCCATTTCCGGCCCACTAAAGAGGACCTGTCTCCTTTCAGAGTGAGAAGAGTTTTTTTTTTTTTTTTCTCTCTTGTCTGGCTTTTACAATGATTAGCCAATGTCAAGTTTGTAGTTATTTGTAACAAGTTAGTTAAACTATACAAGTATGGACCCCGTCTGTGCCGGCGCTCGCCGACATACGCACGGCACCCCCTTAGAGCGCTTTCCAGTCAGTTTTAACAAAAAAAAAAACACTCCAAAAAGTCACAACACGCGCGCCAGCAAACGCCACCACAGACGAAGTCCTAGAAGAGTTTTGGCCATAGTCTGCCACGCTGGCCAAATGCGGATTGTCAGACTTCACACACTTTTGAGAACATTATGGAGAACTAGAGGATGCCCGCGACTTCGTCCGCGTGGATTTAGGTTTTTAAAGATCCCGTGGGAACTGTTTGATTTTCCGGGATAAAAAGTTGCCTATGTCAATTACAGGGACGCAAGCTACCTCGCTATCAAATTTCATACAAATCGGTTGAGCGGATGGGTTTTTGGGAATACCGTGGGAACTTTGATTTTCCGGGATAAAAAGTAGCCTATGTCCGTCCCCGGGATATAAGCTAACCCTGTACCAAACGTTAGAATCGGTTTAACTTTTGGGCCATGAAAAGGTAGCAGACAGACAGATAGATACACATTCGCATTTATAATACATAAAGTATGGATTCTCTGGCATGCAGGTTTCCTCACGATATTTTCCTTCACTGTTAAAGCAAGTGATATTTCAAATTCAAATTCAAATTCAAAATGTTTTTATTCAATTAGACTTTTACAAGTTCTTTCGAATCGTCAAAAGCATCTACCACTGGTTCGGAATGCCTTTCCTACCGAGAAGAACCAGCAAGAAACTCGGCGGTTGCTCTTTTCAAAGATTTGATATACAATATTATGCCATGTATAAAAGCAATTGAAGTCCTGCGCATTGCTGGAGCGAATCGAAGTTCAAATCCACGCTTTTTTATCATTTACATAATCTTCGATAGTATAATATGCTTTTCTCAAGAGCATATTTTTAATAGATTTTTTGAACCTGTGTAAAGGCAAGTCCAAAATTGACTGAGGAATCTTGTTATAGAAGATTATACCCATTCCCACAAATGACTTTTGGACCTTCCTGAGACGGAGCGTAGGAGTCGCAAGCCTGTTACGGTGTCTAGTCAGCCTGTTGTGCAGATCGCCAACCTTCTTGTAACTAAGAATATTTTGTCTCACAAAAATTATGTTGTTGTAAATATATTGAGAGGCTACGGTAAGGATACCTATTTCCTTAAATTTTTCTCGAAGTGAATCGCGTGGTTTTAAGTTATAAATTGCGCGTATTGCCCTTTTTTGTAATACAAAAATTCTCCCAATATCTGCCGCTCTACCCCATATTAAGATTCCATAAGACATAATACTATGAAAATAAGCAAAATATACTATCTTTGCGGTCTCCACGTCAGTTAATTGTCGAATTTTTCTAACCGCGTAAGCAGCAGAGCTTAGTTTGCCAGCAAGAGTTGATATATGGGTGCCCCATTGCAGCTTCGCATCTAAGGTTATCCCCAAAAATGTAGTAGTCTCTTCTATTTTCAAAATATCATTATTTATCATTAAATTAATGTTACTTGTGTTCTTGGTATTGGGCAGTGCGAATTCAATACACTTAGTTTTTTTTGCATTTAAAAGTAGATTATTTACAGTAAACCAGTGAGTTACCTGAGATATGGCACCATTTATATCGTCAAAATTGTCCTTATTTCTATCGACTTTAAAAATCAAAGACGTATCGTCAGCAAATAGTACGATATCGCAAATATTTTGGACTACATATGGTAAATCGTTTATGTATACTAAGAACATGAAAGGACCTAGAATAGAGCCTTGAGGAACACCCATTAGTGAGGCTGATCCGGATGACTTCACATCATTCACACATACTGTTTGAATACGATCACTAAGATAGGACGCAATGAGACCAAGCGCAGTGTCTTTGATTCCATAGTGGCTCAATTTAACTAAAAGAGTCTCGTGCTCAACGCAATCAAATGCCTTGGATAAATCACAGAAAATACCAATGGCATTCTGTGACCCCTCCCACGCATTGAATATATGCTTTAACAGCATTGCGGCCGCGTCGGTTGTTGATCGACCTTTAGTGAAGCCATACTGTTCAGAATGGAGTAGCTTATTTAAATTGAAATGCTGAAGCAGTTGGTTGAGCATGATTTTCTCAAATATCTTGCTCAGTGTTGGCAAAATTGAAATTGGCCTGTAATTTTAATTTGCTTTTGCTTTTAATTGCTTAAAACGCACCTATTTCTGCAAAATTAGAAGTGCTTGCCCGGAATCGTACCCCGAAGCTCCGTATAGGAGGCCGACGTTTTAACTAGCCGCTAAGGATAAGTGCATTTATTTTCAGGGTTCCGTACTGCAAAAGGAAAAACCCGACCCTTATAGGATCACTTCCTGTCATGTTATCGAGTATACACCCTAAGGTTGGTTTTTTAGGGGTGGATAAACGGAATTAGCCGAAACAGCTAGCAAAATCATGATAAAATTATCATCAAATGTAAGTTTCCAAGGTTAAATTAATCAAGATTAAGTTTTTTGTTTACTTTATTGTTTATCAATTACGTAAATGACGCCCGCGACTTCATCCGTGTAGATTATTTTTAAAAATGACAAATAACTCTGGTTTCCGGGATAATAGTAGCTTTTGTCCTCCTCTGGGATGCAAGTTATCTCTGTGCCTTTCATCAAAATCCTAACAGGCCCTAAAAATCCCGTGGGGATACTTTGATTTGATAAAAACCTATAATCGTCTAGGGATGCAAGCTAATTTTGTACCTCGGCAAAATCATTAAATTCCGTAGAAATTCTGCTTTTCCGAGATAAAAAGTAGCCATTTCCATCAGTGATATAAGCTATCTCTGTATCTTAAGTCAAACTCGGTTAAACAGATGGGTCGTGAAAGAACAGACAGACGGACAATGATGATAAAATTAGTTAATTTTTTTTTAAAAGTTTTAATTAGCACAAGTTAGCCCTTGACTGCAATCTCACCTGGTTGATGCAGTCTAAGGTGGAAGCGGGCTAACCAGGAAGGGGTACGGCAGTTTTCATTCATCCCATACTCCTTTGGTTTCTACACGGCATCGTACCGGAACGCTAAAACGCTTGGCAGCACGGCTTTGCCGGTAGGGTGGTAACTAGCCACGGCCGAAGCCTCCCACCAGACAAACGTCATCACTGACATCACGCACTGTTCAAAACCTTTGGTCTTTGGGCTGTACTACACTATAGGGTTTTAATCTAACAACCGTCTTCAATCTACATCACTATCAAAGTCCTTCAGCCTCTGTTCGCGCCAATCTCAGAAACTACTGTATGGATTTTGAACAATTTGATTTTGGAGAAGGAATGATTTTGGAGAAGGTTTCACAAAGATCATACTAATATTATAAACGCGAAAGTGAGTCTGTCTGTATGTTACCTATTCATGGTCCATCCGTTTAGCCGTTTTCGACAAAAGGTATCTTCAGAGATATCTTGCATCCCCGACACGTAATGGGGTATTTTTATCTCAGAAAATCAAAAAGCTCCCTTGGGAGTTTTAAAAACCTAAAGTCAAGACTCTGCCGACTACTCTGAAAATACACTTTCTTTACAAAACCATATACTCACATGATGAATAGTGATAACACCACTTTTTTCCGTCATATCACCAAACAACGAAAAAACACTTCAAATCTAATAAATATTAATAACTAATATCACAGGTTGAATAAATAAAATAACAACAAAAAAAACTAAACCATAGCACTAATCGTCGTCCAAATCAGATATCATGAGCTGACCAATGTCCAGCAAATTCACGACTATATAATCGAAAACTTTGTACAGGAATAAATTATAATATATTATTAAAGCGGACAGCTCGATTAATATGCGTAAATCGATTAAAAACATTTAGAAAGCGAGCGTGACACATCTACACGCGACGGCGGTGGCGTTACGAATGCGCTTTGAATGATCGATATTTGAAATTAGTATGCGCGGGCGCGTGGTTATTGATAACGCTATCCGCGAAATCTGTGGATCGTTAAGTAGCGACAGACATGCCAATTGCCAAGTTCTTATTCCAACACTAGCAGCTGATGCCCGCAGCTTCGCCCGCGTGGATTTAGGGTCTGAAATCCCGTGGGAACTTTTGATTGCAGCATCAGGATTGAGGAGGTTGAATCCAATTTTTTTATGAAACAATGTCACAAAGTTCCTCTATCGATCAAAAGAAAAATTTACGCAAATCGGTTCAGAAATCTCGGATATTTCGGTGTACATAGGAAGAAAAACACAGCTCCCTTTTTGAAAGTCGGTTAAAAAAGTAGCCTATGTTACACCCTGGTCAATCCTCTACTTGTCAGTGAAAATCCCGTCAAAATCGGTTCAGCCGTTCCGAAGATTAGCCTTTTCAAACAGACAGACAGACAGACAGACAAAAATTTTAAAAACGTGTGATTCTGTGTTGGTATCATTCAAATAACCATATGAGCTTAATATGAGGTAATTATTTCGAAATTACAGACAGACACTCCAATTTTATTTATTAGTGTAGAAGATTATTTAGCCTCAATAGCTCAACGGTTATAGGAGCGGACTGAAATCCGAAAGGTCGGCGGTTCAAATCCCACCCGTTGCACTATTGTCGTACCCACTCCTAGCACAAGCTTTACGCTTAGTTGGAGGGGAAATGGGAATGTTAGTCATGATTGAAAAATGACTTCTATTCTTTAAAAAAAACTATAAGGTACAGTCGGCCTCAGAATTCGAGTAGCAATTCCGCGAAAATATTGCATCGAAAACCTGTCTGACCTTTTTAGGGTTCCGTACCTCTAAAGGAAAAACGGAACCCTTATAGGATCACTTTGTTGTCTGTCTGTCTGTCTGTCCGCCAGTCCGTCAGTCCGTCCGTCGAGTCTGTCAAGAAACCTATAGCATTGTTTCCTAACCTGTGGTCCGCGGACCCCTGGGGGTCCGCGAGCATCTATCTTATCTTACTTAGAGCATTAACAAAAATAAATAAATTACCTACGCCAAACATCTTGTAATTATTACGCTTACTGAGCGCGGCAAACGAGCGCCAGTGGGTAATGGGCATTGCCTGAGACTGACTGAAATGTGCAGTGCAAGCGCGCCGGGCGCGGGCCGTACCTAAATGATAAGGAAGTCTCAGAAGAAGCACTGAAACATTTGCTGCTTTTCTCCACCACGTACCTATGTGAAAAGGCATTCTCTACTCTTGTATACATTAAAAACAAATACAGAAACAGGTTACACGTGGAATCTGATTTGAGATTGCAATTGAGTAATAATATCAACCCGAACATTTCTAACTTAGTTGCAAAAAAGCAGCACCAACCTTCTCATTAATGTTTTTCTACGAAAAAGTTTGTTTTTTGTTTTTTACTTCAATGAAGGAATACTAAAATATAATATTGTCCCAAAATTGCATTTTTTTTTTCACTTAGGAGTCCTTGGCATTATGCTTGATTTCCTTGGGGGTCCGCGGCTGAAAAAGGTTAGGAATCGCTGACCTGTAGGGTACTTCCCGTTGACCTTTTGTGGTTACATCATTAAAAAAAAAATTAAAATGTGTTTCAATTTTCAAAGTAAGATAACTATACCAAGTGGGGTATCATATGAAAGGGCTTTACGTATACATTCTTAAACAGATTTTTATTTATTTTTATGTATGACAGTTTTTGATTTATCGTGCAAAATGTTGGAAAAAATACCGGAGTACGGAACCCTCAGTGCGCGAGTCTGACTCACACTTGGCCGGTTTTTCTCTAAACACGCCACACACCTAACGCATGTGTATAACTGTGCCAGGAGAATATGATCATTAAGGTGCTACTTACGGCTTTTGACTGTACATCGCCATCAAGACATCGCCGGCTCACTACTGAGAACGGGTTCCTCTCAAAATGAAAAGGGTTTAGATCACATTCCACCAGGCTTGCCAAGTAGAAATTGGCAGACTTCACACACCTTTGAAAACACTATAGGGAACCGCGGATTGGCAGACTTTCTACACCTTTGAAAACATTACAGAGAATTCTCAGGCATGCAGGTTTCCTAGCATACGTTTGTTAATTTGTATGTCAACCATGGAACTAATAAGTACTACGTAGTCAACTATTTAATATGGTCGTTGTTTGGTATGTTGTATGGTTCTACTATTGTTTCTTGCTGGTTCTTCTCGGTAGGACGGCATTCCGAACCAGTGGTAAATTCAAACTCGACTATATTCAAATTCAAATTCAAAACATTTTATTCAATTAAACTTTTACAAGTGCTTTTGAATCGTCAAATAATTTACCACTGGTTCGGAAAGCCGATAAAAAGTAGCCTATGTCCTTCCCCAGGATGTATCCCAAGTCATTAAAATCGGTTCAATGGTTAGGACGTGAAAGCGTAGCAGACAGATAGACAGACAGACAGACACACTTTCGCGTTTATAATAATAGTATGGATAACAGTGATGTATGTGGTTCAGTTGTGTCACGTGAATGAGTCAATGAACCAGTTCCTGCTTCCCTATTTTAGACTGAGCTCAAGTCTAGAAAGAATCACCACTTTACAAAATCACTTATACTTATTAGAACTATCTAAGCTTTTTTTTTTAATTATATAGACTAGCGCTTGGCTCGCGCCAATCAGACTCGCTAGCAAGTGATGATGCAGCCTAAGATGGAGCGCGCTTGCCTAGAAGTTGCATATTGACTCTTGACTTGAAGGTACCCATATAATAAGTGGAAGGGAAAACTGATGAAGGGCGCTCCACATCTTGGCGGTTCGGATTAGAAAAGAGAAAGCAAATCGCTTCGTACGTGTTCGAGGAATTTCGACTACGTATGGACGCAGACCTTGACGATGCCTGGCAGTACGATGGTGGAAAGGTGAAGGAGGAACCAGGTCAAAGAGTTCTTGTGCACACTCTCCGAAATGTATCCTGTACAAGTGTAAATTAAAAATTTATAACACCCCCGACTAGTGAAGGTTACAGTAATTAGAAAAGACCTGATAACTTTCAAACGGCTGAACCGATTTTCTTGGACTATTCCGCGCTTACGATCCAAAGTATCTGAGTTTTCCAAAACATCATTTTCAAATAAATAATTATGTATCAAGGCAACGTCCATCTTGACAGCTTGACATTTGTCAATTGACATAATATTATGAACCTAACGGTTATCTAACCTTCTTTTCTACAAGAAAACTAGAAAAGAGCTGATAACTCTTAAACGACTGAACCATTTTTTTTTTGGATTATAGCTAAGAACACTCTCGATCAAGCCACCTTTCAAACAAAAAAAAACTAAATTAAAATCGGTTCATTAGTTTAGGCGCTACGGTACCACAGACAGATACACAGATACACACGTCAAACTTATAACACCCCTCTTTTTGGGTCGGGGGTTAAAAATACTGATAGACTGGCAACTTTGCTCCGATGTTCCAAACAAAGCTGTTTGGCGACTCATTCCCAACCTCGCGTATCCTTTACATTGTAATAGGATTTTTCAATCAGTTTACCACACAGCCCAGAAAATTAAATTTAACAAATTATTATCCTGTAACGTTCCCTAGTGCTTCTATAAATAATTTATATATTATTTATGGAAGCACTCTATACCCTAAAGCGATTAAGACGGAATGATACGCAACAACAGTAAACCTTACTGGTTTTTTTTGTTGTGTTAAAAGCAATTTGTAAAACATTTAATATTTGATAGTTAATAAAAAAAAAAAAAATTGGCAATAGACATGTCGGCACGTCTGTAGAGGGTTTAAATCGGGTCGCTTACGCATGTCAACTAGCGATCATTTGGTACATTATAGTAGCTAATCGGTTTTAACGCTAAATATATTTTGTTTATCAATTTAAGTAAAATATTGATAAGCCATATCTTTGTAGCGTGACAGGAATCGCTTGTTTCTGATTGGCTAGTGGGATATGACCCTCTTTAGGAAGGGTGCCAACGGGACTCTATTATTAAAACCTACCCTACTACTACTACCCTATTAGAGCCTATTATTTGAATAAAAATCTATTCTATTCTATTCTAAGACTCCGCTGTCCGTCCGTCTGTCTGTCAGCGGACTGTATCTCGCGAACCGTAATAGGTAGAGTTGAAATTTTCACAGAACGTTTATTTCTCTTGCCATTATAGCAACAAAAAATACACAATAAAATAGGTATCAATTTTAGGCACTAAAATGATATAAAATATTGGCATTAATTGGTCACCCATCTATTCACTGACCTGTGTTAATATTGCGTGCACGGCGCGTATATTACTACATCCACACTAATTCATACTATCCATACTAATATTAAATGCGCAAGTGAATCTGTATGTCTGTGACCACTTTACCAGTCCATCCGAATTTTGACGTTTGGTATACAGACAGCTTGCATCTTGGAGATAGAGAAAGGTTACTTTTATTCTAGAAAAACCGGCCAAGTGTGAGTCGGGTCTCACACTTGGCCGGTACTGAGTACGGGTCTTCTCTCAGAATGAGAAGGGTTTAGGCCATAGTCTGCCACGCTGGCCCAATGCGGATTGGCAGACTTCACAGACCTTTGAGAACATGGAGAACTCTCAGGCATGCAGGTTTCCTCACGATGTTTTCCTTCACCGTTAAAGAAGTGATATTTTGCTAAAATATCACTTTTAATATATTAATTATTAAATTAATTAATTGCTATTAAATATTTAATTAATTAATTGCTTAAAACGCACATAACTGAAAAGTTAGTGGTGCGTGCCCGGGATCGAACCCCCGACCTCCGATTAGGAGGCGGACGTTCTAACCACTAGGCTATTACAGCAATATGCACGTAATTAGGTAGATTTACCGTACTCTGGGTTTTTGATTTATGCAATGAGGAAATAAAATCAATAACTTTAATTACAAACTTCCTCAAAGAATTACAATAATTATTTCGTAATTATAGTTATCTAAGGTTTAACCGACTTCTAAAAAGAGGAGTCTTATCTTTAGCTATAGTTTTTTTTATTAGGGTTCCGTATCTCAAAAGGAAAAACGGAACCCTTATAGGATCACTTTGTTGTCTGTCTGTCTGTCCGTCCGTCGTGTCTGTCAAGAAAACCTATAGGGTACTTCCCGTTGACCTAGAATCATGAAATTTAGCAGGTAGGTAGGTAGCACAAGTAAAGGAATAAATCTGAAAACCGCGAATTTGTGGTTACATCATTAATAAAAATTTAAAATGTGTTTCAATTTTCAAAATAAGATAACTATACAAAGTGGGGTATCATATGAAAGGGCTTTACCTGTATATTCTAAAATAGATTTTTATTTATTTTTATGTTTAATAATTTTTGATTTATCGTGCAAAATGTTGGAAAAAATACCCGAGTACGGAACCCTCAGTGCGCGAGTCTGACTCGCACTTGGCTGGTTTTTAAAAAAAATATTTATTTGTTATAGCGGCAAAAGAAATACACACTGAAAATTTCAACTGGCTATCTTTTACGGATCTTGAGATACAGCCCGCTGACAGACAGACGAACGGACAGCGGAAAGGGTCCTTGGCGCCCTTCGTATACGGAACCACAAAAATGAGGAACAGCGCTTACCCATCCAGTTTCCGGCTTAAATCAACATTGCTTAACCAAAGTAGGGTCTTATGATTAATCATAATTAATCAGGCAATTGACATTTATATCTTCAAGATAAACACTGGTCAACCCGTGTATAGATTAATAAGTTAGCATATAGGTACAGAAAATAACGACTTATTCATAGTAACATCACATTTCACACTAATATTTTCACCAATTCTTCATTTAGCAATGTAATTTGATGATAAGTCTTAAGGGAAACCTATTATCTAAGCTTCCAATAGCTATTTTGCCTAATTTTCAAACAAAAAATGATGAAATAATGATTATAAACAATAAGTATAAATAATCAGTAATTACCTGTGAAACGTGTATTTACGCGGATTATAACGTCTTGTAACGTCACATTCGCTCACTGAACAAGACACCATGGTGGCAGAACATAGATTTTACGTTTTAATCGTAAAATTATTTAGTAAATGCAAAAAATCACCTCGACTTGGAACAGGCCGAACTCATAAGGACCGACACTCACGTAAATAATGACTTATCGGCATCTTGTTTCGCTATCTCGCTTTCGCTCGCGGCAGTGGGTCTTATCTAACTACTCTCGCTCCCTCGCTTTGTCAGTCTTTGAGCGAAGCGAAAAATCATAGGTCTATGATTTTCACAGAGCCTCAATAGCTCAACCGGTAAAGGAGTGGACTGAAAACCGAAAGGTCGACGGTTCAAACCCCGCTCGTTGCACTATTGTCGTACCTACTCCTAGCACAAGCCTGACGCTTAGTTGGAGAGGAAAGGGGAATATTAGTCATTTAACATGGCTAATATTCTTAATTAAAAAAAAAATATAAAGGCGAAAGTTTGTGTGTATGTATGTGTGTGTGTTTGTTACTGTTTCACGCAAAAACTACTAGACGGATTTGGCTGTTTAGAATGGAGGTAGATTATACCATAGATTAACACATAGGCTACTTTTTATCCCGGAAAATCAGAGTTCCCACAGGATTTTGAAAACCAATATCCACGCGAATGAAGTCGCGGGCATCAGCTAGTTAATATTATAAATGCGAAAGTGTCTATCTGTCTGCTAGCTTTTTACGGCCCATCCGTTTAACCAATTTTGACGAAAGGTGCCTACAGAAATAGCTTTATCCTAGGAAATAGAAAGGACATACAGGTTACTTTTAATTCCGGAAAATGGAAGAGTTCCCATAGGGATTTTCAAAATCCTAAATCCACGCGGTCGAAGCCGCGGGCACGATCTAGTCTTTAAAAAAACCCGCAATAAATTTTAGACTTGCCTTTACACAAGTTGAAAAAACTACTAAAAGTATGCTCCTGTGTAAAAGCATATTACACAATCGAAGGTTATATGTCACACTATCACACTAATATTATAAAGGCGAAAGTTTGTATGTGTGTGTGTGTGTGTGTGTGTGTGTGTATGTTTGTTACTCCTTCACGCAAAACCCACTGGACGGATTTGGCTGAAATTTGGAATGGAGATAGATAATATCCTGGATTAGCATATAGGCTACTTTTTATCCCGGAAAATCAAAGAGTTCCCACGGGATTTCGAAAAACCTAAATCCACGCGGGCGAAGTCGCGGGCATCGGCTAGTAAATGATAAAAGAGCGTGGATTTGACCTGCAGCTCGCTCCAGGCTTCAGCAATGCGCGGGACTTCAATTATGTATTTACGGCATAATATTACACTAGCCGATGCCCGCGACTTCGTCCGCGTGGATTTAGGTTTTTCAAAATCCCGTGGGAACTTTTTGATTTTCCGGGATAAAAAGTAGCCTATGTGCTAATCCAGGATATTATCTATCTCCATTCTAATTTTCAGCCAAATCCGTTCAGTAGTTTTTGCGTGAAGGAGTAACAAACACACACACACACACACACACACACACACATACAAACTTTCGCCTTTATAATATTAGTGTGATATTGAATCATTGAAAAGAGCAACCGCTTAGTTTCTTGCATGTTCTTTTCGGTAGGACAGGTATTCCAAACCAGGTGGTTGCAGGACTAATAATAAGGATACAAGTGTAAATTAAAAAATTTAACCCCCCGACAAGTGAAGGTTACAGTAACTAGAAAAAAGCTGATAACTTTCAAACGGCTGAACTGATTTTCTTGGATTATAGCTAAGAACACTCTCGATCAAGCCTCCTTTCAAACAAAAAAAAACTAAATGAAAATCGGTTCATTAGTTTAGAAGCTACGATGCCACAGACAGATACACACGTCAAACTTATAACACCCCTCTTTTTGGGTCGGGGGTTAAAAAGGATAGGATGAAGGTAATACATACATATTTTAGTAGGATTCGAATGGCAACGGCATATCTGGGATAATTAGGGAAACCTGGAAACGTTATATTTATATTAGACACTAGCTTTTGCTCGCGACTTCGTCCGCGTATGATTTGAATACATTCCAGGCAAGAGTGAATAGCCATCTTCTAGGCATGTCCATAGCCAGTCTACTCAGTACTCAGGCATGATTTTAAAGCACCTTTTAAGTTTTAGTGATAAAAGCAGAGTGAGTTGAAATCCATACCCATATTAATATAATAAACTAGCTGATGCCCGCGACTTCGTCCGCGTGGAATTAGTTTTTTAAAAATCTCGTGGGAACTCTTTGATTTTCCGGGATAAAAAGTAGCCTATGTGCTAATCCAGGATATTACCTATCTCCATTCCAAATTTCAGCCAAATCCGTCCAGTAGTTTTTGCGTGAAGGAGTGACAAACATACATACATACACACACACACACACACACACACACACATACAAACTTTCGCTTTTATAATATTAGTGTAAAGTGTGATAAATGCAAAATGTGTCTGCCTATCTATGTTACCTTTTTCTTTACCGGGTATTGAATAGAGATAGCTTGCATCCCGGAAAAGAAGATAAGTACTACACAATTTTTATATCAGATAACGAAGAGGTTGCCAAAAGATTTTGAAAAATCTAATCAGGCATACATCAAAGCTTAGCCTCAATAGCTCAACCGGTAAAGGTGTGGTCTGAAAACCGAAAGGTCGACGGTTCAAACCCCGCCAGTTGCACTATTGTCGTACCTACTCCTAGCACTAGCCTGACGCTTAGTTGAAGAGGAAAGGGGAATATTAGTCATTTAACATGGCTAATATTTCTAATAAAAAAAAAAAAAAAATAAAAAAAAAACAATGAATCCCCCAATCATTAAGACCTCCAATCTCCCCCCTCTGCATAGAATTCAAAATGCATGGCATGTAGCGAGTGTGTTTCCAGCATAATATACGATAGAACTCACCTAACAGCATCCCTGCTCGGAGTACGTTGCCTGGTTGAGGAGGCCTAGGGAGGTAGCACCACGCGTCACCGACTGCCCATACTGTGCTGAAACACACGAGAAAATACCTTCATTATCATCAACATCTCAAGACATCCAAGGAAAGAAGTTAGCAGGTATCTCTT